>NC_073264.2:59675648-59996648 GCF_029289425.2 Pan paniscus
CCAGGCTGGAGTGCAGTGGCACAATCTCGGCTCACTTCAACCTCCGCCTCCCAGTCTCAAGCAATTCTCCTGCCTCAGCCTCCCAAGTAACTGGGATTACAGGGGCCCACCACCACGACTGGCTAATTTTTGTATTTTCAGTAGAGACAGCGTTTCACCATGTTGGTCAGGCTGGTCTCGAACTCCTGACCTGAAGTGATCTACCTGCCTCAGCCTCCCAAAGTGCTGGGATTACAGGCGTGAGCCACCGCACATGGCCCATCTGTAGCTTTTCATCAAGGAACAGGTTCTATCCATCCTGATAACAGACTACTACTAATATATATGTATAACTTAATGACCTGGATAGTTGCATAAAACCCATTTGTAAATTCTGAAAGGGCTTTGAGGAGCTTATTTTGTTTTACCTTTTCGGTTATAACTGGGTTATGTTAGTTATAGATGAGACATTATTCTACCACTTCCTGATCGAATTTTGATTTTTTTCATTATTTATTTACCATGGAGCTTAATTTGATTCTTTCATGATGCAAAAAATCATGGGTCAAGTTAGCATCCATTTGATGGATCGTGCCACTCCCAGGCTGCTGTCAGAGACTGCCAGCACCCAGCTTTATGAAGAAAATGTCTCTGTAACTGCCAATATTGTTTCTCAGAAGGCTGGATTGATTGTTATGAGCCAATTATAGCTTGTCTAAATTGAGCCAATTTTCCTTCCAAGTGGGGATAGATGTCAATTTGATGGAACTCTTTGTAGTTGGGGTAATAAAAGCTACTTGTTTAGCATTTGAGCTAGCAAAGGCATTGTCATTGGTTTTCAGTGTAGTAGTTTGTGAGTTTCTAACTTAACTGACACATATTTTTCATATTGAATAGCTTATAATGAATTTTCAATGTCTTTACCATTTTTAGTAGTTTTAGTGTCTTTACCATTTTCAGAGTAACTTAAAAAGTAAAAATATCCACTTTGTTTCTTTAGCATCCCACAGTTATGAGCAATTCCAAATGCATATCTACTGTCTGTTTAGTGTTTACAATTTCTTCTTTGCCAAAGTGCAAGACCAAGTCAGAGGCATTCATTCATCCACTTGGGCAGACTGAACATTAGCCCATGGAGCAGCTTTGATAGCTGCATGTTAGGTATCAACAGAGTATTCTGTACAGAAAATGCCTTTGTTATTTTAAGGTAAGTCATCTACAAATAGTATTAAGTCAGAATTGACTAAGATTTGATCTGGGCATTCTTGTGTGTTTAGTTTTTACTTTCTACTGAAAATATAATTTATATAGTGAAGTACTAATCTAGTGGAGAGCTCAATGAATTTCTACTTTTGTCTATACATACCTGTGTAATAGCTCCCAAGTAGAACTAGAACACTTCCTAGCAACCCAGAAGGTTCCCTTGTGCCCCTTTCCTAGTCAATACACACCCCTCTTCCCCCAGAAGTAACCACCATTCTGACTTCTATCACCATCAGTTACTTTTGTTTATTTTTGAATTTCATGTAGGTAGAATTACAGAGTATGTACTCTTTTTTCTAGTTTCTTTTGTAAGTACAATATCTGTGATATTCATATATATTTTTGTAGTTTTTGTTTGTTTGTTTGTTTTTGAGACAGAGTTTGGCTCTTGTTGTCCAGGCTGGAGTGCAATGGCTCGATCTCGGCTCACCGCAACCTCCACCTCCTGGGTTCAGGCGATTCTCCTGCCTCAGCCTCCCTAGTAGCTGGGATTACAGGCATGTGCCACCACGCCCGGCTAATTTTGTATTTTTAGTAGAGACGGGGTTTCTCCATGTTGGTCAGGCTGGTCTCAAACTCCTGACCTCAGGTGATCCGCCCGCCTTGGCCTCCCAAAGTGCTGGGATTACAGGCATGAGCCACCATACTCAGCCAGTTCGTTGTTTTTTATGGCTGTGTGGCATTCCATTGTGTGACTATACCACAATTCATTAATTAATTCTACTGTTGATGGACATTTGGGGTGTTACCACTTTCTGTTATGAATAAAGCTGCTATAAATATTGCTGTGCATTTATTTTAGTAGACAGATGGACTGATTTGTCTTGGATGCATTTCTGGGTAATAGGGTAGGCATGTGTTTAGTAGGAGCTGGGCATTCTTAATCCCCCAGGTACCACAGTCATGGATTCCTCCTTATATAGAAGAGGGAGTCAATGGTGGGATTAAAATCTTAATGATGTGCAATTGTGAGGTGGACAGTGGAAGGATTTCATCATCAGTGAGGCAGCTGACAGAGAAATGCTGAGTGCTGCCTAGAAGTAACAGGGACTGCACAGTATGTGGAATGCAAAAAGCTGGTGCAGCAGTAAGCGCTAGTCAGCCTGCTGCCGGAGCTCTGACCACTGAGCTGCTGCACCCCGCCGGTGTAGGCAGGGAGAGTACATTGTAGCCACCAGACCGAGAGATTTCAGAGAGCCAATAGACTACTGGTGTGAAGCTTCTCTCAGCCCAATTAATGCTAGGCAGGGAGAGTACATTGTAGCCACCAGACTGAGAGATTTGTTCAGAGAGCCAATACACTACTGGTGTGAAGCTTCTCTCAGCCAAATTAATGCTCCTATTAGGCAGCTTTGTCTTTCCTCTGTTTGGCATAGTTAGGGATATACAAAGTGTAGAGTTGCTGGGGGAGACCTTCAGAGAGAGGAAGACTTTTTCTGCCTTTTCATCCCATGTGAGGGGTCTGTAATCATGTCTTAGAAAGCTCTTGTAAGGGCAATCCTGAGAAATCTTTTTTTTTTTTTTTTTTTTTTTTTTTTTTTTTTTTGAGACAGGGTTTGCTCTGTTGCCCAGGCTGGAGTGCAGTGGTGTGATCTTGGCTCACTAAAACCTCCACCTATCGGGTTCAAGCAATTCTCCCACCTCATCCACCTGAGGAGCTGGGACTACAGGTGCGTGCCACGATGCCCAGCTAATTTTTTGTATTTTTAGTAGAGACAGGGTTTCACCATGTTGGCCAGGCTGGTCTCAAATTCCTGGCCTCAAGTGACCCGCCCACCTTGGCCTCCCAAAGTGCTGAGATTACAGTGGCAAGCCACGGCACCAGGCCCTGAAAATCTTAATTGCCTTTGATTTTGGGAGCTTAGATAAAATGAAATAGTTTTCATTCTGGAGGATAACAGAGAGTATCTGCCTACAGACTGATCATACCCAAAATCATGTCATTTCAAATTTTGTAGATCTTTTGAAATGATGTAGTTAGAAATTTTCAGGTAGAGTTGTAACTTTTCAGTTGACATTTTATGTCCCTTTTCTGCCAATTTCATTAAGAAATCATTGAAGTCTTATAGCAGGAGAACACAGCAATAAATTGTTGTATAAGGGTGGATCTTCATGGAATACTTAGATCCTTAAGATCATTTACTTAGACATTGAGAAAAATATGAAGGTGATTTCACAGGTCCTCAAGTCTGATGATTTTTGCATATGAAACAAGCAAGCACTGAATCTCTTTAACTACTGGCCACTAAAATAAAGCTGCATGTTTACACACTGCCATAAAACATTGACTCATGGAGGGAATGGAAGACAAGATAGTATTTGGGTAGGAAACACTGGGAATCTAAGAATCATAATTCTATTGATTGCTCTGAGGTTTTAAACAAATCTATAGTCTTTCCTGTTAGGTTTACTAATCAGAAATCTGAGCATTGCAAGGACCGGTACAAGTAGAAGTAGTCCTTGTTCTTAACAGCAACAACAACAACAATAGAATGGATTGGCCCCTGATATCTCTTCAGGTTTGAGTAAGTCTTAGGTAATTTAGACAGGAATTTATAAGGATCAATCTGAATCTTAGTAGGTCAGCATAAATAAGCACAGTTCTTAGCCTTTGGATGCGGTCCTTATTCTTAAGCTATAGTCCTAAGGTTTCAGTGGAATATTCAAGTTGTTTACCAAGCCCTTCTAGATTGGAAGGACATGAATCCTAAACTCTGTCCTTCCAGTATCAGGGAACTGTTGACATCTCTTTCAGGCTTCCAGGTGTTGCTTTCCACTGGGTTCCTTGGATTTTCACCCAGCACATGTGCAGTTCACCTATTAGCTAAGAATTTGAGAGAGTCTGTATGCAGATATTGGGGATCCCCCCATCTGTAGCTCTCTTCTTTATGTGATTTTCCTGCTCAATTTTTAGCCTTTCTGGGAGCTCTGGATACTTATTCTGACCTCCAAGCCCAGCAACACTGTCACTGCTGCATGAGTGTGTCCTCTATGCACACAGGCAATGGGAAGTGCCCTGGATAAATGTGGGTCTCACCAACTGTGTTCCTCCTTTCAAAGTGTAAATATTCTCAGTTTCTGCTTGCTTTTGGTCATTCTCCAGTGCTTTCAAACAACTGGTTTTTATATTTTGTCCAGAGCTTATAATTGTTACTGGCAGGAGGGTTAGTCTGGCATAAGGAATTTCACCATTCCTGGCAGCTGGAATAGAAGCACATTTTCATTTTTAAACCTTATTCTCCTTCTTTCTCTTTCCTCTGTCCGTCACCAATCTTTCCACCACTGGCCCTGGCCTGAGAAGCCTTGGGAACTCAGTAACAAGAGAGGAGCAGAATAGAATGTCAGGATGAAGAGGTAGCTCAAGAATTTAGAGAATAAAGATGGTTTCCCGCTGCCTGTAAACCTCTCATCAATGAGATCATGAAATACAAAAGGAGTGGTTCCAAATCTGGCTGTGGACCATTTAAAAACTAAAATGGACAGGCCCCAGCCGGGCGCGGTGGCTCACGCCTGTAATTCCAGCACTTTGGGAGGCTGGGGCGGGCAGATCATGAAGTCAGGAGTTTGACACCAGCCTGACTAACATGGTGAAACCCCGTCTCTACTAAAAATACAAAAATTAGCTGAGCATGATGGCGCGCGCCTGTAATCCCAGCTACTCGGGAGGCTGAGGCAGGAGAATCGCTTGAACCTGGGAGGCGGAGGTTGCAGTGAGCTGAGATTGTGTCACTGCACTCTAGCCTGGGCAACACAGCAAGACTCCATCTCAAAAAAAAAAAAAAAAAGATGCACAGGCCCCACTCCATACCCACCAAACCAACAGCTGGTGGGAGGGCCCAGGTGATTCTGATGGTTAGCTAGGATTGGGAACCATTACTAGAGGACAGGAAACTTCACATGTTTCTTGAGTGAACAAATGAATGAATGCATATGCACAGCTGAGCAATGGTGAGATCATTCACATGGTAAAATTGCCTCCTCTTTCACAGGCTGGTTCTCATGTATGCCGGATTGCTGAGGACTTGTCTGAGAGCTGTGGAAAGTATCAGCTGAAGTGCATTTTGACACTGATATATGATGTCTTACTTCACAGGAAATTGTTCAGGAACAGCCAGGAAGTCTGAAGTCCATTGAGAATGTGTTAAATGCGAGGTGTCCTGTGAGGTTTCTCAATCTCTCAGCAGTCTTGAAATTTGTTTCTCGTTGTTTCAGTTTATATGAGCCTGAAAAAGGCCTTTTATTGTCTTACATCTGTCACTTAAAGATGTCCTTAACTCAGGAAACAAACCTCACTTATCTTTAGAAGTGTTTTACTTGGATCAAAAAGCAGCTGAATTCAAATGCTTTATGATACCTGAAAAATAACACCCAGAGGTACCGTTCTAAAGTGACTCTGAAATCCTCCCCTTTTAATAAGAATCTTTCTCCTTTGGGAGCTAATTTTTTGAGGCAATAATCTGGTTCTTGGCATTAAACTAAGATTCTTTTATCATTATATGTTGTAAACAAAGCTCTTGCTTGTAAGATGAATGTACGACAAGTTTCAGGGACTTTAAACTTCCCAATAAGAAAAGGGGCATATAGTTCCCAAAGAATTAACAGCCTCATTCTGTTGCTGAATTAAAGGCCTGTGGGTTAGGGCAGGGAGACTGTCCACAGAAGGGCTTATATAGGAGTGATGGAATGTGGTTCCCATTTTCCAAGTGCTAAAGATGACAAGTTGTCCCCCTAATAGATTTTTAGAAAGTACATCATTATATCATCACTTTCAGTGCATGATTATTGCAGTCACATTAATCCACAGAGAAAGCGTGCGTGTGTGTTGAGATTTTTCTCTTCTGAAGCACAGTCAATAAACAGTTTTGGTTTTAGTTGGTTTTCCTTTTTCTTGCTATACATTTACATCTGGATTTTCTCTTTTAAAATATAATTCCTCCGAAGCAGCGATGAAGATTTTAAAGAAAAAATGAACATCTAGTGCAAGACCATAGTCTTTTAATACACAGAAGGGTTTTTTTGATACTCATTAATGTTAATTGCATGCACTAATTTGTAGCCTTGTGAAATCACGAATTATATAAGTAGAGTTAGAATTGGCCCTTCTTTGCCACCTATTTTTCCAATAGGAAAACAAGATAAGAGAACATCTATTTGGAAACTTTATTAACATACTTTCTTTTTTCATTTTAGAGTTTTCTAAAGCTTTTGCCGAGTATTATTATTTTATTTAATTATCCACCTAGGATGAGAATTAATTAAGATATAGAGAAGTGAGGTGAGGCTGAAATGTGTCCTGGGTAACCAAAGAATTTTAAATGGATACTTTAAACTCAGATTGCATTGTTCCTTTTCACATCTATATGAACATAAAGTTTCATGAAAGGGCCCTTAAATTTCCTGTTTCATGGGAGTCTTCCTTCATTTCACTTTTTTTCTTTTTCTCTTAGAATGCTAAATAGCCTCCTCCTCTGGAGACTAAATTAGATGCATCTTGAATTCATTTCGTACACAAGAAATCTTTTTCTTCCCCATAAGCCGTCAGTACCATTTATATTTTAAATGAAAGGCAACCCTTTTCATGAAGGAGGGACTCCAACTTTCCTTGGGAATTATCTAAACAAAGTCACGTGTCTCCTTTTCTCTGTTCCATCTTCACATGAGAAAGCATAAATCATGTAACCCAACAAATAAACACAATTGACATGTTATTTCTTTTTCTATAGAGACATCAGTTCTTTAATCTCCTATTTCTTGTAAGCAGGCCTGCTTTGGGGGACTGAAATCCTGATGTATACACAATGGTATTCTGTAAGTAAGAAAGAAACTCTAATGGAACTCTATGTTAGAGAAATTTAATGTAACATGACTATATGAATACCTCTTGCTGTTTTGCTTCTCTCATCCCATTTAGCTATAAAAACCAGAAAGCATTCCTGCTGAAAGGAAAGGAACAGCTAGCTAAGAGGAAAAATCTAACCGTAAAGTGCTGGCAATGCTCGGTGCCAAGAACCTGAGACTCTTTTTTTAAGCATGATGTTTTATTGTGAAGGTTTTATAAGAAGTTAACTTTAACCTATTAAAAAAAGAGTGATTTGGAAATAAAGGAAAAGGAGCAATTTTGCCCCCTTATTCCTCTCTAGTATAAACAAGGTATGAGGCTAATGCTTTCTTGGCATAACATGAAACTCTGAACTAACAAAAGAGGTGTAATTAAAGCTCACCTGGCCTCAGAGGTCTTCTTTCCATAAAAGTTAAGCCATAATGGCTGGCACTCAGTGGCCAAGATTGGCCCGAGTTATTGGCTGTGACTTTCAATTGGTACAGAGTAGTTCAAAATAAAAGTCATTAAAACAAGTGGTGGAGGCCTCAGAGAGGAGCAGCTGGGGGAGCCCATTTATGTGTCTGTTTCAGGGATGAGATAGGGGTCGGCTTGTGTGAATGTTGGGTTTGTGAGCCTCTTAAGGCAACTCAGGTATCTCTTGGAGTCTGTTTGAGAAAGGCCAAGAAAGTGAATTTTTTTCCCAAAGAAAATTAATTTTGCTGTGATTTTTTTCTTGTTTCCTTTAGTCCAAGTGAATTCCCAACATTCAGCCCACAGGGTGCAGGCAGTGCAGCAAGGCATTCTGGGACTGAGGTTGGGTATGGCAGCTGCACAGATAACGGCTAGGAGGGCCCAGGTGCTTACTGTGGAATAAATGAATCTTTCCATCACCGGTAAATAAGATGAAGTCTTTCCCAGTCCAAGTCCCAGGCAATAGATGGTAGGTATGCCTCCATTCCAAAGTGAGTTGCTGGAAAACTAACAGGGGTCTACAAAGGGCATGATGATGACCAGAAACCCGACACCCACCTCAAACACAGAAAAGGCTGCCGCTGGATAGTAGAGAGAATTTCTTGGAGGAGGGTTGGCTTGTGGTGGCCAGTTTGATAGAGCCCAGTGGAAGGAGCAGCAAGAAGACCACTTGGAGAGCTTGGGCCCCAAGAGTTTGAGGACCCACTAGACTGTTGTCTCAGGAATCTAAAGATGAGATGCTATGGCTATTCCCCTGAAGCAGCAGGGTAGAGAGAGTGACAGCATCTTTGCAGCTTAGGAATTTGCCACACATCCCACCGAGAGGAAGAGGAAGATGCAAGAGTGAGTTTTTTTCTTGGACCAGAAGTGGGCAATGTGAGAGGAAGCCCTGCTAGAGACATTTAAAATCTGCCCAATGGCCTGGAACAGTGGCTCATGCCTATAATCTCAGCACTTTAGGAGGCCGAGGTGGGAGAATCTTTTGAGGCCAGGAGTTCGAGACCAGCTTAGGCAACATCAGGAGACACCCCCCCCTCCAACCCCCACCCCATCTCTACAAAATGATTTAAAAATTAACTGGGTTTGGCAGTGTGTGCCGTGGTCCCTGCTACTCTGGATGCTGAGGCAGGAGGATCGCCTGAGCCTGGGAGGTTGAGGCTGCAGTGAGCTGTGATCATGCCACTGCCCTCCAGCTTGGGTAACAGATCAAGATCTGGTCTAAATAAATAAAATCAGCCCAAGAGGACTGCCTAGAGGGGTGACGTGAACCCGACCAGGGGTTGGACCACTAAATTCCCTGGGGCTGAAGAAAGAAATAAAACAGCCAGAGGGAAATGCATTACTCATGTTAAGAGAATCATGGTATAATTTTTTTTTTTTTTTTTTGCCATGTCTATAGCAAGAATGAAGGCCATTCTCAGTAATGAATGTTGACATCACTCTGAAAGGGATGAACAGTTATTGTGAAGAGCTCCAGAGGAACCCTGCAGAGGGACTTCAATCACAATATGACTGTAGAACTCAGTCTTCTTGGAAAGAAAAAGAAGAGGCTCTGGGTTGACAAATGGTAGGAAAATAGGAACTGGCTGTCATTCACACTCTTTGTAGTCACGCACAGAACATGATCAAGGGTGTTACACTGGGTTTCCGTTACAAGGCGAGCTCTGTGTATGCTCAATTCCCCAACAACGTTGTTATCAGGAGAATGGGTCTCTTATTGACATCCAAAATTTCTTGGGTGAAAAATACATGAAAGGGGTTCGGATGAGGCCAGGTGTTGCTTATTCAGTATCTCAAGCCCAGAAAGGTGAGTTAATCCTTGAAGGAAATAACATTGAGCTTGTTTCAAATTCAGCTGCTTTGATTCGGCAAGCCACAACCGTTAAAAACAAGGATTTCAGAACATTTTTGGATTGTATCTGTATTTCTGAAAAACAAACAGTTCAGCAGGCTGATGAATAAGA
Source organism: Pan paniscus (assembly GCF_029289425.2). Taxonomy (NCBI): domain Eukaryota; kingdom Metazoa; phylum Chordata; class Mammalia; order Primates; family Hominidae; genus Pan; species Pan paniscus. The sequence continues at coordinate 59,685,147 of NC_073264.2, forward strand.
CCCAAGAGTTGTCCACCTACAGAAACGAGATGCCAGATGATTCCTAAAACCTATTTGTGATATTTTAATGATGCAGTAAAAGACCTTTATTGGAAAAATAAAAGAGAATTATAGTCTGATGTTCCTACCATGATCTCTGAAGAACCCAAAGATGCGGCCTAAGAAAAGCGGTCACCTTTAACCATTCACCTAGTTTAGGGAGGATCAGCTTAAAGTACCTATCCAGCCTGAGGAAATCAACCCCAGATGAAATTGATGACAGTCAAGGAAGATCTTCCATGGCCTTTTTCTTTCACTTCTCTTACCTTACAAGCTTCTGGGAGCCAGAGCCAGACTAGTGAGTCGGGGAGAGCAGAAGCAGGAGAAGAAGACAGAGAAATGGAGAAGGATTTTCTCCACTGCAGGTCTTCCTGCTGCAGAGCCCTGATCTCTCCGCGAGGAGAAAGTTCTTTTAAATGCAGCTCGGATTCTCACTATTAGGTAAAAGTGGACATTTCTGTTTTTGTGATTTGTTTTTTGTGTGATTGTTAAGTGATCAGAGGGCTTTTTGTTAACTAGGAACGAGTGGATTCCTGTGGGGTCTTCCTACGGTGCTTATGGTTTTGCCTATCATCTAAGAATTAATTGAATAATTAGTAATGTCATTATGATATTACTTACTACCTAAGAGGAGTGAATAAGCTATCAGCTTTAGATTTCATCCAGGGGTCAAGGAAAAATTAGCCTCAGACAGTGGGCTTGGATGGGCAGTGTGTTGGACAGGAATAAAGTTGTTTTCTGATTGTAGCAGTCCGTGAGTCAGTTCTGCTCAGTCAATGTACCAGGAAGATTTAAGAAATTATTTTGTAAAAGACATTGGACGTCTCTTCCCACACCTGACATACCCGTTTGCTGCTCCTGAAGTGAATTTGGGTAAATAAATGATCAAATAAATGATTTCTGGAGCAGCTGAGAATGTAATTAGAGAATGTAGCACACACAAAAATGAAGGGAAACAATGCAGCCTATTTAAGATTCACAGACTATATGTTAAATGTTGCTTTGCCCAGGATGGAGTTATGTTTCTTAGCAATCATCCTACCAGTGGGTAGGAATCTAGAAGTAAAAATTAATATTACTATTTTTATGCAGTAGAAGAGACATTATATGTAGAGCTCTGATGGCAGGCATACTGCTACTTTAATAAAGGCTCATTTCAAACATTTCCCAACACTTTATGAGATCGCTTGTAGTTTTTTTTTTTTTAATGATGTGTTAAGTTCTAAAACATCCCGTTAGTAACCTGTTTCTGAAGTAGTTTTCCTTAGAACACGACAAGGTAATCAGTTCAGAACAGCGACACTCTGCTGGCGAGTGGCGCTATCTCAGGTCAGGTGGACCATCTGTTCTTGAAGAATGTAAACTAGTAAAATAAATGTAAGTAAAGATAAAGTTGTTCATGCAGGAGGGGGAAGGAGATTAACAAACCTCTGCAAAGCTCTTGAAAAGCATCATTTCTCTGAAGTTTAGGGAGTCCCCTTAAGGAAATTGTGATAAGCACAAAAGCTGCAGGGTGTCTGATAATTAACATTTTTATTTGTGTTTTTATTTAATTAATGCCTGCTCATCTACTCAGCTTCATGAGAGCAAGGACCCACTGCCTATAATGCTGCCCAAGTCTACAATCCTTTGATTTCTTTTCTTTCTTTTCCCTTCATTATCAAAAGTATTTCCCTGAAAAGAATACTGCCTGTTGTCTCTCTGTTTCTCCCTGTCATCAACAACTTCTCCCATTTGGCCACCCAGACTCCCCACATTGCCAGCTTCTATCTCAGGACATAGGGAGTGAGGCTTGCTTAGGCATATACAGGCATGCTGCAGGATGAATGAGGTCAGGAAATACTGGTCCTTTTGAGCCTCGGAGGTACTGTGTCTTCTCAAGCCCAGGGAAAAGCCTAGCTTCTCTGAGAAAATCCAGAAGTGGTAACTGGACTTCAGTGAATAGCCCTTTAATTTTGGTTGATAAATGTTTACTGGTAAAAGCATACTTGAGATTAAAAACAAATGTAAACATTCTTACTGTCTTAGTCTGTTTTCTGTTGCTTATAAGAGAATACACGAAACTGGATAATTTATAAGAAACAGAGGCCGGGCACGGTGGCTCATGCCTGTAATCCCAGCGCTTTGGGAGGCCGAGGTGGGCAGACCACCTGAGGTCAGGAGTTCGAGACCAGCCTGACCAACATGAGAAAACCCCATCTCTACTAAAAATACAAAATTAGCCAGGCGTGGTGGCTCATGCCTGTAATCCCAGCTGCTCAGGAGGCTGAGGCAGGAGAATCACTTGAATCTGGGAGGCAGAGGTTGCACTGAGCCGAGATAGTGTCATTGCACTCCAGCCTGGGCAACAAGAGTAAAACCCCATCTCAAAAAAAGAAACAGAATTTCTACAGTTTTGGAGGTTGGAAAATCCAAGATGGAGGGGACACATCTGGTGAGAGCCTTCTGGTTGGTGGTGACTCTCTACAGAGGCCCGAGGTGGCACATGGTATCACATTGCCAGGGGACTGAGTATGTGAAAGTGCTAGCTCAGGTTTCTCTTCCTCTGCTTATAAATCCACCAGTTCCCCTCCTAAAATAACCCATTAATCCATTAATCCATTAACCCATTAATCTGTAAATGGATTAATCCAATCATCTCTTGAGCACCCAGATCTCAATACGGCCACATTTGAGAATTGACTTTCAACGTGAGTTTTGGAGGGGATGTTCAAATATAGCACTTGCATTGTACAAGGGCTGATAGGTACATTTGAAAAAATCAAATGCAGAAATGAGCACCAGCATTTGGTCTTTATTCTGGAGGCTCTTCTCCTTTTTGTTAGCACTGACAACTCTGCCAGGCTTCCTTCTGTTCGAAAAAGAGTAAACAAGGCCAGGAGTGGTGGCTCACACCTGTAATTCCAGCACTTTGGGAGGCTGAGGCGGGAGGATCACTTGAGGCCAGGAGTTTGAGAATAGCCTGGGCAACACAGTGAGACCCTGCCTCTACAAAATAAAGTAAAATTAGCTGGGCATGGAGGTGCATGCCTATAGTCCCAGCAACTTAGGAGACTGAGGTGGGAGAATCACTTGAGCCCAGGAGGCAGAGGATGCAGTGAGCTATGATCGAACCACTGTGCTCTAGCTTGGGTGACAGAGCAAGACCCTGTTTCAAAAAACAAAAAAGAGTAAGCAGACTATTTTTTTCCTTTTAAAGAGGGAGCAGGCAATAAGGAGACAGAATTCCTAAAGAAGCAGAGCACCTAGTCCAAGATCCTGTTTCTTAATCCGGTTGTCTGTGGATTCCCATTTTACAGCTTCCTCTGTCCTCTATTTGTTTTCAGCAAATTTGTACTCATCAACTCTCTCTCCAACAAGTGATTTCAAGTTATTCTTGAAAAGTGAATGGCTTCTGGTTTTATGCATTGGTTCTTATGATTGGCAACTAATCTAGAAAGCCAGGACAGCTTTTCTCCTTGGAACGTATAACTAGGGCCTTTCTTCCTTCAGAGAGACACTTGATTAAGAAAACTTTTTAACAAAAAAGTTCTCTAACACGCACTTTAAAAATTTCAAGTAACTTGTGTGTACAGACACACACGCGTGCGTGCGCGCGCGCACACACACACACTAGTTTTACTAATGGAAAGGCAGCTTTAAAGCAAAGGCAATGAAATCTTTTCATTCCTTCTGGACTGTGGTCCAAGGTGAATATATTAGTAGAGCTTCATATTTACCTAATGGTTTTCAGAAGCCAATCCGATAGCTTTGATTAATGCTGCCTCATAATGCCAATGATGTGTACCCCAGTAAATCATCAGAACGCTTCCCCGTGGTAATATATCAAAGACATTCATTACAGGCTACTGTGGCTCAGGTGATATATTACTTGGGGGAAAAACATACCCAACTACCCAAAGGCCATATTGTGTGCACTTGGGTAGAATTAAGCCTGGCTACTTTTCCATGGAATCTGTTTGCAACTTTGAGAGTGGTCAGAGAACTTTTGTTTTTTTTTCCAAACACCAGTGAAATACTTCTCAAATTTGCTTGATTCTTTCGTTCCAAAGGACCAAAACTCTCCATAAGTGCAAATGCATGTGAAAAATGTTGAACACAGGTTAAAAGCATGGATTTTGGAGTGACACCTGGGTTTGAATGCCAGCTCTCTGGCTTGATGGGTTATGTGGTCTTAAGCAAGTCAGTCATTTAGAGTTCTGGTGAAGTGGGAAGTATTTGTGTATGTGATATCTACAATTGTCTGTAAAGGATGACCTGGGATTGAACATATAAAGTAGACTACTTAGTCCTTGTTCCCTAATGAGCCAATAAATGGTAGCTAGTTACAAATGTTCCAGCAGGGAACTCCTGACCAACATTTCTACACCCAACTTGGAATCTTCCCAAAATAATTACATTGAGCTGCTTTGAGTAACTAGGTTTATATAGGAGTCATGGTTGATGATCCAGATAATGTCCTCCTAATTGGAAATCATAAAGCAGAGTTGCAGGGCAGTGCTAAGTAGCTGGCCCAGCAGGCCCCGTCCTACTTGAGCCAGCTCCTTGCCTGTCAGTAATGACCAGCTTAGTGATGTGATTTGAGCATAGAATACCCTGTGGAGCCATGTGGATGGGATTGCAGAGAGAGAGGAAAAACTGATCATTCTGGTTCTTGCCCGATGATTTTGACCCTCAGTGCTGGAGGTGAAAGAAAAACATGAAACTGGAGAGATAGCCCTTTCTACCAAGCTTAGCTGAAATAATCTGGTTTCAAGCATCCCAGATCATCTCTGCCAAATGTTGGTCCCAACTAAGCCTCTACTGGTCTGATCTCTCAATCAGCAAAACCCGTGGATACCTTTTAAAAATTGTCCCACTTGGATTGTTTTAGAAATCTACCTGTGCCTCATGTGAACAACTTGTGGGGAAAAATTATATTTCTTACACATATAACAATAGCACAAACAAGGAATTTTTCTATGATTTCACCAGCCTGACACACACAGTTTCATTGTCCTATAATCCTCCCCAAGATTTATGCTGTGCATGGTTTTATATAATTACATTATTACATAGGTATAATATTTAGATTGATTTTATTAGATAAGCAATGCATGAATATATATGTCCTGTAAAAATTCAAAACAATAGAAGTCTATAGAGCTAAAAGTGAAAGTCTTCATTACCTCATCCAAATCAGTTTTAGTTTTGTTATCATTTTGTTTTTTTCAAAAGTGAAATCACCTGTAAGTGTTGTCTGTGACTTCCTTTTATTCTCTTAACATGTCTTAGAACTTTCCTTGTCAGTACCTAGACCAAATGTTATAGCGTGCTTTTTTTCATTTAATTTTTTTTTCTTTGAGACAGAGTCTGGCTCTGTTGCCCAGGCTGGAGTGCAGTGGCGCGATCTCCGCTCACTGCAAGCTCCGCCTCCCGGGTTCACGCCATTCTCCTGCCTCAGCCTTCCGAGTAGCTGGGACTACAGGCGCCGGCCACCACACCCGGCTAATTTTTTGTATTTTTAGTAGAGATGGGGTTTCACCATGTTAGCCAGGATGGTCTCGATCTCCTGACCTCGTGATCCGCCTGCCTAGGCCTCCCAAAGTGCTGGGATTACAGATGTGAGCCACTGCACCTGGTCTTCATTTAATATTTTTATAGGTATTTCTTCATGTTGCCAAATATTTTTATAATTTTTTTGAATGATGGGCGTGAGTGGGATTGAGACTTGGTGGCTTATTTATCGGATATAAAATAAGCTATCCCCAAAAGGCATGATCCCAAATGAGCAGTGCTTATTTGGTACTGAGTTTATTGGAGAATCATAGAATGGTTCACCAAAAAGGGTTTCAGCCTATTCCCATTTCACAGTTGAGGCAACCGAAGCTCCTAAATGGAGCACAGGAAGCAGAACGTCTTGCAGATCTGAGGTTGAGGACCACATGTAAGAAGGAGCTTGGGTACCCGATGACTTCCTTGAGGAGTGTGCCAGCCCTGGGTTGCCCAAACCTGGACTTCTTATTACATGACAAAAAAAACCAGCTTTTGGTTTGGTCACCGTAGTGGGGTTTCTATTACATGTAGCCACATACACTCCCAACTGACACAGCTATGTTCATTCATTCATTTATTCACTCACCAAACAGTTATTTAGTTTTAGTGATGTGCCTTCAATGTACAGGCTATGTTCATAACACTAATAGCTAGCATTTATGGAATACTTAGTACATACAATGCTTATGCCGAGAACTTTACATGTCTGTTCATTTTGTACTCACCACAACCCTCCAAAGTAGATATTATTATCCTAATTTTACAAATGAAGAAACTGAAACTCAGATGAAATAACCTACTCAACAGCACCCAAGTAATAAGCTCCAAAGCCTCTCTGACACTTAACTGCAAGAAATTTCACTTTATTTATCCTTTAGGACATAGGAACCCGTACAATTTTTTCTTTGGGTTTTTTTTTTTTTTTTAGAAAGACCAAATTCCATCTTTATAATCACACTGTGAATTAGATGTAGTTATTCCCATTTTCTTTTTCTTTCTTTCTTTTCTTTTTTAGACAGGATCTCGCTCTGTTGCTTAGGCTAGAGTGCAGTGGTGTAATCATAGCTCACTGCAGCCTCGACCCCCACCTTGGACTCACGCAATCCTCCCGCCTCACTCTCCCAAGTAGCTGGGACCACAGGTATGTGCCACCATACCTAGATAATGTTTTAAAACTTTTTTGTAGAGACAGGGGTCTCCCTATGTTGCCCAGGCTGGTTGGAACTCCTGGTCTCAGGCGATCCTCCCACCTCAGCCTCCCAAAGTGCTAGGAATTACAAGCGTGAGCCACTACAACTGGCCACTGGGCCAATTTTAAATGTCTCTGGCAGGGCTCTCTCCCACATTGCCCACTTCTGGTCCAAGAGAAAATGCTCACTTATCCTTGCACCTTTCCCTCCCCCTTGGTGGGATGTGTGGCACTTCCCATCTTTAAATGAGATTAAGAGAGATCAACTGACTTTAATACAATTAATTCAATTTGACAAGCATGTATTGGGCACTGTGTTCTGGATACTTAGGTGCTGAGGCTACAAAGACAAATGAGGCAAGGCCTGGCTATAGTGTATGCTGCAGGGAAGGCAAGGCTTTTCTGGAATTACAGAGGTGGCAGAAGTTGTGTTTTCTCCGGCTGGCATCAATTCCTGACTTTCTGTCAGCAGAATATTCCAGACAGGCTGGTTTCTATAAAAGTCCTAGGGAGAATCCCAGGGTTTAGGTTCTGGGGGAAGGGAAGAGAGGAAATTGGCAAAAGATACTGCTTGAAAAGGCTGTTTTTCCGTCTTTCCAAATCAGGTACAAAATAATGAACTGACACAGAACGCTTTCTATTTGTTAACTGTTCAGTTTTCCCTAGCACAGGGAGGAGAGTGAGAGAACGGCAACCTTTGCCACATGATTGGAGGCAGATTTGTTTACCAGATCAAAGCCTGTGGGTAATGGAAACCTCGGGGTAGAGGGGGTGGTGCCATGCAGTGGGGCCTACAGAGCCTACTTAGCTGAATGTCTTACTCTGTATATTCTGGAGCTTGAACTGCACTACTTTGAAACGCCAGCTCTCTTTAGATTAGTCACAGGGGGATACCCAGGTTGCTGGAATTGCTCAGGGATTCCAAGATGTTTACAGAGTGAAGCTACTGGGTCTGGATCACGTTCCTTTCAGATACTGTAGACATATCCTGTGACTTAAGGGAAAAGTGATAACGTCTTTGTTCCTCTAACCTGTGGGTAGCTAATTTTGAAATGATTAACATTTCCTGGTGTTAAGCTTTCTGAAAGACTCTATGTATCTAATGATTTCTAAGGAAATATAGAATCTACACTATAATGATTTTACTGGAAGCCAAAGGAAATACATTAATTGTAAGTGTAGAGCAAGAGGGCAGGAAAGAAGCACCGCAAATCAACATCCTCATCACTTCCAATGAGGGAGGCTGGGTGAGAAGGGGGCCAGGAAGACCTTTACTTTAAGTGTATTGTTTGAATTGTTCTTCATAATGAATCTGTACTAATGTGTTACTTCTACAACATCAATATTTGTTGAATGCTTCTAGAAAGAAAAAAATCCTTTCCATAATATGTATTAAAAGTGTTTCTTGAGTTCAATTATTTCCAGTTATGGAAATCTCATTGTTCTTTTTAAAAGAACAACTTAACATAATGTCATGTCTTGAAATAAATGTTTCAAATGACAAGATAGTTTGGGATTGGACTTCCCTTCTCCAGAGGTTGTTTGCACTGGGAATGGACCCATAATACTTCACAAACAGTGCTGGAATGATTTGTGACTGCTAAGTGCCCAGAGACCAAACAGCCCCTGGTGTGTGCCTGGTACTGTTATTAATATATCTGTCATCTTTGCCTGCTCTACAAATGTTAACTGGTTCATCCTCAAGTGGTATGAAGAAGTTCTTTGCTGCAGTTGGAACCTGAGGAATATATAGAGGTTAAGGGGGCTTTTTCTTTTCTTTTTTTTTTTTTTGTTTGTTTGTTTTTTGAGACAGAGTCTCGCTCTGTCACCCAGGCTGGAGTACAGTGGCATGATCTCAGCTCACTGCAAACTCTGCCTCCCGGGTTCAAGCGATTCTCCTGCCGCAGCCTCCCAAAATGCTGGGATTACAGGCATGAGCCACTGTGCCTGGCCAAGGGGGTTTTTTCACTGTGATTTTTGTGTGGGTTGATTTAGCAGTTGGTGAAATAGTGAGGGACTGGAAGGCAAGAAATTCTGTTCCATCACCAGCATGATGTCCTTTATGCTTTGTGTTCAAGGACTCCACTTCTCGGCCATGTGTGGGGCGTGGACACCTTCGGTGAGGCTGGGAGTCCCTGTGTGGGGGCGTTGAGAGTAGGGAGTCTTGGCTACTGAGTCCACGGGGGGTAAAGGCTGTCACAAAACCCTTTCCCCTTCTACCTGAGAATTTTACCTTCGAATAATTTCTTTCTCTGTTTCCCCCAGAAACCTGACAAAGGTAGTATGTCAACTGTGTTATTAGGTATAGTAACTGATGTCAAAAATGACTCCTTACTGGTAAATTGCACCTGGACTGGGAGAACTAAATGCCTAAGAGGAAGCCATAGCTTTGGGCTTGCCCGAGAGCAGTGACTCTTGACACAGGGTATGTCCCTTGAGGTGATGCTGACAGCTGTTGTGGAGTTGTTACAAGACATATTGGCTCCTGTGGGGCATGAGGCTCCGGGGCTAGGGAGGATTCTACATGTGCTTGATGTGGTCTCATTTTCTTGTACTAGAACCCTGGGAAGCCAAAGAGGCCATCTCTTGCTGTATGGATTGCTGTATAGATTACTTCCGAGGAAAACAAACGCTGATGCTTCACTGCTAGCAAATAGAATATCCTGGCTTATATCCTGATACCAAGTGTGATTGACTGTAGTCTTGTACGTCTGAATATGTAGTTGAGTCTAAGAAGCCCCTCGATGGGTTTCGCAAATCCACTCTGCAGCCATTTCCTAAGAAATGTCTCTTCCAGAGGCTTGTTGGGAGCCAGACATGGACCCATTTTCCTTCTTGTAGAACCCACAAATCTCTCCCCTTCCTTGTCTATAGGGAATCTCTTCCTCTGAATGTCTTATTGAAGCCTTTTTGATAATCCCATTTTCCCTCATGCTCTTAACACGATCTCTATGGTGAGTATAGTCCTTCAGTAAGACTAGAGGAGCCATTGCCTTCAAGTATCTTTGCCTTCTGCCCTGCAAAAACTGCTGAGACAAGGAAATACTAAAGTTACCTGTTGGGAAAGGTGGGCAGTGGGGAATAGAAAATAAAACTCAAGTTAATACATAGGAAACCATGCCGTCACACTTGTTAATATTAATAATAAAAATCCCTTACCTTTATCCAGGGCTTGGTTCTTTGCAAAGTGTTTTCACAACCAGCCTCTCATTTCAGCCTGACAGTGCCTTGTAAGGGAATCAGGCAGTGATGTGGTAAGCACTCAAAAGGGAGAGGGAATCCCTGGTTTGTGCCAGTTTCATACTACCAATGATTTAACAACTCTGAATTTCTAGATATTTAACAATTGGCTCAGGGGAGCTGGTGAGAGCAGACTCTAGCACACCCTTGGAGTCAGGACAGGTATAATCATCCTGATTTGAAGGCAAGGAAAGTGAAGCTCAGAAATGTTGTCGAAGGCCACAGAGTTAGTAAGAGGCAAATCTAGGAACCTGAACTTATACCTGCTATTGCATGCTTTTTCTTGCTGAAGTAAGTCTATCCTTCATGCCATGTGGAATAGTAAAAAACTAAATCCGCAAACCACCAAGAAGAAATGCCTAAAACTCCCTTCTAATATCTGTATTATCATCAGTCTTCCTTTTCTTCTCTTTCCCTTTTAAGAAAAGATTCTGTCAATGGGCAGTATCCTGTCCCCTCTTCACCCATCTGGGTCCTTACTCCACAAATCAATTTCTCCCTCTTGCATCCTAGAATCACCCCTCTCTAACCTGTGACTAGCGCTTCCTCCCTAACCTATGACTCCCCTTGCAATTTCTCTAAACTGACCACCTGTCTCTGACTTGCTCACCATCTACTTCTGGCCACCAGGCTTCTTGACAAAGTCAAACCTCATGCTGCTTCTATTTCAGCACTTTCCACTCTTGCCTCAGGCCACTGTCATTTGATTCACACTCTTCTAAGGCCCCAGATCTACCCCCTCAAAAGCCAACTGTGTCCTCCTCAAGGCCAAATCCAGGCCTTATCTCAGTCTTCCTCTAGCTTATTCTTTTTTTCGCACTTGACACCACTGATGACATCCTTCTGGAAAGGCATTTCTTACTTTGTTTCCTGCTCGGTGGTGGGTGCTAGATTCATGGGTTCTCATCATGTCTTTCTGAGTGATCCTCATCTTAGGGAAGAGGCTCTCATGAGCATCCAGACAGAGCCTGGGCTGATGTTTTATTACTCAGTCATTGACTCTGTCACCCTCTCTCTTCCATTTCCCTCTGCTGCTTACATCAAACACGACACTTGGCAAAGCTGACCTGACCGCCTTTAAAACAGTTATTATGTTCATTTTAATTTTATCTGCCCCCTGACTCTGTGAAGAAGCTGCCACCTTGCAGCACTCACCAGATAGCACACGAAAGGGGCACACCAGGAGACAGCCTCTGTTGGTAGAAGTCCACAACATGTAGAGATGACTGACCTGATACTTTGGCTCACATCTCTTGAGTCTCCTGGCCCCTGACTTTACTATTCTTATATATTTGTGTTTACTCCTTTGGATTTTACAGCTTGGCATGCTGCAAAGAGCACAGACTTTGTGGTGAGAAGGATCTGGACTTGAATTGTGGTTCTGTTGCTTCCTAGCATTGTGGCTTTGGGCATGCCATGTAAACCTTCTGAGTCTGTGTTGTCATCTGAAAAATATATTATATCCTGTTTGCAAGTAGACTATGGGCTGTGAGTGAGATATTGTATGAAAAGGGTCGAACATGGCTAGCACTTGACAAATGGCAGCTGTTTTCATTATTTTTGGTCTTCTGTCCTTCTTTCCAGTTTGTCTTTGGTACCTCCCCACAATAACTAGTTCTCAGTCCTGGCCATTGACATTTCAAATATTGACATTTGGGTAACACTGCTCCTGGCTGGATCCAAGATGCTCCTATCTGGAGCACCTGTCCTAAAAATGGCATTCTTGTTCAGACCCTAGCATTTTGCTCTTTGGTCTTTATTCTGTTCTCAAAATGAACACATACTGAAAAGCATTTTTCACACTGGTTCAGCCTCATAGCTTTGCCAGTCCCCCAGATCCTCCTGCGACTAGTTTAGGACCTAGTGAGGCCACCTTTTTGGTTTAGAATTTTTAAGTAACTTAATGTCAGTCTGGAATGCTTTCCTTTTAAGTGATATTTATATGTGTGAATGTATGTATTCATTCAAGTTGGTTCACTTTTTTCTTGACTGTTTATTGGCCTTTTGAGATCTGTGAGAAACTGTCACTTCTTATTTTGGAAAGAATTGCCTATCTCTTTTGAGTTCCAAACAAGTAAGTTTCTGGAAGTCATTTATGTTTAACTCAAAGAATATTTTGTATTATTTATTTATTTATTCATTATTTTATTTTATTATTATTTTTTGAGAAGCATCTCACTGTTGCCCAGGCTGGAGTATAGTGACACGATCTCGGCTCACTGCAACCTCCGCCCCCCCGGGTTCAAGCAATTCTCCTGCCTCAGCCTCCCTAGTAGCTGGGATTACAGGCATGTGCTACCACACCCTGCTAATTTTTGTATTTTTGAGTAGAGACGAGATTTCGCCATGTTGGCCAGACTGGTCTCAAACTCCTGACCTTAAGTTCACCTTAAGTGACCTTAAGTCACGCCTTGGTCTTCCAAAGTGCTGGGATTACAGGCATGAGCCACCACGCCTGGCCTATTGTTTTATTTAAAAATAAATTTCTCTACCAAGCAGTAATAACCTATGTTAACATTTGGTGAACATCATCTTATTCATGCTTATATATAGACAGACAGGAATAATTTCATAATTATGACAGTATGCTATTTTAAAAAATAAAAGTTTAAATTATGATTTTGTTTGAATTTAATAACAAGGGAAAAATATCTTAAACTCTAGGTAAATGCTGAACTCTAGGTAAAGGTTTCTTTGCCACAGAACTCTTAGGTTCTGTAAGATTTCACTAAAATTAGGAAAATAGTTTATAAAAAACAGTAAGAAATCAGAGTATTTTTTAAAACTGCTTGTTTAAAATTTAGATATTAGATATGAAATCCCTACTGTGAATGATGAAGTTGAGTGCTATTCATATGTTCTGTCATCTCTTTCCTCAGTTCTGAATTTTATGTTGTTTGTATTTTCGCTTTTCCAGGGCATATAATATTTGCTTTCTGTTTACCAGAAGTTAGTCTAGCTCTATGTTTAGCCTTAGTTCTATATTTAAATGGATTCAGTGCTTACCATCATATCTTTTCCATGGCTTTTCTATTTCTGTGGTTTTTGTTCTGATTGAGTTTTTAGTTGTCTTGTTTTCATCATGGGGTAGTTGCTTTTTCAAGGACACATGAGTGCTGCATATTCTGTCTTTCTTGTTGAAAAATGTCTATTCATGGAAGACAACCTGGCAGGATCAACTTTTTAAAAAATGTAAACATTAAAACTACGAAACATTTCTAACATAAAGTAAAAGATAGTTCTATATCCACCATGGAGATAATAGATGGAAGATAGCATCTTCCTGTATTTGTTTGAGATCTTGAACTTTTTTTTTAAAGAAATAAAATAAAACTTTATATTCTATGCTTTCCCCGTCTCTTAATCCCCTTAACATTATCCTGAAGTTGATATTTATCATTTTTGTGAATGTTTTTCTACTTTACTTTTAATACTTACATGTATGCCTTATTATAATATATATTTTAGTTTTAGCTTATGTAAAAATGTATTTGTTATAATATTCTGTTTTATACTTTTTGAACTTGCTTTACTCATTTAGCATGTTTTAAAGATTTATCTGTGATGGTTAATATAGATCTAATTGGTCTTATAAATCATGGGATAATAGTTATTTTTTGCCTACTGGCTGGAAAGTTGTTTTAAGTTTCTCACTATTTCAAATACTGCTGCCTTGAAAAAAAAAAAAAATAAATAAATAAATAAATAAATGTCTCAATGCTGATTACTGAAAACGTAGTTTCACAGTAGCCTCTCTTTGGGGAACAAATCCAATGTAGAGGTTCTGTCCTTACTGTGATACTATCTGAAGTTCTGTTTGTTCATTTGTTTATACAGCTGACCCTTGAACAACACAGTTTTGATCTGCACAGGTTCAGTTATATGTGGATGTTTTTCAATCAAACACACATCAATAATGCAGTATTCATGGGATGCGAAACCCACTTATGCAGAGGACTGAATTTTTATATCTGTGAGTTCCAAATGGTGGACTGCAGGACTTGAGTATGTGTGGGTGTGGGTATCCCTGGGGGTCTTGGAACGAGTCTCCTGCATTACCAAGGGACAACAGTACTTATACTCTACTCAGAACTATAAAAGTTGTGACAGTGCTTCAAGTCTGATGATTATCATGTATTTCTGAAAGGACTGAAGAGTTTTTAAATCTTTTTTATTATCATTTCAAGAATAATATATACTCAAATTCAAACAATACAGAATCTGTTTGAGACAGGGTCTCACTCTGTCACCCAGGCTGGAGTGCAGTGGCATGATCTCGGCTCACTGCAACCTCCGCCTCCTGGGCTCAAGCGATTCTCCTGCCTCAGCCTCCCGAGTAGCTGGGATTACAGGCACAACCACTACTGCCTGGCTAATTTTTGTGAGATGGGGTTTCACCATGTTGGTGAGGCTGGTGTTGAACTCCTCACCTCAAACGATCCACCTGCCTCAGCCTCCCAAAGTGCTAGGATTATAGGCATGAGCCACCACGCCTGGCCCAGAATCTTTAAGATATAACACTTAACAGTAATATAGCCCACAGATGATCTTTTTGTGCATATACTAACAATTGTATGTGTGCAAAATATATATGTTTGTGTATGTGTGTGTATTCACATAGGGTTCTGTGAAGATTTTCTCATTAAGAGTGGACTGTCATTTTTGTGTCCATAAATAAAATTTTAATCAACTGAATAATAATGCCAGTGAACAGAGGTGAAATTTTAAGTTCATTCATTCATTTTCATTCCTTCTAACCACAGAACTTTTGGTTCTAGTATATTTCTCAGAAAGAAAGGGCTTATTTAATTAGAAGGATTTGTGTGCTAAAGTGAAAACAGCATGACATCGTGGAGAAAGCACTGCACTAGATGCAAAGGATCTTGAGTTCTAGAGTCTTTTTCTTGGACAAATGACCAGTGTCACCGGGCCTCAGCAACTTCTTTAAGGTGGGGATATTAATATCTGCCTGCCTAAATCAAACATTCTTATGAGAGTTACATACAATAAAATATATGCATGCACTTCGAAAACTATCAGTTCTAGAAATAAGTGTCATTTAAATATGTCAATGAGTTTGATTGAGGAATAAGTTGGCAGCTTGCACTAATGTAGAGGTCCCTGATTATACTAGATGTAGGAGATTTAATGGCCATTAAGTTCTTTGTTATACTTCCATTGAGAGATGATGGATGATGTATAATTCCTTTCACCTTGACTTTTTTTTTTTTTTTTTTAATACTTTAAGTTCTGGGATACGTGCAGGTTTGTTACCTAGGTATATACGTGCCATGGTGGCTTGCTGCACCCATCAACCCACCATCTACATTAGGTATTTCTGTTAATGCCATATCTCCCATAGACCCCCACCCACTGACAGGCCCCATTGTGTGATGTTCCCTTCCCTGTGTCCAAGTGTTCTCATTGTTCAACTCCCACTTATGAGTGAGAACATGAGGTGTTTGGTTTTCTGTTCCTGTGTTAGTTTGCTGAGAATGATGATTTCCAGCTTCATCCATGTCCCTGCAAAGGACATGAACTCATCCTTTTTTATGGCTGCATAGTATTCCATAGTTCTATATGTGCCACAGTTTCTTTATCCAGTCTATCATTGATGGGCATTTGAGTTGGTTCTAAGTATTTGCCATTGTGAATAGTGCTGCAATAAACATGCATGTGCATTGTCTTTATAGTAGAATGATTTATAATCCTTTGGATATATACCCAGTAATGGGATTGCTGGGTCAAATGGTATTTCTGGCTCTAGATCCTTGCGGAATTGCCACACTGTCTTCCACAATGGTTGAACTAATTTACACTCCCACCAACAATGTAAAAGCGTTCATATTTCTCCACATCCTCTCCAGCATCTGTTGTTTCCTGACTTTGTAATGATTGCCATTCTAACTGGCGTGAGATGGTATCTCACTTGGTTTTGATTTGCATTTCTCTAATGACCAGTGATAATGAGCCTTTCTTCATATATTTGGTGGCTGCATAAATGTCTTCTTTTGAGAAGTGTCTGATCATATCCTTTGCCCACTTTTTGATGGGGTTGTTTGATTTGTTTCTTGTAAATTTGTTTAAGTTATTTGTAGATTTTGGATATTAGCCCTTTGTCAGATGGATAGATTGCAAAAATTTTCTCCCATTCTGTAGGTTGCCTGTTCACTCTTCTGGTAGTTTCTTTTGATGTGCAGAAGCTCTTTAGTTTAATTAGATCCCATTTGTCAATTTTGGCTTTTGTTGCCATTGCTTTTGGTGTTTTAGTCATGAAGTCTTTGCCCATGCCTATGTCCTGAATGGTATTGCCTAGGTTTTCTTGTAGGGTTTTTATGGTTTTAGGTCTTATGTTTACGTCTTTAATCCATGTTGAGTTAATTTTTGTATAAGGTATGAGGAAGGGGTCCAGTTTCAGTTTTCTGCATATGGCTAGCCAGTTTTCCCAACACCATTTATTAAATAGGGAATCCTTCCCCCATTTCTTGTTTTTGTCAGGTTTGTTGAAGATCAGATGGTTGTAGATGTGTGGTGTTATTTATGAGGCCTCTGTTCTGTTCCATTGGTCTATATATCTGTTTTGGTACCAGTACCATGCTGTTTTGGTTACTGTATCCCTGTAGTATACTTTGAAGTCGGGCAGCGTGATGCCTCCAGCTTTGTTCTTTTTGCTTAGGATTGTCTTGGCTATGCGGGCTCTTTTTTGGTTCCATATGAAATTTAAAGTAGTTTTTTTCTAATTCTGTGAAGAAAGTCAATGACAGCTTGATGGGGATGGCATTGAATCTATAAATTACTTTGGGCAGTATGGCCATTTTCATGATATTGATTCTTCCTCTCCATGAGCATGGAATGTTTTGCTATTTGTTTGTGTTCTCTCTTATTTCCTTGAGTGATGGTTCATAGTTCTCCCTGAAGGGGTCCCTCACATCCCTTGTAAGTTGTATTCCTAGGTATTTTATTCTCTTCATAGCAATTGTGAATGGGAGTTCGCTCATGATTTGGCTCTCTGTTTGTCTATTATTGGTGTATAGGAATGCTTGTGATTTTTGCATATTGATTTTGTATCCTGAGACTTTGCTGAAGTTGCTTATCAGCTTAAGGAGATTTTGGGCTGAGACGATGGCGTTTTCTAAATATACAATCATGTAATCTGCAAACAGAGACAATTTGACTTTCTCTCTTCCTATTTGAATACGCTTTATTTCTTTCTCTTGCCTGATTGCCTTGGCCAGAACTTCCAATAGTATGTTGAATAGGAGTGGTGAGAGAGGGCATCCTTGTCTTGTGCCAGTTTTCAAAGGGAATGCTTCCAGCTTTTGCCCATTCAGTATGATATTGGCTGTGGGTTTGTCATAAATAGCTCTTATTATTTTCAGGTACATTCCATCAATACCTAGTTTACTGAGAGTTTTTAGCATGAAGGGGTGTTGAATTTTGTCAAAGGCCTTTTCTACATCTATTGAGATGATAATGTGTTTTTTTGTCATTGGTTCCATTTATGTGATGGATTACGTTTATCAATTTGTATATGTTGAGCCAGCCTTGCATGCCAGGGATGAAGCTGACTTGATCCTGGTGTATAAGCTTTTTGATGTGCTGCTGGATTCTGTTTGCCAGTATTTTATTGAGGATTTTCGCATCAATATTCATCACGGATATTGGACTGAAATTTTCTTTTTTTGTTGTGTCTCTGCCAGTTTTTGGTATCAGGATGATGCTGGCCTCATAAAATGGGTTAGGAAGGATTCCCTCTTTTTCTATTATTTGGAATAGTTTCAGAAGGAATGGTACCAGCTCCTCTTGGTATCTCTGGTACCTGTGGTACTTTTATACCTCTGGTAGAATTTGGCTGTGAATGCATCTGTTCCTGGGCTTTTTCTGGTTGGTAGGCTATTAATTACAGCCTCAATTTCAGAACTTGTTATTGGTCTATTCGGGGATTCAACTTCTTCTTGGTTTAGTCTTGGGAGGGTGTATGTGTCCTGGAATTTATCCATTTCTTCTAGATTTTCTAGTTTATTTATGTAGAGGTGTTTATAGTATTCTCTGATAGTAGTTTGTATTCCTGTGGGATCAGTGGTGATATCCCCTTTATTATTTTTTATTGTGTTGATTTGATTCTTCTCTCTTTTATTCTTTATTAGTCTGGCTTGCAATCTATCTATTTTGTTGATCTTTTCAAAAAACCGCTCCTGGATTCATTAATTTTTGAAGGGTTTTTCATGTCTTCGTCTCTTTCAGTTCTGCTCTGCTCTTAGTTATTTCTTTTCTTCTGCTAGCTTTTGAATTTGTTTGCTCTTGCTTCTCTAGTTCTTTTCATAGTGATGTTAGGGTATCAGTTTAGATCTTTCCTGCTTTCTCCTGTGGGCATTTAATGCTATAAATTTCCCTCTAAACACTGCTTTAGCTGTGTCCCAGAGATTCTGGTACATTGTGTCTTTGTTCTCATTGGTTTCAAAGAACTTATTTATTTCTGCCTTGATTTCGTTATTTACCCAGTAGTCATTCAGGAGCAGGTTGTACAGTTTCCTTGCAGTTGTGAGGTTTTCAGTGAGTTTCTTAATCCTGAGTTCTAATTTGATTGCACTGTGTTCTGAGAGACTGTTCATTATGATTTCTGTTATTTTGCATTAGCTGAGGAATGTTTTACTTCCAATTATGTGGTTGATTTTAGAATAAGTGTGGCGTGGTGCTGAGAACAATGTGTATTCTGTTGATTTGGGGTGGAGAGTTCTGTAGATGTCTATTTGGTCCGCTAATAGGTCTATTAGGAAAAGCGTAATATCTGGGCCAAAATACACTATTCCTCAAGGCACAATCCCTCAGGGCTTCCCTTGGCTAAGGGAGGGAGTTCCCAGACCTCTTGCACTTCCCAGATGAGGCAATGCCTCATCCTGCTTGGGCTCGCTCTCTGTAGGATGTACCCACTGTCTAACCAGTCCCAATGAGATGAGATGAGTACCTCAGTTGGAAATGCAGAAATCACCTGCCTTCTGTGTTGATCTCGCTGGGAGCTGCAGACCAGAGCTGTTCCTATTCGGCCATCTTGCCAGCAGCACTCACCTTGACTTTTAATCAATAGAATGAAACAGTGGTGATGTCTGGGACTCTCAAAGCTAGATCATAAAAAGCCTATAGCGTCTGCCTTGGTCTCTTGAAAACTTGCTCAAGGTGAATTCAACCACTGTGTGAAAAGACCAAGTACTCTTAGATCACCATGCAGTGAGGAAGTCTATGCTAGCTGCAATTCAGAAGCTGTGAAGAAAGACATGCCTCTCCAGGCTTAGCTCCTCCAGCCCACTCAGGTTGGATTCCAGACCTGTAAATGAAGAAGCAACCTTGGATGGTCCATTTTTAGCACCTATGACATTGTGAAGAGCCATCTTTGATATTGTATCATATTTCAGACAAAGAACTTGTACCCAATATGTGCAAGGAATTCTTACAGCTCAATATTAATAAGACAAAATCCATTTTAAAATGACAAAAGCATTGAACAGACAGTTCAGAAAAGATATATTAATGGGAAATAAATACATGAAAAAATGCTCAGCATCATTAGCCATCAGAGAAATGCAAATTAAAACCACAAAGACATACCACTTTATACTTATTTCATGAGTTAAAATTATAAAGGCTGATCATACCAATGCTGGCAAAAACATAGAGCTCCCATACCCTACTGGTGGAAATGTAAAATGATACGAGACTCTGGCAGTTTACTTAAAAATTAAATATACACCTACCAGAGGAACCAGCCACTTCACTCCTAGGTATTTATTCAAAAGAAATGAAAACATATGTTCATATGAAAACTTGCACATAAATATTCATAGCAGCTTGACTTGTAATATCCCAAAGTTGAAACAACTCCAGTGTCCAACAGCAGATGAATGGATAAACAACTGTGATATATTCATACAATGGAATGCTGCTCAGCAACAAAAAGGAATGAACTATGGATACACACAACAACATGGTTGAATCTCAGAATAATTATGCTGAGTGAAAGAAGCCAGAAAAAAAGAGTACATGCTGTATAACTGTATTTATATATAATTCTAGAGAATGAAAAATAATCTATGGTGATAGAAAAATGGGTCAGTGGTTACCTAGGGACAGGGTAGAGGAAGGGTGGATTGCCAAAGGGCACAGCAAAACTTTTGGAGGTAATTTAAATTTTTATCTTTATTGTAGTGATGGTTTCATGGTGTATATATGTGGCAGACAAAACCTATAATGACACAATGATCTCTGCCTCCTGGTGTTCACCCCTTTGGGTAATCCCCTCTCTTTGTATGTGGGAACTGTGATTGGCTTCTAACCAATACAATATAGCAAAAGTGATCAACTGTTACTGTTGTAATGATATTACAGTATTTAAAACTCCATCTTAGTGGACTGCATTTAAAGACTTTCCTTGTGTGCCTGATGAAGTGATCGTGTTGGAAAACCCAGAGAATAAGGAGGATGGCCTCTAAGAACAGTGGGTGGCCTCTAAAACCTAAGAGTGACCTCCAGCCAACAGCTAGCAAGAAGTCATGGCCTCCAAGGCCAGGCGCGGTGGCTCACGCCTGTAATCCCAGCACTTTGGGAGGCCAAGCAGGGTGGATCGCGAGGTCAGGAGATCGAGGCCATCCTGGCTAACACGGTGAAACCCCATCTCTACTAAAAATATAAAAATTAGCCAGGCGTGTTGGCAGGCACCTGTAGTCCCAGCTACTCAGGAGGCTGAGAGGCAGGAGAATGGCATGAACCCAGGAGGCGGAGCCTGCAGTGAGCCGAGATCATGCCACTGCACTCCAGCCTGGGCGACAGAGCGAGACTCCATCTCAAAAAAAAAAAAAAAAAAAAAAGAAGTCAGGGCCTTCAATCATATATCCACAAGGAAATGCTTTCTGCCAACTTGAATGAATTTGGAAGCATATTCTTCACTCAGCCACCAGATGAGAGTGCAGCCCAGCAAACATCCTGACTGCTGCCTCGTGAGATTCTGAACAGAAGCCCCAGTTAGGCCATGCCTGGATTCCTGACCACAAAACTGTGAGGTGAGATAATAAATGTTATTTTATGCCATAATGTTTGTGGTAAATTGTTATAAGGCAATGGAAAATCAATATAACACGTACATCAAAACAGATCAAATTGCATACTTCAAATATGTACAGATTATTGTACTTCAACTATGTATTAATAAAGTTGTAAGAAAAAAGTAGGTCAAGGGAGGTGAAATCTGGGCAGAGGTCTCAGGACATGGCACCCAGGGCAGTAGGTTAGAAAGACTTGAGAAGAATAAGAAATAAAAAGGCCAGGGAAACAGGAAGGAAGGAAGTCAGAAAAAGAATAGAATTTGGTAGAGGTGCAAAGGGGTGGATGGAACATATTTTCTGAAACTTTTTTTCAGGTGTCTTTTTTACAGGTTTTTAACAGTGAGTTGACAGTACACTTGTTTATTTTCTGTGGGGTTGTTTTTTTTTTTTTTTTTTTTTTTTTTGAGACAGGGTCCCGCTCTGTCACGCAGCCTGGAGTGCAGTGGCATGATCTCAGCTCACTGCAACCTCTGCCTCCTGGGTTCAAGCAACTCTCATGCTTCAGCCTCCCAAGTAGCTGGGACTACAGGCACGTCCACCACGCCTGACTAACTTTTTTGTATTTTTTTTGTGGAGATGGGGTTTCTCCATGTTGCCCAGGGTGGTCTCAAACTCCTGAGCTCAAGCAATCTGCCCACCTTGGTCTCCCAAAGTGCTGGGATTACAGGCATGAACGACCCTGCCTGGTCAACAGTATGCTTGTTAAGACCATGATAGAAAGACGTTGAAGACATGAATGCTAAATGTGCTTTTGGATTGCCAGTGGTGAGACTGTGAACTATTTGAAGAAGATTGTTGAAGAGGGGCTTCTTTTTATGTGCCCATTCCCTCAGCAACCACATGTGTGGCTCTGCCTGCAGGCTCTCTTCACCACATATCGGAATGTAACTATACCTCCCTTATGAAGAGTCTGTGATGTATGCATAGTGGACAGGAGCAGGAATCCAAGCCCAGAGGTTCAGAACAGGTCAGCATGGAGACAAGGGGGAACAGAACATCAGGATGTTGGAAGGAGCCTGACAAGGCTGAACAACGCCTGGAGATTTAGCTGTGGTCACAGGTGGGTAAGGTTCTTGAGAATAGGAAGGGGGTATATGTGGCAAAATGATGAGTACTGTGTGTGTAATCATTTTAAATCTGAGCAGATCTGAATGAAATCTAGAAGCCATGCTGAAGATGTTATAGCCTGGACACCTCCCACCCTCCAAACTCCCCTGCCATAGTCAAATCTAAACATGTTCCAGAAGTGTATATGTTTGGGTATGGTCATGGAGGGGAGCAGAATAGAGACAGAGTAAGGGTAGGAAGACTGCAGGTAAGATAAACTGGAAATATTTTTAAAAGGTAGAAGAGAATTTGATGGGGAGCAACCTAGAATTGGGCATGACTCTTTCAAAAAGTTTTTTTTTTTCTCATTTCAGTGCCTTCGTGCAAAGCAGCAATATAGGAATGCATAATTGTCATTCTTTTGGTCATCCAGCATGTAAAACTCCTTACTGTCTGACAAATCATCCCATTGTATTGAGTCTTGCTTGCCGGTATGGAAGCTGAAAAAAGGCCATATTTTCCTCTTCCAGTCCCCTAGAGGCTAGGGTACAGACACATGATCGAGGCTTAGCAATCAGATATGCTTTCTCGAGTCTTTGAATCCTGAGCTGGTGATGTAAACATCTAAGACTGTTTAGGAGTTGTTCATGGTGGTGGCATTTGGAGACTGAGGCTGCAGGGCAGCAGGATGTCTTCACTATCTGCTCCAGAGACAATATGTCTTTGGCTGTGGTTCCTGATATCTATCCTTGACTTCTGGCCATTTTCCCAGCCTGATTCTCCAGCCCTCCAGATTATTCTTTGAGTCACCTGGTAGTTTTCCAACAAGTTCTTATTCTGGAGTCACTTTCTGCAGTTTGTAACAAAGAGCCCTCACTTATTTAACAAAAAGCCTTCTGGAATATTAGCAAGAGAAGGTCACATGTGTGACTTCCTTCCCGACTAGGAATGTTTCTTTTTATAAGACCTTTCTTAATGTTCTTTTTGTGTTATCTAACCAAAGAACCGGAATGAAGAAGCATTCATAGGTGTCAGCTGGTGTACAGGAATTTTCTCTATTTAATACTGTTGATTTTTTGCTCTTTGGAAAAGAAAAACAGAAGTTATTCTGACCTCTTTGTTATTCAAGTAGAAAGTATATTTTTGGCTAATAATGTGTTTTAAAACCTCTTATTTTGGTCAAAACTATCCGGCTTGATTTAAGTGCCTTACTTATTAATTTCTGTTCATGTTTCCAGAATAAGATACACCAGCTGAAGATCAGTAATCGGCCCCTCAAACTCTGACTGAATCATATAAAGAAGTCAGTAAGGCCAGGTGCAGTGGCTCACACCTGTAATCCAAGCACTTTGGGAGGCTGAGGTGGGCAGATCACTTGAGGTCAGGAATTCGAGACCAGTCTGGCCAACATAGTGAAACCCTGTCTCTACTAGAAATACAATTAGCTGGGTGTGGTGGTGCATGCTGGTAATCCCAGCTACTTGGGAGGCTGAGACAGGAGATTGCTTGAACCTGGGAGGCGGAGGTTGCAGTGACCCAAGATCGTGCCACTGCACTCCATCCTAGATGACAAGAGCAAAACCCCATCTCAAAAAAAAAAAAAAAAAAAAAATTCAATGAGAGATAAGCCTCCTGATTCCAGAGAAAAAGAAATGATTAAAAAGTCAGGTTTAGTCTTGCCAGCGGTCTATCAATTTTGTTGATCTTTTCAAAAAACCAGCTCCTGGATTCATTGATTTTTTGAAGGGTTTTTTGTGTCTCTATCTCCTTCAGTTCTGCCGTGATCTTAGTTATTTCTTGCCTTCTGCTAGCTTTTGAATGAGTTTGCTCTTGCTTCTCTAGTTCTTTTAATTGTAATGTTAGGGTATCAATTTTAGATCTTTCCTGCTTTCTCTTATGGGCTATAAATTTAGTGCTATAAATTTCCCTCTACACACTGCTTTAAATGTGTCCCAGAGATTCTGGTATGTTGTGTCTTTGTTCTCACTGGTTTCAAAGAACATCTTTATTTCTGCCTTCATTTCGTTATGTACCCAGTAGTCATTCAGGAGCAGGTTGTTCAGTTTCCATGTAGTTGAGCGGTTTTGAGTGGGTTTCTTAATCCTGAGTCCTAGTTTGATTGCACTGTGGTCTGAGAGACAGTTTGTTATAATTTCTGTTCTTTTACATTTGCTGAGGAGTGCTTTACTTCCAACTATGTGGTCAATTTTGGAATAAGTGTGATGTGGTGCTGAGAAGAATGTATATTCTGTTGATTTGAGGTGGAGAGTTCTGTAGATGTCTATTAGGTCCACTTGATGCAGAGCTGAGTTCAATTCCTGGATATCCTTGTTAACTTTCTGTCTCATTGATCTGTCTAATGTTGACAGTGGGGTGTTAAAGTATCCCATTATTATTGTGTGGGAGTCTAAGTCTCTCTGTAGGTCTCTAAGGACTTGCTTTATGAATCTGGGCGCTCCTGTATTGGGTTCATATATATTTAGGATAGTTAGCTCTTCTTGTTGAATTGATCCCTTTACTATTATGTAATGGCCTTTTTTGTCTCTTTTGATCTTTGTTGGTTTAAAATCTGTTTTATCAGAGACTAGGATTGCACCCCCTGCTTTTTTTTTGTTTTCCATTTGCTTGGTAGATCTTCCTCCATCCCTTTATTTTGAGCCTGTGTGTGCCTCTGCACGTGAGATGGGTCTCCTGAATACAGCACACTGATGGGTCTTGACTTTTTATCCAATTTGCTAGTCTGTGTCTTTTAATTAGAGCAATTAGCACATTTACATTTAAGGTTAATATTGTTATGTGTGAATTTGACCCTGTCATTATGATGTTAGCTGGTTATTTTGCTTGTTAGTTGATGCGGTTTCTTCCTAGCATCGATGGTCTTTACAATTTGGCATGTTATTGCAGTGGCTGGTACCAGTTGTTCCTTTCCATGTTTAGTACTTCCTTCAGGAACTCTTTTATGGCAGGCCTGGTGGTGACAAAATCTCTCAGCATTTGCTCATCTGTAAAGGATTTTATTTCTCCATCACTTATGAAGCTTATTGCTCATCTGTAAAGGATTTTATTTCTCCTTCACTTATGAAGCTTAGTTTGGCTGCATATGAAATTCTGGATTGAAAATTCTTTAAGAATGTTGAATATTGGCCCCCACTGTCTTCTGGCTTGTAGAGTTTCTGCTGAGAGATCCACTGTTAGTCTGCTGGGCTTCCCTTTGTAGGTAACCCGACATTTCTAATAAAGAAGAAAAGAGAGAAGAATCAAATAGACGCAATAAAAAAAGATAAAGGGGTTATCACCACTGATCCCACAGAAATACAAACTACCATCAGAGAATACTATGAACACCTCTACACAAATAAACTAGAAAATCTAGAAGAAACGGATAAATTCCTGGACACATACACCCTCCCAAGACTAAACCAGGAAGAAGTTGAATCTCTGAATAGACCAATAACAGGCTCTGAAGTTGAGGCAATAATTAATAGCCTACTAACCAAAAAAAGTCCAGAACCAGACGGATTCACAGCCGAATTCTACCAGAGGTACAAGGAGGACCTGGTACCATTCCTTCTGAAACTACTCCAATCAACAGAAAAAGAGGGAATCCTCCCTAACTCATTTTATGAGGCCAGCATCATCCTGATACAAAAGCCTGGCAGAGATACAACAAAAAAAGAGAATTTTAGACATATCCCTGATAAACATCGATGCAAAAATCCTCAATAAAATACTGGCAAACCAAATCCAGTAGCACATCAAAAGCTTATCCACCATGATCAAGTGGGCTTCATCCCTGGGATGCAAGGCTGGTTGAACATGTGCAAATCAATAAATGTAATCCATCACATAAACAGAACCAAAGACAAAAACCACATGATTATCTCAATAGATGCAGAAAAGGCCTTCGACAAAATTCAGCAGCGCTTCATGCTAAAAACTCTCAATAAATTAGGTATTGATGGGACATATCTCGAAATAATAAGAGCTATTTATGACAAACCCACAGCCAATATCATACTGAATGGCCAAAAACTGGAAGCATTCCCTTTGAAAACCGGCACAAGACAAGGATGCCCTCTCTCACCACTCCTATTCAACATAGTGTTGGAAGTTCTGGCCAGGGCAATCAGGCAGGAGAAAGAAATAAAGGGTATTCAAATAGGAAAAGAGGAAGTCAAATTGTCCCTGTTTGCAGATGACATGATTATATATCTAGAAAACCCCATCATCTCAGCCCAAAATATCCTTAAGCTGATAAGCAACTTCAGCAAAGTCTCAGGATACAAAATCAATGTACAAAAGTCACAAGCATTCTTATACACCAATAACAGACAAACAGAGAGCCAAATCATGAGTGAACTCCCATTCACAGTTGCTTCAAAAAGAATAAAATACCTAGGAATCCAACTTACAAGGGATGTGAAGGACCTCTTCAAGGAGAACTACAAACCACTGCTCAACGAAATAGAAGAGGACACAAACAAATGGAAGAACATTCCATGCTCATGGATAGGAAGAATCAATATCGTGAAAATGGCCATACTGCCCAAGGTAATTTACAGATTCAATGCCATCCCCATCAAGCTACCAATGACTTTTTTCACAGAATTGGAAAAAACTACTTTAAAGTTCATATGGAACCAAAGAAGAGCCTGCGTTGCCAAAACAATCCTAAGCCAAAAGAACAAAGCTGGAGGCATCATGCTACCTGACTTCAAACTATACTGTAAGGCCACAGTAACCAAAACAGCATGGTACTGGTACCAAAACAGAGATATAGACCAATGGAATAGAACAGAGCCCTCAGAAATAATACCACACATCTACAACCATCTGATCTTTGACAAACCTGACAAAAACAAGAAATGGGGGAAGGATTCCCTATTTAATAAATGGTGCTGGGAAAACTGGCTAGCCATATATAGAAAGCTGAAACTGGATCCCTTCCTTACACCTTATACAAAAATTAATTCAAGGTGGATTAAAGACTTAAATGTTAGACCTAGAACCATAAAAACTCTAGAAGAAATCCTAGGCAATACCATTCAGGACATAGGCATGGGCAAGGACTTCGTGTCTAAAACACCAAAAGCAATGGCAACAAAAGCCAAAATTGACAAATGGGATCTAATTAAACTAAAGAGCTTCTGCACATCAAAAGAAACTACCAGCAGAGTGAACAGGCAACCTACAGAATGGGAGAAAATTTTTGCAATCTACTCCTCTGACAAAGGGCTAATATCCAGAATCTACAAAGAACTTAAACAAATTTACAAGAAACAAATCAAACAACCCCATCAAAAAGTGGGCGAAGGATATGATCAGGCACTTCTGAAAAGAAGACATTTATGCAGCCAACAGACACATGAAAAATGCTCATCATCACTGGCCATCAGAGAAATGCAAATCAAAACCACAGTGAGATACCATCTCACACCAGTTAGAATGGCGATCATTAAAAAGTCAGGAAACAACAGGTGCTGGAGAGGATGTGGAGAAATAGGAACACTTTTACACTGTTGGTGGGACTGTAAATTAGTTCAACCATTGTGGAAGTCAGTGTAGCGATTCCTCAGGGATCTAGAACTGGAAATACCATTTGACCCAGCCATCCCATTACTGGGTATATACCCAAAGGATTATAAATCATGCTGCTATAAAGACACATACACATTTATGTTTATTGTGGCACTATTCACAGAACCAACCCAAATGTCCATCAATGACAGACTGGATTAAGAAAATGTGGCACATATACACCACGGAATACTATGCAGCCGAAAAAGGATGAGTTCATGTCCTTTGTAGGGACGTGGATGAAGCTGGAAACCATCATTCTCAGCAAACTATTGCAAGGACAAAAACCAAACACCACATGTTCTTACTCATATGTGGGAATTGAACAATGAGAACACTTGGACACAGGAAGGGGAACGTCACACACCAGGGCCTGTTGTGGGGTGGGAGGAGGGGGGAGGGATAGCATTAGGAGATATACCTAGTGTTAAATGACGAGTTAATGGGTGCAGTACACCAACATGGCACATGTATACATATGTAACAAACCTGCATGTTGTGCACATGTACCCTAGAACTTAACGTATAATAATACAAAATAATAATAATAATAACAACAACAACAACAAAGTCCGTTTTAATAGGACAGAAGGGGATGCCATGGCAGGAGTGAAGAGAAGACAGGGAGAGTTATAAAACAGTGGTTTCCAGCCCCTGGGCCACAAAACCATACAGTCTGTGGCCTGTTAAAAACTGGGCCACCCAGCAGGAGGTGAGCAGCAGATGAGTGAGCATTACTGCCTGAGCTCTGCCTCCTGTCGGATCCGTGCAGCATTAGATTCTCATAGGACTGCAGACCCTATTATGAACTGCACATGTGAGGGATCTAGGTTGCATGCTCCTTATGAGAATCTAACCAATGCCTGGTGATCTGAGGTGGAACAGTTTCATCCCAAAACCATTCCCCCAACCCCAGCTGTGGAAAAATTGTCTACCATGAAACTGGTCCCTGGTGCCAAAAAGGTTGGGGACAGGATGGCTGCTGTAAAAGACACGCACTCTGGATACAGCTGCACTGCCCCTGTCCCCATCATATGCACGAGACCCACTTCTACTAGAAACAGATGAGTCGCAGGTGGCCAGTTCAGTTCCTTGTGGTCCAGGAGTCAAAACTGATATGCTGTCATCATATCCACCCAGACCACAAGGTCTCTACCCTTGGTCCAGAGGTGTGGGAATGAGCACCAGCTACAGCTTCCTCTGTTTACAACATCCAAACAAATTTACCTCCTTAACTTTGCTCAAAAGAAAGTTACTGTGGCCGGGCATGGTGGCTTATGCCTGTAATCCACTTTGGGAGGCCAAGACAGGCAGATCACCTGAGGTCAGGAGTTCGAGGCCCACCTGGCCAATGTGGTGACACCCCATCTCTACTAAAAATACAAAAATTATCCAGGTGTGGTGGTGGGTGCCTGTAATCCCAGCTACTTGGGACGTGGAGGCACGAGAATCGCTTGAACTCAGGAGGTGGAGGTTGCAGTGAGCTGAGATCATGCCACTGCACTCCAACCTGGGCAATAGAGAGAAACTCAGTCTCAAAAAAAAAAAAAAAAGTTATTGTGTAATATTTACTATATACTAAAAGACATGTGGAACATATATGTAAGTGAGGAAGTGCAGTGACAAAATAGACAGACACCTGCAATCCCATGACCCAAACTAAGAACTAGAAAATTACCAGTAGCAAGGCGGGGCGCAGTGGCTCATGCCACTTTGGGAGTTTGCCCACAGTGCCTCCCAGCACTTTGGGAGGTGGAGGTGGGCAGATCACCTGAGGTAGGGAGTTCAACACCAGCCTGACCAACATGGAGAAACCCCATATCTACTAAAAATACAAAATTAGCCGAGCGTGGTGGCGCATGCCTGTAATCCCAGCTACTCGGGAGGCTGAGGCAGGGGAATTGCTTCAACCTGGGAGGCGGAGGTTGAGCCAAGATCGAGCCATTGCACTCCAGCCCGGGCAACAAAAACAAAACTCCATCTCAAAAAAAAAAAAAAAAAAAAAAAACAATTACCAGTAGTAGGACATTTAACCTTTTTCTTTCTTTTTTCAAAATTTCTAGTGTGGAGAATTAGTTCAGTCAAAGTATATCTATAGATTTGGATTGATTGAAATAGACAGTAAATAGACTATAAACAAGTATCCCTCATAGATGGCTGTCTAGTCTTTAATTAAACACTTCAAGTGACAGGATATTCACTACCTCATAATGCAGGTGATGCCATTATTAGACAGCCCCTATCTTTAGAGGGGTCTTCCCTATATCGAACTGAAATCTGCATCCTGAAACTTCCATCCATTATTCTTAGCTTTACGTTTGAGAGACACTGTGGCTCAGATGCAGGCTCTGCAGTGGAGTAGATCTGAGTTGAAATCTCAGCTCATTTACTTACTGTGATCTTGGACAAATTACTTAACTAACTTATTTTTATCTCAGTTTCATCTTCTGTAAAATGGGAAGAATAATAATACATAGGGCAAGCGAGACCAGACCACACGTGCTGGTCTGGGTTTGAGGATTGGTGAGAATGAAGACTTGGATTTGGCTTGAGTTACTTTAGCTTTCTTTGGGGGTGTGGTGGCCTGAGCCTGTAGTTCCAGCTATTTAGGAGGCTGAGACAGAAGAATCACTGGAGGTCAGGAGTTCCAGACCAGCTTGGGCAATATAGTGAGAACACATCTCTAAAAAGAAAAAAAAGAAAGAAAATTACTTTAGCTCTTGTGTATTGTCTGAATCAGGAACATGGTCAGTTGTAATTTACAGAAACTGAAAAATACAATGACTTACACAAGATAGAGGTTTAGGGGTTTTTTGTTTGTTTGTTTGTTTTGGTTTAGTTTTTAGAGAAGCAGTCTCATTTTTGTTGTCCAGGCTGCTCTTGAACTCCTGGGCTCCAGCGACCCTCCTGCTTCAACCTCTGGAGTAGCTGGGACTACAGGTGCATGCACACCACTGTGAAGCTCTAGGATTTTTTTTTTCCCTAGGGAAAGGGAAGTAGGCTGTCCAGAGATGGTATTTTTCTGCTCCACCAGTTTTAGGCCCTGGTTTCTGTGGCCCAGGGTGGCTACTGGGCCACCACTTCCGCGTTCTTGACAGGAAACTGAAGAAGGAGAAAGGACAGAAAGAGTGTGTGCTAGATCCTGTCTTCCGTTCAAGTGGCTTTCTTACAAATCTTGTAACCCAAGGTCCTCAGTTTTTTGGGTACGTACTGTGAAAAGGTACCTGCTTGTAACTATTGCATCTTGAGTTCTTGTTGTTTCAAGAAGTTCCAGGAAGAAGCTCAGCCCCCAAAAAACAAAAACTGGTTGGATCTAGAGATGCCTGAGTTGGAGATGAACTTTAGTGAAGTCTCCTCATTACCGTACCAAAAACCCTGCCCAGGGAGGAGCTTATCACCATTTTCTATACGAATGATGTGTGTAGAAGCATGATCGGTGACTGTGTTGTCTTTACTCTACCTCTACATACAAAAACTCAGCTAACCAGTCCAATAAAAGCCCTATTTTCACCAGTGTTTGGGAAGGCGCTGCTTTGTGGGACTATCCTCAGTATCCTCCTTACTTGTTCTAAGTAATAAAATTCCCTTGTTTAATTCTCCTTGGTTAGGTCATTGGACTGTCACCTGTGAAGCTATTGAATCCATCTGTTATGTGAATAACAATCCCATGTAACAATGTACACTCACGTGTCACTGGACAGAGCTGAGCCACATGGCCATTCTTGGCTATAAGGCAGGCTGGGAAATACAGTCTTTTAGCTAGAACATTACCACCCCAGATAAGATTAGGATTCTGATGCCAAGAAAGAAGAAAGGAGTGGATATTGAGCAGGCAAACTGCAGTCCCCACCACATGACTGAATCAGCAAATAAGCAGTACAAAGTTTATAGACATCTTTGCTATGTTGTATCTGTCTATCTATCTACCTATCTATCTATCTTCTATATGGATATACAACATAGCAAAGATGTCTCTCCCTCTTTATATATATATATACATACATATATATATCTACATACATACATCTTTGCTGTGTATTTATCTCTTTCTCTATACATATACACACACATATAGAGAGAGATCTATATATCTATATATCTATATCTATGTCTATATCGAGAGAGAGAGAGAGAGATTTTAAGGAATTGGCTCATGTTATTGGCTAACAAGTCCAAAATCTGCAGCACAGGCTGGCAGGCTGGAGACCCAGGGAAGAACTGATGTTTGCAGCTCAAATCTGAAGTTAGTCAGGAGACAGAATCCTTCTCCCTCGGGGGACCTCAGTCTTTTCTCTTAAAGCATTCAACAGATTGGATGAGGCCCACATTATGGAGGGTAATCTGCTTAACTCAGTCTACAGATTTACATGCTAATCATATTTTAAAATGGCTTCACAGGCCGGGTGTGGTGGCTCACGCCTGTAATCCCAGCACTTTGGGAGGCCAAGGCGGGCGGATCATGAGGTCAGGAGATCGAGACCATCTAACATGGTGAAACCCCAACTCTACTAAAAATACAAAATTAGCCGGGCAAGGTGGTGGGTGCCTGTACTCCCAGCTACTCGGGAGGCTGAGGCAGGAGAATGGCGTGAACCTGGGAGGCGGAGCTTGCAGTGAGCTGAGATCGTGCCACTGCACTCAAGCCTGGGCGACAAAGCGAGATTCTGTCTCAAAAAAATAAATAAATAAAAAATAAAAATAAAATAAAATAAAAAATAAAAATGGCTTCACAACAACATCTAGACTGGTGTTTGACTGGGTGCCACAGCCTAGCCAAGCTGACATAAAATTAACCATCACACATGGTTACAGATGCAAGCAGATCTGGCTGCCTGGTGGCTGTTTGTTTCTAATGGATTCAGTGGAGATGAGTTCAGTGGGTTCACCAGCTTATACAGAGAAGGGACTCACCAGGTCAGAAAAGCCCAGAGCCCTGGGTTGTTGCCTTCTGCATCTTCTAAGGCTGGAGGTATAGAGGGAGAGTGTGGGGATGCATGGCACTTAGGGGCCACATTGTTTCCTGGAAAGTAGTTCTTGTGTCAGGGTCACAAAACCTAGTTAGTTCCATGTTTTATTTCTTATGGCCCCTAAGGCCTGCACACAGGCACACTGTAGAGTTGTGTTGTGGATTGAGTCAGCTCTGTCCTGTAGAACTGCCTCAGCACAGTGCTTGGAACAGGCTGGGTCCCCGACAAATGCTAGTGGAAAAGCTGTAGTTCCTTAGAAATATTTGACTATAGTTCCACATGCTTTCATAAGTATTTCTTCTTCTAAACATACCTGATTTCAGGCTTAGGTCTTTGTAACCTTGACTACACATTGTAATTTTGGAGGTGGGAGGCAAGGGTGGGAGGAGAAATGGGAATGGGTGAGAGGACTTTCTCATTTTAGCAAATGTTAGTGGGCACTGTAGCTAAATACATCTCTAACACATGGGGAAATGTTATGTTTAAGTTGAATAACACAAGGAGTTTGTTTATATGCAGTTAGATAGCTCTCTCTCTGTAGAGGAAAGAAATCTTTTTTTCACCAGGAACACTTATTTTGTGGGTGTGCAGCTTCCTCCCACTTCTCCTTGGTTTGATGTGGTGACAACTCATTTCACAGACAGCACAACTGCAGACAGACCAGATCAGAGGAAAGGAGAGGAAGGGGTAGACTGAATATGTGGTATTTGGTGATATTGTGTAGCTAAATGGCAACTCTACTCTACTTTTCCTGAAATCCTTCAGGTATAAAGTTCAGGGAGAGTTGATACCTGATTAATACGTATAAAGAGGTTAATATAATGTACTTGCAATTACAAATGGTGAGTTATTCTTCTATTTGCTTTCTTATGCCAAGTAAGTAAGTCTTACCTTAATGACAGGAATAGTGAAATGGAGCAGGGTAGGCGGAATACATTTCAGAACTTACATTACTTAACAATAACAAAATATATATGTACATATTCAATTTGAAACTTCCCTTTGGTTTTCATAGCCCATCTGCAGAAGGCCACCCAATTAGTTAAGAAGAAAAGGGGTTGGAGATCATGGCTGGTTATTTTATGTGCACTGAAATGGAGGAAATGGCCACAGTTGCTTAGCCAGGGGTGTCCAAACCCTGCCCCCCACCCCCGCCATTAGACTAAAAAAGGCATCCTATAGCATCAAACAACTTAAAGAGATGTAATAAGGAAACTGCTTCCTTTGCACATCTGTGAAGAACATCTGGCTCTAGGGTGAGCCCTGGCAACTTTAACAGTTAGTTGGTGGCCCACAGATTAAAAGGGAGGCAAACCCTCCGGTCATCAGGCTCGTCTGCAGAGTTTCTTGGTGGCATAACCACGAAGCCTAAGGGTAAAAAGCATCTGGTGCCTTTTTCTGCTGCACACTTCGCCCGTGCTGAGCTTATTCCCTGACCACAGACTTAAAAGACAGGGGCTTACGGAGACTCAGGCGCTGGCCTCAGAAAGTAGTACATCTGAACTCTGCCCTAGAGGCTCTTCATCCTAGCACTGTGGGGCTGTTTGGGGGTCGATCCCTCAATTATTACTTCATCTCTTTTGTGGTATAGGATTATTGAAGACACGTGCCTTGTTGTATTTTCCAAAGATGGCCACAACAATATCTCTCATCCCACATGCTCATCTGCAATATGACCTCTCCTCTCCCATCGAGATGCAGTCTTATTTCCCTCCCCTTGAATCTAAGCTGGCCTCAGTGACTCACCTGCAGCCAATAAAATGTTGTGGAGGTGATGTGGAGTGACTTCCAAGGTTAGGCCAGAAAAAGCCATGCAGCTTTCTCCTGGCTCTCTTGGAAGGTTTGCTTTTCAGACATTCCCTCCTGAGATGCTCTGTTATAGGACCAGCTGCCATGCTGTGGGAAACCTACATCACGTGGAAGGCCAAATGCAGGTGCTCCTGTCAACAGTCTCAGCAGAATCTGGCCTTTCAGTCATTTTAGCCTTGACACCAGATATATGAGGGAAGAAGCCTCCAGATAGTTCCAGCCCCAATTGAGTTTTTAGCAGGGGTCCAGACATCGTAGAACAGAGACAGTTCATCCCTGCTGTAACATCCAAATTCCTGACCCACAGAATCTTTGAACACAATAAGATGGTTGTTTTATGTAAGTTTGAGGTGGTTTGTTATACAGCAATAGATAATTGGAGCATGCACATAAGAGATACTTTTGGAAGAATATGAAAGTAGTCTATTAATCAGAATGCCCCACTTCCCCTCCCCTACACCAGGACACTTTTCTGCATGTCCAGCACTGTATTGCACAATGTCTAACTTGTAAGAGCGGTATAGTTACCCCCAGCCTCTCCTTTGTAAGCAATGGAAAAAGATGCCCATTCCCCTGAGACAATGCAGCCCTACCCCACAACACATAGCCTGGCAGGCCAAGTGCAGGTTCCCATCCCATTGCCTCCCCAGCCTGGCTGGATATCTTGTGCAGTGCAGGAACTATACAATTGTATACAGCAACCTTGAAGAAGTGTAAAGTAAGCTCTCTGTCCTCAAGGAATTTACATTCTTATTGATGATATAAAATATGTGTAGTTTAAGATGGAAAAGTTTTAAATGCTAAATCATGAAATAACACTGATTTTACAAAGAATTTTGCAAAAATAACAAAAAATATGGAGCTATAGAAAAAGCACTGGACTTTTAAGTAGGAGATCTGGGTAGAAGAGCCAAGCTCAAGCCATGTCCTGCATGACGTTAGCATGGCCTTACTTGGTGCCTGGGAATAGGCACTTGAGTTCTTTGGGCTTCAGTTTCCTTTACCTGGGGAATGAAGTTGGTCTAATTGGTGCTTCTCAAACGTTTCTGTTGTGATATCCTTATGGCATAACAGAATGGTGTCTGAGGGTTTAATCTGGATTGACTGGCAAGAACTGGACTTAAAAAAACTGCACAAACCCTTGATTTGTTCAGATGACTCACTTCTCATTGCCTTTAGTTTTCAAGAAAAAAAAAATGACCTTAGTGGAAAAGTCTTCCTCAACCACCGTATTTCAAAAAGCACAGCTCCTTCACCATTACCATTCTCTATCTGTGGTACGTTAAAGATGGCCACAGATTCTTTAATACTCTTCCTGTTGAGAGGGAGGTCTACGTCCACTTAAATCTAGGCAGGTTCAGTGGTTTGAGCAACGGAATATAGCAGCAGTGGTGCTGGACTAGTTTTCAGGTTGAGGTCTTAAGAGATTGGCAGCTCCCACTTCCTGCCTCTTGGAACAGTTTCTCCAGGAGCCCTGAATTTGATGTCTTGAGACCACCATGCTGAAGCGACCAAGTGTAGGTGCTCCAGTCAACAGTTCCAGCTGAGCCCTACCTTCTGATGATTCCCACCAAGGCATCAGACATGTGAGCAAAACCACTCTGGACTCTCAAGATAGGTCCATCTGCCAGTTAATGCCACTGAGTAGAAGGACCACCCAACTGAAGCCTGCTGGAATATCTGGCCCACAAAATTGTGAGATATCATAGAACAGTTCTTATTTCGAATAACTAGGTCTTGAGGTGGTTTGTTACACAGCACTAGATAACTGGAACGTGAACGCTCAACCTGCTTTGCTTTCTTTACCAGGAGTGCTATCTTGGATCTAGCTCACACTGGATCACAGGAAGTTAAATTTTCAAGAATTGTATGAGTCAGTTATTAAATAAAGCCACCATCAGGAATTGAATGATTTAACTTCCAATTAAATTAATTATATTAAAAATGAAGTTAATAAATTCTCAAAACTCATCACTTCCTAGTCTTTTACTACATATTTCTCTTATGCTCTTGAGATTATTAATGTCTATGATATCTGTGTGGTGGAAACACTCTACAGTCAGGCCCTACTGCACTCTCCCAACTCTCTATCCAATGACATTGCATTGGTAGCTTGAAATTGACTGTGGTAGAACTATTTACACCACAGAAATTTTCCAATGCCTCTCAGAAAACTGGTTGTTAGACATTTATACCAACACACCACTATCATTGTTTACTGCATTTATAACCATCTGATACAATTGATACTTATTAATTATTTGCTTATTCCACACCCCTGACCCCTGCCAATGGAATACAAGCTTCTGGAGAGGAGGAGCTCTGTCTTTTTATTCATCACTATCTCCCCAGAACTTAGATGAGTGCCAGGCACAGAGGTGTTCAGTAAATACTAATTGAATGAAGGCATCCTCCTCCTGTTGTCTGCTACGTCGCACTTCTTGGAGACTGCTGGCTTCCTTCTCAGCAGCTGTGTGACTCTACCCTGCTGGCCATAGACACCTGATTCAAGCTGGACCAGTGAGCATCCCTGAACTGCACATATGGAATTCGGTGAGACAATGCATTTGGAGAGAGGGAGAGGGGGACACAGTGAGAGCACAAGCCAGCAATTGGAGTGACTGGTACTTTAAAATGTGAATTTGGAAGCTATGGACAACTATTTTCAATTCACCATGAGGAATGAGTAGTAAAAATAAGAAGCCCTTCTTGCAAGAAGAAAGAAGCCACTTCTCAGAGAGACACCATGATGAGACAGAGGAAGGGAGAAGACTCCCTGGTCTTGAAAGGAGCCGGGCACATTCCTCAGCCCCGGGCTCAAAACAAACAAGCACAGTACAAACACATCCCATCCTCCCATCCCACCACATACCACCATATATCTCTCAAACTTCCTGAGCCCAGTACAAACACCACCAGGAAAGTCTCCGATAAGGGGACAGCCGTTCAAAGTTTTACTGAAAGAGCGGGAACCAAAAGAATTCCTTTGTTCCCCTGTAACTTTCAGGCTATAAAAAGCAAACACTCGCATTGTTCAGGGCCCTCTTGTATGCTGTGGAATGGAGGGACCAGGTTCGAACTTGTAGTAAAGATCCTTGCCGCTTGGCTTTGACTCTGGACTCTGGTGGTCTTCTTTGGGGAACTAACGGTCTGGGCATAACATCTGGGGGCTTGTCCGGGATTCCCCAAGCCCACCAGACCCCTGGTCAACAGATCTGCTAGGATCGATCTACTGATAGGTGAGCTGGCTCGTCTCCGTTTGTCTGTCTGTGTCTGTTCTGAATCCGAATCTGTGACTCGCGAGGTCTGAAACTGGAGCTGGCACAGTCCTGGCGGACGCGCTATAGGACAGCCAGCGGAGACCGGTGGGAGACGTCCCCGGCTCTCATCTGATCTATATTGCGATCTGAGCTGCCCGGTTGGGCGGGCAGCAGCTGTCTCTGATCTGAGCTGCCCCGGTTGGGCGGGCAGTAGCTGTCTCTGATCTGAGCTGCCCCGGTTTGGTGGGCAGCATCTGTCTCTGATCTGAGCTGCCCCGGTTTGGCGGGCAGCAGCCGTCTCTGATCTGGGCTGCCCCAGCGCGACCGCGATCCAGGCAGCTAACTCTGACCCGGGCTTCCGGTGCGCGCTTGCGATCTGAACTGCCCCGGTTTGGCGGGCAGCAGCTGTCTCTAATCTGGGCTGCCCCAGCGCGATCGCGATCCAGGCAGCTAACTCTGACCCGGGCTTCCGGTGCACGCTTGCGATCTGAACTGCCCCGGTTTGGCGGGCAGCAGCTGTCTCTGATCTGAGCTGCCCCGGTTTGGCGGGCAGCAGCCGTCTCTGATCTGGGCTGCCCCAGCGTGACCGCGATCCAGGCAGCTAACTCTGACCCGGGCTTCTGGTGCGCGCTTGCGATCTGAACTGCCCCGGTTTGGCAGGCAGCAGCTGCCTCTGACCAGGGCTGCCAAAGTGCGCCTGTGATTAGATATCATTAATAAGGCAGATCAGATTTCCTTTACAGGGATTCAAACCCACATTCCTTTACAGGAAGAGACTACAAATTATTACAGGATAAGTAATACCCAGAGCACTCCTCTATCTCTCCTTACGAGTAATTTCAAAGAAGTTAGAGCAAGGG
The DNA here is from genome assembly GCF_029289425.2 of Pan paniscus. Taxonomy (NCBI): domain Eukaryota; kingdom Metazoa; phylum Chordata; class Mammalia; order Primates; family Hominidae; genus Pan; species Pan paniscus. The sequence continues at coordinate 59,723,763 of NC_073264.2, forward strand.
GCCATGATCTTGGTATAGAAATCAGGAAAGGAAAGCTAATTACTCTGTGTTGCTCCGAATGGCCTGCCTTTGATGTGGAGTGGCCGCCCGAAAGGACCTTTCGACTTGCTGTCATCACTAAGGTAAAGTCCAAGATTTTCCTACCTGGGCGTGCGGGCCACTTAGATCAAATCCCATATATCCTCATATGGCAGGACCTTGTTGAGAACCCGCCTCCTTGGCTGTCCCCTTTCCAATTGGCCTCTGAACCCTGTAAGGCACTGGTTGCTCGACCACTAAAATCCAAGCAACCAACTGCCCCCCACCATCCTGTTCTACCTGACAGCGGGGACCCACCGTTCACAGAACCCCCTCCGTACCCCTCTGGGCCCCAGGCCCCAGCCCCCCTGGCTGAGCTGCGGGAAGGAGCAGGCGGACGGGAGGCGGCCGGCACACATGGGCCCGCTGAAAAGGAAAGTAACTTTGAAAGGCCGGCGAGGAGGACACGAGGGTGCACTTCGCGGACTAGCCCCCCTCAGCCGCCTGACTCCACAGTGGCTTTACCCCTTCAGGAAATAGGACCCCCGGATGACACAGGAATCCCCAGGCTCCAGTACTGGCCATTCTCCACCAGTGATCTGTATAACTGGAAAACTCAGAGTGCTCGGTTTTCAGACAACCCCAAAGATTTACTGGCTTTACTAGATAGTGTCATGTTCACCCACCAGCCCACTTAGGATGATTGTCAGCAGCTCCTCCGAATTTTGTTCACCACGGAAGAGCGAGAGAGAATACAGATAGAAGCTAGAAAGCTGGTCCCGGAGGACAACGGTCAACTGACTGCCAACCCTGACCTCATAAACGCAACCTTTCCTCTGACCAGGCCGGCGTGGGACTACAACACGGCAGAAGGTAGAGGACGGCTACACCTTTATCGCCAGACTCTAATGGCAGGTCTCCGGGCAGCTGCTCGCAAGCCCACTAATTTGGCTAAAGTATATTCTATTCTGCAGGGAAAGACAGAGAGCCCAGCTACCTACTTAGAAAGATTAATGGAAGCTTTTAGACAGTACACCCCCATAGATCCAGAGGCTCCAGGAAGTCAGGCAGCTGTTGTAATGTCTTTCGTAAATCAGGCAGCCCCAGATATTAAGAGAAAACTCCAGAAATTAGAAGACTTAGAAAGAAAGCGGATTCAGGACCTCCTTCAGATAGCCCAGCAGGTTTACAATAACAGAGATACTCCAGAGGAAAAACAATTTAAGGCCACTGAAAAAATGACCAAGGTCCTGGCAGCAGTAGTACAGAAAGAGCATCTACAGCCAGAGTACACCCAACCTAGGCGGCCCCCCCGGCATGATAATCTGAGCAAAGACCAATGTGCCTATTGTAAGGGGGCTAGCCACTAGGTAAGAGGCTGCCCCAAAAAGAAACCACGAGGACAGGGACCCGGACCCCCTAGGTCTACACCCGTACTAGTCACTCAAGACGAAGACTAGGGAAGACGGGGTTCAGACCCCCTCCCCGAACCTAAAGTAACTTTGCAAGTGGAGGGGTTCCCAGTCCAGTTCTTGGTCGACACGGGGGCAACAGCCATTTAATTGGACAGACGAAGCCGAGTTAGCCTTCCAACAGATTAAAACCGCCCTACTCTCTGCGCCTGCACTAGGACTACCTGATGTTACCAAGCCCTTCCACTTATATGTGGATGAGAATAAGGGTGTCGCCAAGGCGGTAATAACTCAGAACTTAGGCCCCTGGCGGAGGCCAGTTGCCTACCTGTCGAAGAAGTTAGACCCAGTAGCTGCCGGGTGGCCCCCTTGTCTCCGAATGATTGCGGCCACGGCTCTGATGGTGCAAGATGCTGATAAACTTGTCATAGGGCAAGAATTGCGGGTCGTTACTCCACATGCCATCAAAGGTGTACTCAAACAGCCACCTGATCGATGGATGAGTAATGCCCGGCTCACCCACTACCAAGGACTACTACTAAATCGTCTCAGGATAATTTTCCTGCCCCCAACGACCTTAAACCCTGCCTCGCTGCTGCCCAACCCGGACCTAGACGCCCCACTCCATGACTGCACCAAGATACTAGCTCAGGTGCACGGAGTTCAAGAAGACCTGCAGGACCGCCCACTTCCTGACGCCGACCTCGTCTAGTTCACTGATAGGAGCAGCTTCATGCATCAAGGCCAGAGGTACGCTGGAGCGGCAGTAACTTCAGAGACTGAGGTCATCTGGGCGGAATACCTGCCCCCGGGGACATCGGCCCAGAAGGCCGAACTGATAGCGCTCACCCAAGCCCTTACCTTAGGGGCGGGGAAAAAGCTGACAGTATATACAGACAGCCGATATGCTTTTGCAACAGCGCATATACATGAGGCCATTTACAAGGTGCGAGGGTTACTGACAGCTAAAAGAAAAGAGATAAAAAACAAGCAAGAGATCCTAGCCCTGCTAACAGCCCTATGGAGGCCAGAAAAATTAGCCATTGCACATTGCTCAGGGCATCAGAAACTAACTACTCCAACTGCTCAAGGCAACTTTCTGGCAGACCAAACTGCAAGGAATGTGGCGAAGGCTCCCAGCCGACTCCTTGCACTCCAACTCCCTGACCCGGGCCCCCAGGACTTGCCATATTTCCCTGAATATTCAGAACAAGATCTCCAGTAGATTGACAAACTTACCCTGAAACAAATCCAGAATAGGTAGTAGACTGATACTAATGACCAAACCATCCTACCAGAAAAATTAGGACAACAGGTGTTAGAACACATCCACCGAACCACCCACCTGGGGGCCCGGCAGATGATAGACCTGATCAGACGCTCCAAGCTCAAAATCAGACATATAGCTGAGATGGCCAGCAGTATCGTGACAAGTTGCAAAGTCTGCCAGCTTAACAACGCATACCCCCAATCTCAAGCTGCAGCAGGAACAAGGCTCAGGGGAACCAGGCCCGGTATCTACTAGGAAGTAGATTTTACTGAAATAACGCCAGGAAAGTACGGGTACCGGTACTTACTTGTCTTTGTAGATACTTTTTCAGGGTGGACTGAAGCATTCCCAACCAAAAGAGAAACTGCTCAGGTGGTAGCAAAGAAAATTCTAGAAGATATCCTTCCCAGGTATGGCTTCCCCATCCAGATAAGGTCAGATAACGGGCCCGCTTTCGTCGCTAAGGTAAGTCAGGACTTGGCTTCCATCCTTAGGGCAAATTGGAAACTACATTGCGCTTACAGGCCCCAGAGTTCAGGACAGGTAGAAAGGATGAATCGGACCTTAAAAGAGACCTTAACTAAATTGACTATAGAGACTGGCGCTAATTAGGTAGTCCTTCTCCCCTATGCTCTGTTCCAGGCCCGTAATACCCCTTACAAACTAGGCCTTACCCCTTACGAAATCATGTATGGCAGACCTCCACCCCTGGTTCCTAGCTTAAAAGATGACCTGCTTAAGTCTGAAACAGAAAATGTCTCTGAATTCTTATTTTCCTTACAAGCCTTACAGAAAATTCACCAAGAAATCTGGCCCAAGCTGAAAGAGCTATATGAGACCAGTCCCCCACCAACACCCCATCCGTACCAGCCGGGAGACTAGGTCCTAGTTAAGCGACACCGACAAGAGACCCTAGAGCCCAGGTGGAAAGGACCACTCCAAGTACTCCTGACCACACCCACCGCCCTGAAGGTAGAAGGCATTGCGTCGTGGATCCACTACACCCACGTCAAGCCAGTGGACCCAACCTCCGATCTTCTAGGGCCAATCACGGTGGCGGCTGAAGCACTGGACACGTAGACTGTGGACAGAGCTAAGAACAACCCCTTAAAACTCACCCTGCGCCGGCAGCATAGCTCACTGCAAACATGCAGTTAAGTAGTCTAACTCTAACATTGGTCGCCCTAGTGGCCGCTGAAGAAAACATAAAGCCAGCTCCTAATCCCTTTGTCTGGAGATTCTGGCTTTATGAAAACCAAACCCACCCTGGGCAACCTCATAAGCCCAGGAAACTAGTAGCCAGTGCAGATTGCCCCTCCTCAAGGTGCAATAGCCCAATTTTACTAAATTTTACCGATTTCCCAGTAGCCAAACCAGTGGCACCAATAATATGCTTCGAGTATGATCAGACTGAATACAATTGTAAGCACTATTGGTGGCACCAAAGTGCCGGCTGCCCTTATAACTATTGTAACATCCATAAATACCAATGGTAGGGTGGAAAAGAACAGATAGATCCCAGATGGCCCTTCCATCACAGACGAGATAGAGACCTTTCATATACATAGATAGTTAGAGACCCCTGGAACTCCCGCTAGACCACGCCTCAACACGGGGCTGTATACTACTCCTCCGCCTCCACATGGCCTAGCAGTCACCTCTATCTGTGGCGGGGTCTAGTGCAGGTACGGCCCCTGGTCCATGGAAATATCCAGCGACAAGAAAACCGCCTGACACAAGATTTACGTCCTTTTTCCTGGTTAAAATTATTGCAAGAAAGATTAGAACTTGCCAACCTTACAGGACTTCACAGCCTGTCTGGCTGCTTTCTGTGTGCCACTCTAAGGCGTCCACCGCTAACCGCTGTCCCCCTGCCATGAGGATCCTCCACCTCTGCCCAAGCTAACAACCACTGAAACCTCTCATACGCCCCTATCCCTAATGTGCCACTATACCTAAACCCCAGTCAAGAAAAGTTTCCCTACTGTTTCTCAAGAACTAATTCCAGCCTCTGCAACATCACTGCAACGCCCCCTAACATCACCTTAAAGGCTCCGTCAGGCATATTCTTCTGGTGTAATGGAACATTATCTAAAAACCTATCAAGCCCCTCTGTTACCAACCTACTGTGTCTTCCTGTCACATTAGTTCCCCAGTTAACTCTACTTACTGCCGGCGAGTTCCTAAGGTATACCGGTAACTGGACTAGTGCTGTTATTCACCCAGACCCTAGACCGAGACCTGCACGAGCCATATTTCTCCCCCTCATTGCAGGAATCTCCCTCACCGCATCCTTCATGGCGGCCGGACTGGCTGGGGGAGCCCTAGGTCACACCCTCATAGAAAGTAACAAGCTGTACCAACAATTTGCCGTTGCTATGGAGGAGTCAGCTGAGTCCCTTGCCTCCCTCCAGCGGCAGCTCACGTCCCTAGCACAAGTAACCTTGCAGAACCGGAGGGCCTTAGACCTACTCACTGCTGAAAAAGGGGGAACGTGTATGTTTCTGAAGGAAGACTTGTTTCTACATAAATGAATCAGGGCTTGTGGAAGACCAAGTCCAACAGTTACGCAAGTTAAGCACAGAAGTAAGAACACGGCAGTTTGCTTCAGCTGCAGACCAATGGTAGAACTCATCTATGTTTTCTCTGTTAGCCCCCTTCCTTGGAGCCCTGCTGAGTCTACTATTTCTGCTTACCGTAAGACCTTGTGTTGTTAACAGAATTTTGCGGTTCGTTAAAGAAAGGTTTAACACTGTACAACTCATAGTCCTCAGAGCCCAATACCAACCTGTAAACGCTGAAACAGAATCAGACTTATAAGACCCAAGATTAGCTCTAAAAAATACCTGAAAAGAAAGGGGGGAATGAAAGGAGCCGGGCACATTCCTCAGCCCCAGGCTCAAAACAAACAAGCCCAGTACAAACACATCCCATCCTCCCATCCCACCACATATCGCCATATATCTCTCAAACTTCCTGAGCCCAGTACAAACACCACCAGGAAAGTCTCCGATAAGGGGACAGCCGTTCAAAGTTTTACTGAAAGAGCGGGAACCAAAAGAATTCCTTTGTTCCCCTGTAACTTTCAGGCTATAAAAAGCAAACACTCGCATTGTTCAGGGCCCTCTTGTATGCTGTGGAATGGAGGGACCAGGTTCAAACTTGTAGTAAAGATCCTTGCCGCTTGGCTTTGACTCTGGACTCTGGTGGTCTTCTTTGGGGAACTAACGGTCTGGGCATAACAGTCTTTGCCCCTCCTGGGTCTCATGGATTTTTGCCCTTTAGTTCTGTGAGACTCCACTGTCTTTACAATACATTTTCCTCCCCTATATTCACTAACTTGAGTTCATTTTTGCAACCCCATGTCTTAACAAACATAACCTCCATGCTTGTTTTAATATAGTCTCTCAAATTATTTATAATCATAAAAAAAAAATACCTAGCAAAAATATTTCCTAGGGATCCTTTGGGCAAGTTTAGGAGGCTGAGTCTTATTCAGTCTATGAAGTCAAAAACATGTACATTAGGATTGGCACCAGGAATTTCTCTTGTCTTTCTCAAAGTCATGGTCTGTTGAGAATTAGGTGAAAATGCAACTGTGGGTTCGAATAGCAACAATTTTCTTTTTCAAAGTTTGCAATTCTTTTTTTTTTTTTTTTTTTTTTTTTTTTTGAGAGAGGCTGGAGTGCCATGGTGCGATCTTGGCTCACTGCAACCTTCATCTCCGAGGTTCAAGCGATTCTTCTGCCTCAGTCTCCCAAGTAGCTGGGACTACAGGCATGCATCACCATGCCTGGCTAATTTTTGTATATTTTGTGGAGACAGGGTTTCACCATATTGCCCAGGGTGGTCTCGAACTCCTGGCCTCAAGCAATCTGCCTACCTCGGCCTCCCAAAGTGCTGGGATTACAGGTGTGAGCCACCACGCCCAGCCTACAAGTTTGCAATTCTTATTAGGGCAATGACTGTGGAAAGGACACTGAGAATTGACATGGTATGCAGTTCTGCATTGGAGGAAATTTTACTTAACTAGATCTTCTTTTAATATGGTCAGTTTGGGGGAGGGTAAGTCTGATTCCAGATGGTCTCACGTGTCAAAGAAATACTGGTCAAAGGACTTTTTCGTGAACAACTATGATTTAGGATGTTAGCCAGGTGCAGTGGCTCACACAGGTAATCCCAGCACTTTGGGAGGCTGAGGCGGGTGGATCATCTGAGGTCAGGAGTTCGAGACTAGCCTGGCCAACATGGTGAAATCCCGTCTCTACTAAAAATACAAAAATTATCTGGGTGTAGTGGCGTGCGCCTGTAATCTCAACTACTTGGGAGACTGAGGCAGGAGAATCGCTTGAACCCAGGAGGCGGAGGTTACAGTGAGCCGAGATCAGGCCATTGCACTCCAGCCTGGGCCATAGAGTGAGACTCCATCTCAAAAAAAAAAAAAAATTAGGATGTTATTCTTAATTTTGCCACTTAACTCTGAAATTTTTATCACAAGTAAATGAACTAAAGGTCTCAAACAACACATACTCCCCACGATCAATACTTCATGGGTCCTTAGGTTTCATTTCCCTCGCAGTAGCTGTCTCGTGTGCAGGGAAGGCATTTATAGCCTGGCTTCAGATTAGACGATGGAGAGCAGTCAGCGTCACTGTTTGCCAAGTAAGCCAGGGTTGGGAGGCACTCGTGATCAGGTTGAACAATGATTTCATTCCCCCATCCTGGTGTTTCCTCTTTGTTTTGGTGTCTTTTATTTTATTCCCACATGAAGAAACAAAACAATTCCGTTTTAAATTTGTATTCTGCACTTTTTCTTGATTATGTCGGTCTGTATTTTTAAGAAAAAAGGTGTTTCGAAGTTACCTCTCATTTGATCACCATTCTGACCGAACCAATTTGTAACCCAACCATTGTCTTGTTGCTGTTGGATATTTGTTAGATTATTAAAAATTATATTTCACTACTTCACTGATATTAAGCAAAACAAGAAGTGAACACTGTTTGAGTGGCTGGGAAGTGCTGGGACAGTGCCCCTCCATCCCAGAACTTCGGCTTATTTGAATTAAAACAGATCTTTCTTACCCACATCAATGACATATTCCGGGAATCACCACCACCACCACAGAAAGAGGCTGGAGGCTCTCCGTACCCTGTTCATTCCTTAAGGGTCATGCTTCCCTTATTACGTTAGTCTATGGCCCTAAATATGCAAATGAGAGTTGAAGGTTTTTAAAAGGTAGAAAGGAAACGATTTACTAATTTATTTTCTACTTATATTTCTTGTGGAGAGAGTAAGGATAGAACCAACAAGGGGCCGAGTAGCTGAGAAAGGGGCCACCTAAGAGCGAAACATACTTCATACCAGAGGAGCAGGGAGCCTAATGCAGCATATTATCATTTGTTACTTGGGTTTAAAAATTTTGACATCTTTTCTCTCATACACAAAAAGTCAGAACTGGTTTTATTTACTGTTGATTTCATCCTCCTGTGGATGAAATAACTGAAGCCTAGAGGAATGAACTAGTGCTACTGAACTGTTTGTTTAAATTATTTTTGTGTTAATAGTACACTTTGAGTATCTTTTTCTACATTACAAACTTTCTGAATTATAGATGTTTTCCTTACATTATTTAACAATGTACACTTTAAAAAATATAAAAGTTCAAACTTCAGGGGTTTCTCAGCAGTCGTTAATTGTACATTTTGCACTAACTCTGGGTGTTGTGTTTCTTGTAAGATCGCGCTTTGTGCTTCAGTATGTTACCTTTATAGACTTATTTAATGAAATCATTCAAATAAACCAAACTTGCTTTTGTTGAAAAATAAAAATAAAAAAATAAATAAAACAGATCTTTCTGCATCAGAGGGAAGGAAGGGTTTTGACATGAACTGTTGAATGGCACCTTCCAGGTCATTCTGAAACTTACCTTGAAGGAAGCTTTGCATGCTGATTGTATTTGCTCTTAATTGTGCTATTCTTAGCCAAGCCTTCTCCCTTTTATGTTGCCAAAAACTATGTTGCTTTTCCTTCAAAATCTACATAATTGTTAAAAAAAATTTAAAATACTTTCAAGCCTTTAGCCAAGTGCAGAGAGCAACATAACCAATACCTACGACTTACCACCCAGGTTTAACAAATATTTACATTTGGCCATAATGACTTTAGGTCCTTCTTAATGAAACCCAATATTACAGATGGAAATAAAGCCTCTTTTGTAGCCTCTCCTTTCCTATTCCTCTCCCTTCCTCATGACTGGTTTTAAGATGTCACCACAAGAGTGACGGCTTCATGTCATTATTCCTCAGGGCTTTCTCACATCTGAGGCACTATGATTTAGGGCCATTTACATCTCCACGATCATAAAAGCCACTTTTGAAATGAGCATCCAGGTACATAGCCTATGCTTTGCAGAGTGACAACTGCAACTTCCTACAGATGGACTAATTGTGGTGGGACTGTGCTCTTCTTTTTGTCTCCAGTGTCTGGTGGGGGTCCTCAGGCACCTCATGTCTGTCAGAGCCTTCATGGTTTCCTTGGTTCTGAATTTCTCATGTATTCCATAATTTCATCCATGTTCCATTTACGCTTCAAACTTCCCCCGACTCGTGTTCCCCACTGCAAATTATTACACTTCTAGTAAGGTAAATGAAGAGTGACACAAAAGTTACGAAGCCAAGAATTTTCAATATGCCTGTGCTAGAGGAAACTCCAGAGGCCCTCTGGTGATCTGGGTGAGGGAGAAACAATCAAATGCCGCATCTCCTTACTCCCTGAGAAGTGTGATTCTCCACATAGACAGACCCTCTGCCGTGTCTCAGCTACAGATCTGGGCTGACACCATTCAGCCCTCATGCTCAGTTTCAAGAAGGCGAATCTCATTTAAGATTAATGAAGATAGCCGGGCGCAGTGGCTCACGTCTGTAATCAGTACTTTGGGACGCCGAGGCAGGTGGATCACCTGAGGTCAGGAGTTTGAGACCAGCTTGGCCAACATGGTGAAACCCTGTCTCTACTAAAAATACAAAAAATAGCTGAGTGTGGTGGTGCACGCCTGTAATCCCAGCTACTCGGGGGGCTGAGGCAGGAGAATCGCTTGAAACCAGGAGGCGGAGTTTGCAGTGAGCCAAGATCGCACCACTGCACTCCAGCCTGGGTGACAAAGCAAGAGCGCAAGACTCTGTCTCCAAAAAAAAAAAAAAAAAAAAAAAGATGAATGAAGACTCTAGAGGAAAATTGCAAACCACCTGCCACAGGGAAGAACTTATCTCTGAGGTGCAGTTTACCAACTCTGATTCCCAAGCAACACAATGTGAGAAGCGTGGAGGAAACAGAAGAGCTCATTCAAGTGATACGTGTCCCAGGCATCCAAAATTGGCAAAAGGAACTCCATTTCTGTAGGACAGAAAGCTGGACTCAACTTTCACTATGTCACTAACATCAGGAGAAACAAAAAGTGAACTCTGTTGAGCGGCTGCTGGGAAGTTCAGGGCAGGGCACCTTCATCTCGGAACTTCTGTTTGTTTAAATTGGGCCTTTGTGCCCAAGGACAACTTTCCCTTCACCACATAGCAGGTGGCCTCCCAAAAATGCTTCCAGGAACCCACTTCCTTGTCTGGGTGATTCTGGCCCATGCACGTATGCAAGGTGCCAGCACTGGTGTGGGGGCCAGTCAAGAAGATCACAAATATAATAGCTAGCTAGAGTGCTTAACATGTGCCTGGCACTGCCCAAAGTCATTTATCTACTTTAGTTCTTATCATTCCCATAACAACCCTATTAGCAGGTACTGTTAGCATCCACAAGGTCACACAGGAGTACAGTGGAACTAAGGCAGTGTGACCCCGGAGCCTGGGACTGGGGGTCATGCTGCTGCCTCCCCTTCCACACAGCTCTAGGACAATTACCATAAAACCACCTTGGCAGCCAGACGCTGCTAATAGCTAACTGTCTAGCAAAGGCTGCATTGTCTTTGCAGCCTTAAACACAGCCCTTTTAATTGGAATTGCTTCCTAATTCAGCTTCATATATCTTCTCTCCCCTCACACAAAAGAATCCATTGTGCGGATCTCAGGAACACACTGGATGCTCCTTTGATATACTTTGCATGTAAATGTGAGGAACAAGACTCATTTGATTTCATTATATCCTTTATTGATGTGCCTGCAGCATTTTATTGTAGGTTTTTGTGACTAGAATTCCTAACAAAGGAGGGAGTGGGCTTCTAAGCTGGCAGCTCAGCAGAGAGAGGATTTACCACATCGGGCTCTAAAGGGACACTCAACTCATTGCTGTTGTAGTTTCCAGGCTTTTTAAAGGGCTAGGTGTTTTTAGGAGCTGGTGCTGTTCTATGCCAGTAAAAATGTTGTCAAGGCATGAGATGAATGCAAGATATTATCTTTGCTGCTATGCATTGGGTGGGGAATTTATTACAATTGCCTGAAAAGAGAGTCTGGCTGACATCGTATCACTGGGGGAATGTGCTTGTGTGCCCAAAACTGACAGAAATCCTGTGTGTCTGCTCAGTAGAGGACACACAGAGCTGGTACCTAATCCTTCCTACTGCAGTGACAGGCTCCTGGGACTATAGAACAGGGTTAATTATTCCCAACATTCTTCATTATAATTCTAAATGAGATAATGATTAGAAATGGTACACAGTCATTGAACTAAAAATGCCCAAGGCATTTGCTGCTGGAGAAACTAGCACTTTCCCTATGACATGCTTATTTCCTTAAATCCTTTTTTTATTTTTTCCTCCGGGGTTGAGTCAATCTTTTGAATACAGTCATGCATTCCTTAATGATGGGGATGCATTCTGAGAAACGTGTTGTTAGGAAATTTCGTCTTTATGCAAACATCGGAGAGTGTACTTACACAGACCTAAATGGTATAGCCTACTAAATACCTAGGCTATATGGTATAGCCTTTGCTCCTAGGCTACAAACCTGTACAGCGTGTTACTGTATTGAATACTGTAGGCAACTGTAATGCAATGGTAAGTATTTGTGTGTCTAAACATAGAAAAAGGTACAGTAAAAATATGGTACTATCTTATGGGAACATTGTCGTATATGCACAATCTGTCATCGAGGCAAGCATCATAATGCGGTACATGCCTAACTGGAGCCTCTAGAACTCTCTTGTGCTAGATGGTAATAGCTAGCAATGATTAAAAACATGCTAAGTATAGGCGTACTTTATCAAAGTCTTGCATTTAATCTTCACACTAACCCTACCAAACTGGGATTTTATTATTCCAATTTTACAGATAAGAGGTGGGCACAGAGTGGTTAAGAGCTTTCCCTGGTGAACACAGGTAGTATGCCAAGGTTCCAGGACTTCAACCCATTAAAGTCTGATTGCAAAATGTAGGATACTGTCTCATAAGACCGTGAGCTCTCTTTCCTTAACATCCTGGCTCGAAGGTAGGCCTGTATCCTATTCAGAAGCCTCCAGTGTCTATAGCTCTCCTGGTGGACATAGCTTTCTAGAGGCCCGTCAGCCTCCCTTTTTCGGTGTCCCAGATCAATCTGTGTTCATGCTGCTATCTTCCAGCGAGGCTCATCTGGGACTATCCCACATCAGCTGAGGTTTCTATGCACAACTGCACTTCATGAAAATGAATCCAAAGTAGTTTTTGGTTACCTGTTCTCCAGTTTAAGAAATCCTGATACTAAAATATCCGTATCGGTACAACAGAAGCTTTAGGTTGCCTAATTATACACACTCCAAAAAGCTAATTTGCGTTACTTTGATTTACTGCAGAGTTTCTTCAAATGTTGAGCTCTCTGATGCATTTAAAGTGGTGTTCAATTGATGACAAAATTTATTCACAGCTTTTAGGAGCTAAAGCATAACATAAACAGCCTGCTTTAAGTAAACTTTTAAATATATTCATGTATTTCCTATAACCTAGGATCTCCAATACTAAAAATTACTAGAGACTTTTCAAGGCTTCTACACATCAGTGGAGCCCAATTCTTTCCCCTACCCTTTCATTCCATTTCAAAATGGAGTATCAGAATGATAGAAAAATCAGTAATCGGGTAATGCTTTTCAGTGACCCCAGGGCTAACACACTGCTTTCTTTAACTATTTGAAAGATCTTCACATTTCCTAGCTGATTGGAGAGTTGGGTCAGAGCAGTACAGAGGGTGTAAATACTATTATCTTTCAAAGACATTGCAAAGGAGCCAGCATTGCTGACTAATGCATGCAGACACTTTGGAAGATAATCAGTAACCTTAAGATTAAGTTTTTTCTCTTTGTTTTGCAAAAAGAATTCTGAATCAAATAGCAAACCAGCTACGATTAGGGATGTGCTTCAGATAATAATCGAATGAGTGGTAGTTTTTATTTCAGATCTGAAAAGGAATCTGTTACTGCTTTTCTCACTTCTGTCTCCCCATCAAGTGGCAGTGCCATGCTGGGGCTCTTAGCAGCTGTGCATTTCCAGTTAGCTTTAATTATCATCAGGCTCATCATGTTTTTGGTAGGTTGGTAGGTTCCCTATTTGGCCTTCACCCCTAATTTTCAAGCCCTTTTATTGAGTCTTCTATTGCTTGTAGCAAATTACCAGGAACACAGTGCCTTAAGATAGCATATACGTACGATCTCACAATTCCATGGGTCAGAAATCTGGGCACTGCTTAGCTGGCTTCTCTGCTCAGAGTCTCACAAGGCTGAAATCACAGTGTCAGCTGGGGCCAGAGTATCACCTGAGACTCAAGATCCTCTTCAATTTCATGTAGTGGTTGGCAGGATTCATTTTTTTGCAGCTATAGAATTCATGGCAGTTTGCTACTGCAAATCCAGCATCTCTGAATTTTAGACTCCTTTTAAAGGGCTTGTCAGATTGGGTCAGGCCCATCCAAAATAATCTCTCTTAGATTAATTTAAACTCAATTGGCTAAGGACCTTAATTACATTGGGAAAATCCCTTCATTGCAATATAATGTAACATACTCATGAGAGTGATGCGCCGTCACCTTTGCTGTATTCTACTAGCTAGAAGGGATATCTGCACTACCATGTTTATTGTAGCACTATTCACAATAGCCAAGATATGGAATCAACCTAAGTGTCCACCATGGTTGAATGGATAAAGTGTGGTATATATACACAATGAAATATTAGCCGTAAAAAAGAATGAAATCCTGTCATTTGCAGCAACATGGATGAAACTGGAGGCCATTATGTTAAGTGAAGTAATCCAGGCACAGAAAGACAGATATCACCTGTTCTCACTCGTGTGGGAGCTAAAAAGTGGATCTCATGGAGGTAGAGAGTAGAATGGTCAGGCACGGCGGCTGATATCTACAGTCCCAGCACTTTGGGAGGCCGAGGCAGGCAGAGTGTTTGAGTCCAGGATTTTGAGACCAGCTTGGGCAATATAGTAAGACCTCATCTCTACAAATAATTTTTTTTTTTTTTTGAGATGCAGTCTCACTCTGTTGCCAGGCTGGAATGCAGTGGCGTGATCTCGGCTCCCTGCAATCTCCACCTCCCAGGTTCAAGCGATTCTCCTGCCCCAGCCTCCCCAGTATCTGGGACCATAGGCGCATGCCACCACACCCGGCTAATTTTTGTGTGTGTGTGTTTTTTTTTTTTTTTTTGAGACGGAGTCTCGCTCTGTCGCCCAGGCTGGAGTGCAGTGGCGCGATCTCGGCTCACTGCAAGCTCCGCCTCCCGGGTTCACGCCATTCTCCTGCCTCAGCCTCCCGAGTAGCTGGGACTACAGGCGCCCGCCACCGCGCCCGGCTAATTTTTTGTATTTTTAGTAGAGACGGGGTTTCACCGTGTTAGCCAGGATGGTCTCGATCTCCTGACCTCGTGATCCGCCCGCCTCGGCCTCCCAAAGTGCTGGGATTACAGGTGTGAGCCACTGCACCCGGGCACCTCTACGAATAATTTTTAAAAATTAGCCAAGTATGGTAGTGCATGCTTGCAAGTCTGAGCTACTCGGGATAAAAATCAGTTATATTGATTATCTGGTCTTTCAAAATGATATAATCAGAATAATTATTCTGGCTATATTAATGTGCCTTAATCAGTTTTATAGTATTCTGTCTAATATTATGCCACTGATATTTTTCTTTTTCTTACTCTTTCTTTATACAGACAGGGTCTTACTGTGTTGCCCAAGCTAGTCTTGAACTTCTGGTGTATTAGTCCATTTCACACTGCTGATAAAGACATACCCGAGACTGGGCAATTTATAAAGGAAAGAGGTTTAATTTCCTCACAGTTCCACGTGGCTGGGGAGGCCCCACAGTCATGGCAGAACACAAAGGAAGAGCAAAGAAGCATCTTACATGGCAGCCAGCAAAGAGAGAATAAGAACCAAGCAAAAGGGGTTTCCCCTTATAAAACGATCAGATCTTATGAGACTTATTCACTACCACGAGAACAGTATGGGGGGAGCCGCCCCCATGATTCAGTTATCTCCCACCAGGCCCCTTCCACAACACATGGAAATTATGGGAGCTGTAATTCAAGATTAGATTTGGATGGGGACACAGCCGAACCATATCACCTGGGCTCAAGCAATTGGCCCACCTCAGCCTCCCAAAGAGCTGAGATTATAGGTGTGAGGCACGTACCTGGCCTTACTGGTATTTTTCTGATAAATAAATTTTTTCAATATGGTCTTATTAAATTAAAATTTTTTTTGAGACAGGGTGCCCAAGCTGGAGTGCAGTGGCATGATCTTGATGCACTGAAGCCTTGACCTCCCAGGCTCAGTGATCCTCCCACTTCAGCCTCCTGAGTAGCTGGGACTACAGATGCATGACACCATGCCAGGCTAACTTTTTGCATTTTTTGTAGAGACAAGGTTTTGCTGTGTTGCCCAGGCTATAAATTAACTTTTTACATATAATTGCTCAACTCATTTTAAAGATTGCATTTTAGGGTTATAATACATTTTGAAATTGTTATCACCTTTAGTTGATTCTTGTCTGAGAAAATAACTCTGTACAGGTGCCGAGGCACTTGGTAAACTCAGAACGAATTCTGCTAAAAATATACACATTTTCAATTTAATTTTTTATTTGAATTTTCACAAATGAAATATTTAATTTTCAAATTGAATACTTCATCACAAATATTTTCACAAGTGCTATATTTTTGTCTCTATTTAAAGTAAATATTTCAAGTTGGGTACGGGGGGTCACGCCTGTAATCCCAGCACTTTGGGAGGCCAAGGTGGGTGGATCACTTGAGGTCAGGAGTTCAAGACCAGCTTGGCCAACATGGCAAAACCCCGTCTCTACTAAAAATACAAAAATTAGCTGGGCGTGGTGGCACACGCCTGTAATCCTAGCTACTTGGGAGGCTGAGGCAGGAGAATCACTTGAACCTGGGAGGTGGAGGTTGCAGTGAGCTGAGATCGTCTCACTGCACTCCAGCATGGGCAACAGTGTGAGACTTCATCTAAAAAAGTGAAAAATAAAATAAATATTTCAGCAAATAATTTTATAAATAAAAATTCATTGAAAAAAGTTGTCTCTATTTACCAATCTTTTCTTGAATGTTATACCAAATGTAGGTGCCCCCAAACTGAAGACCTTCTCAATAATTTTCCCATTCTGGTACAGAATATGAATTTATCCAGTTAAAACAGGAATGTTATCAAAAGATATTTCCCACGAGATGATATATTCTGAAGCATAATCATGGATCGTTTGAGCTCTCTTTTCTAGTTTATTCACTTTCCTCTTGCTTTTATCGGAATACATTTTGATGTTTTTCATTTGCAAGCTTTGTTTTCAATAATTGCAATTTATTAAAGCATCAACAGCCTGAAATATTTCACATTTTATTTAATAAGCACTTTGACTTAATATTTCCAACTAATTTTGAATAAAATGCAGGCCAAATTCAGAAGACTTTTTAATATAAATGTTCAATGTCATTGATAGGCACTTAGGTTAATATATAAAATAGTTATTCAAAGGCTCAAGTATTTCTAAAATTCTACAAATAACAGAAAAAAAGACAAAGCACATAGTGCCATGCTGGCATAATTAAGAGTGTTCAACATCATAACACTGTGTGTATTTAATCATATTTGTTCACTTTATCAACCACAACTTCTTCATTGATTGGTAGAATATCACAACTTGTTTGAATATGACTGTAAATTATAACTACACCAATTCTTAGTACATTTCTGCTCCACAACTGGAGAACACTGTTTTTATCATGACTTTCTGCTCTACCAAAATCTGTATTATTATCACCACAAAAGTAAATTTATTTTCAAATTCCTACTTTTACATAGAATTTTCAAACTCATTCACAATGATATCAATGTGACAAAATTAACATCTAAAAGCTCTACTTCGATTCCAAGAATTAGATTTTTAAAAATTGACCCAATATTGCAATTAAAAGAACAGAGTCTCACTCTATCACCCAGGCTGGAATACAAGTGGCACAATCTCAGCTCACTGCAACCTCTGCCTCCAGGGTTCAAGTGAGTCTCCTGCCTCAGACTCCCGAGTAGCTAAGACTACAGGGTGCCCGCCACTACTCCCGGCTAATTTTTTTTTTTTTGGTAGAAATGGGGTTTCACCATGTTGGCCAGTCTGGTCTCAAACTCATGACCTCAAGTGATCCGCCTGCCTTGGCCTTCCAAAGTGCTGGGATTACAGGCACTGAGCCACTGCACCCGGCCTAGCCATCTAGTTTCACTTCCAGCCTGTGATCAGGTATCTTCTATGGTCAGTCACCTAGCTGAGTCATGTACTTGCATCTTCTGCTTCCAACCCTAGAATTTATTGATTGATTGATTGAGACAGAGTCTTGCTCTGTCACCCAGGCTGGACTAAAGTGGCACAAGCTCAGCTCACTGCAACCTCTGCTTCTCAGGTTCAAGTGATTCTCCTGCCTTAGCCTCCAGAGTAGCTGGGATTACAGGTGCCCGCCACCACACCTGGCTAATTTTTATATTTTTAGTAGAGATGGGGTTTCACCATGTTGGCCAGGCTGGTCTCGAACTCCTGACCTCAGGTGATCTGCCTGCCTGAGCCTTCCAAAATGCTGGGACTACAGGCATGAGCCGCTGAGCCCAGCCCAACCCTAGAATTTAATAGTGAGGGGAAACTGAGGCCGCAGATATGGAAGAGACAAGCTTGTCCCAGAACGTTTCTCATCCTTCTCATGCAGAGCCTTTTCTCCCAGGTCATGTTCTTTATTGAAGCATCACTTTTACAGGCTGCAAGACACAGAAGATCAGGGACCAATTGATAGGAGCAGGAGCAAAGGAAGTAATATTATTTTGTGGCTTCCAAAACCACAAGGAATGAGAGTTGCAAAATGTGTTCATTCAATCCATTCAACAATTATTTATTGAGTACTTTCTATGTGCCAGAGACTGTTTTAGGTGCTTGGGATACAGAAATGAACAAAACAGAAAAAAAAAAAAATCCTTGCACTTGTGGAGGACAGGTTCTAATGATAGTAAAAGTTTCACAACAACCTCGTGAGGGAGGCAAGATCATTAGCCACATTTTTCAGATAAATAAACTAAGGAACAGGGACTAAAAATGAAGTAACTGGCACAAAGTTATGCAGCAAGTAAATGACAAAGCCAGGATCTAGCCCTGGCTGGCTGTTTGGCCTTCAATCCCTCCTCTTATCTACTACACGTGATTGTCTGATTTTTTATATATATTTTAATTTTGTGATTTTATTTTTTATATTTATTTATTTAGAGACAGAGTCCTGCTCTGTTGCTCAGGCTTGAGTGCACTGATGGGATCTCAGCTCACTGCAACCTCCACTTTTTGGGTTCAAGCAATTCTCGTGCCTCAACCTCCCGATAGCTGAGACTGCAGGCATATACCACCACACCCAGCAAATTTTTGTATTTGTAGAGATGGGGTTTCACCATGTTGCCCATGCTGGTCTTGAACTCCTGACCTCAAGTGATCCATCCGCCTTGGCATCCCAAAGTGCTGGGATTATAGGCGTGAGCCACAGCACCCGGCCTGATTGCCTGATTCATGAGTGATGTTAGAGTCATAGGTTTTTTTTGTTTGTTTTTGTTTTTGTTTTCTGCTCTCTCTGTTTTTAAACAGAAGAACTCTCCTTCTTTTTAAAAATAAACTTTTATGTGGAACACCGAAAAATAAAAATAATAAAAGCAGACCTGTTCTGGATGAAGAGTATGGGTACAGGGCAGAAGAACGAGAATTCAGACTGTAGCTGCTGGAGGTGGCAGAAGTTGAATCAATAGATGCTTGCTCCCAAACACCCTCTGGCTTCTTCTCCTCAGTTCCCACTGCATTGTGCCTTGCAATCTGTGCAAAGGCTCTAGAAAGAGCTGGGGTAGAAGCCTGGAAAACTAGAGAACAAAGTGGCTAGGTCAGCACTAGGGAGGAGGGCTGAGTCCTAGGAGAATGGCCCAGGACTCGTTCAAGCTGTAGCCCCAAAGTGTGTGTTTTGGGACAATCTCCTACCCTTTGATAACTGACGCTGTGGCAATCTTCTGTGGCTAATCGGGGAGGGTCTTATGGAGGGAGGAGGGGGAGGTTGAAGGCATATTGAAAACGTGGAGATGCGGCTGGGTGTGGTGGCTCACGCCTGTAATCCCAGCACTTTGGGAGGCTGAGGCAGGCGGATCACCTGAGGTCAGGAGTTCGAGATCAGCCTGACCAACGTGGTGAAACCCCATCTCTACTAATAATACAAAAATTAGCTGGGTGTGGTGGCACGCACCTGTAGTCCCAGCTACTCGGGAGGCTGAGGAATGAGAATCTCTTGAACCCTGGAGGTGGAGGAGGTTGCAGTGAGCTGAGATCATGCCATTGCACTCCAGCCTGGGTGACAGAGAGAGACTTTGTCTTAAAACAACAACAACAACAACAACAAACAAAAACAAACACAAACAAACAAACAAAAGGCTGCGCGCAGTGACTCACACCTGTAATCCCAGCACTTTGGGAGGCCGAGGCGGGTGGATCATGAGGTCAGGAGTTCAAGACCAGCCTGGCCAGTGTGGTGAAACCCCATCTCTACTAAAAATAAAAAAATTAGCCGAGCGTGGTGGTGCGCACTTGTAATCCCAGCTACTCGGGATGCTGAGGCAGGAGAATAGCTTGAGCCCGGGAGGCGGAGGTTGCAGTGAGCTGAGATTGCGCCACCGTGCTCCAGCCTGGGACAGAGTGAGACTCCGTCTCAAAAAAAAGAAAAAAGAAATAAAGAAAGAAAACATGGAGATGCTTGCTTTGCATCTCCCCATACCTCTTCCTCCTGCCTCCTGCCTTGACCACACTATTTGGAGCCACAGACAATACCAGAAAGAAACCTCACAGCTCTCAGGCTGATGGTATGTATCCGTTTGAGCATCCACTGAAGTTAAGGTCCCACAGATTTCTAATGACTACTAAGGCAGCAGTGGGGAAATTGTTTTCTAATGCAGCCATTATTTCATTGTCTCCTAAAAGACCAGAGTAAATTATACACCTCCTCCTCTCCCCAAAAAACCTGTCCAAAGTGGCCAGATTCAAAGACTAGGCCTCCAGAGCAGTGCCCGGGGTGTTTTGTTTCAGAGTCCTGGAGTGGAGCGGTTTCTGAAGTCATTTCACTTCATCTTGCAACCCCTCTAATTCCTAGCCCTCACCAGTCAGCTAAGTTTTTTAGAGATCACTTGCTCAAGGCCAGTCTAGGGGTCGATTTTACTCAGCTACTCCCCCAGGTCTCTTTTCACTGTCCTCTGCTTTGCATTGTTAATTTCCTCTCTGAAGGTGCATTTTAACTTTGTTAGCAGGTCTGACACTGGCTGCTTGCAAGGAGCAGCAGTTCCTGAGTGCCAACTGGGTGCCAAGCCCTGTGCTAGGCATGAGACACAAAGGGAAATGACCCTCTTTCTAACCTCAGAGTGCTCACTGTTGTCTAGTAGGGAGACAGTCCCGACAGACACATTGTTACACCAAGGTGTGATATCATCCTGTAATTGGCAAAGGATGGCTGTAAGGTGCTAGTGGAGCAGAAGGATGCCTAAGTCTGCTCTGGAGAAGCAGGAGAAGGCTTTCTGGGTGAGGCAACGTCGAGCTAGGACTTAGAAGGAAAGAAACTGCTTCTAGGGATATATAGATGGGGTTGGAAGAAAACCCTTATCAAGCGTTTTGTGGGCATTATGTGATATTTAAGGCACCGGGCTGTGTTACCAAGAGAGAGGCCCTGGTTTCCTATTTCTACTTTTCTACCTACAGGGCAATCAAAAATCTGTAGTTTGGAATTTGATCTTTGCTTCCTTCAAATTCTCTCCCCTAACCCCCCACCACCAAACTCCTTGACAATAAGTGCTTTTTAAAATTTCACTTTCCCCTTTTTGCTACCCCACCTCACCCACAGGGACAAATATAGTGCCTTGGGAGCTGAATTGAATAATGAAAGGGTAAAATGGGAAATAAAAGTTAGAAAGTAGCTGGGCCAGACTGTGGAGAGTCTTCAATGTCAGACTACGAAATCTGGGCTTCAGTCAGTAGCAGAAGTGACCATCTTTTGTGGACTAGAATTTAAGAGACAGGTCAGAGCTAGAGATATGGTTTGGGTCATCATCGGCTTGCTGATGAAGAATTAGTTGAAAGTAGCTAAATGGTAGACTTCTCAGAGAAGGGAGAACTAGAAAAGAAATGGGAGCTGTAGGTAGTCATGAGGATACCACAATGAGAGAATAGAACCAGAAAAGCTTATCTTTAGAAAACCTATCTAAAGCTTCAACTTCCACATCTGTATGTGGATATTATTAGCACCACCTAGCTTAGCTGTTGTGAAGATTCACTGAAATAATGCAAGAAAAGTGCTTAGCACAGTAACTGGTGCAGAGCACTTAATAAATATTACTCTTCGTTATTATTATTAGAAAGAGTGATCCTCTCTTTTTGCACTGGGATAAGGTCAACTAACGTAGCAATACTAATTGTTAATATATGCATCGATGATTTGTTGCCCGGTAACTATGATTTCTGAAGTGCCAAACTCATTTCAGTGTTTGCCTTTTAATTAAAATGGGTATTTTGGCATTTTAAAATTCATTTTTGAAGGAACCCCCTACTGAGCTGCAGCATCTCAGGCACAGCAGGGGTATACTACCATTTTTAAAAAGCTAGCTAACAATTAATGTCGTAATTTTATATTTATCCTGCTAATTACGAATCAGACAAACCCCAGTTTGTCCAAGATTGTACAAACAAACAAAGAAGCCTCAGCACAGAGAGGCAGGTTACTTGCAAATTTGCATATTAATTACTGTTTACTGCCTTCGCCCCTGAGGCTGATTAAGAGCATAACTATCAAAGAGCACAACTTACACAGGGGCTCTGATTGTCTGGTAGAAGGAGACAACCTGTAATGCAGCCTGCTACTCTCTGAGCTGGTAAAGAGAAGGCCGCTGTGCTGACTAATGATTACCTGAGCAGAAGAAACAGTCTATGCCCACAGCTCAGAAGATCACTACATAAATAACCATGAAGATTTCTGCGACACATTTGAATAAAGTACAACAGACAACAAAGACAGTCCTAGAGAGTCTCACTCAAAGAAGACCACCTTTGCTTTAGGGTACTTTGGAGGGAGCAATATTATTCTTGATATGTGCAAGACAATAACAACAACATATATATATATTTTTTTATACTTTGAAAAGTTATGTATGTATTCAAATTAAACTGGTCACAGTGCCTTAGATCGGAAGAGTTTCCTAAGGGTCATGAACCTGCTTTCTTTCTTGAGACCTGGCACCAATTCCCTGGGAGGACAGGGTATTCTAAAAGGAACTACCTATAACCCAGTCCTCAGTTTCCTCCTAGAGCTGTTGGACTGATTGGGATGCTGGGGAAGTCTAGGGTGTACTGAAGAATTTTAACTTGTCTGTAATTGGAGACCAAAAAAATCACATTAATTGATTTAAGGACACTAACCCTAAAATAAACTCTTTGTACTCACAATGTGGAGAAGCAAAAGCAGCCTCCTCCTGAGATGAAGTTCCGTCCAACAAAATCCTTGATGGAGGCAGGAAGAAAATCAACGGAAAAAATTTAATCCTGACATAAGCATAATACATTATGCATGATAATCTTCAGAATTTGAAAGCCACTTAAAGGCAATCATCTGAAAAAGCAGTGGCTGGCTTACAAGGTGACTTTTCAGCTTCCTGTGGCTGTGTGAAAAATATTTAGGAAGTACAGGAGTGTAAAAACAGAGCAAGTCCTCTCTGATTTTAATCTCTGAAATAACAAAATGAATACTTTCACATACTGTCTCAATAACCACTCCTTGGGAAATTTCATGGTAATATAATAATGATGATAGATAACAATGATCAAGTGCTTACCTTGTGCCAGGCACTTGATATACACGATCTCATTTAATCCTCTCAGTGAGGAAGGTGATATTTTTTATGCCCATGAAAAACAGTAGAGGAGCTCAGAGAGACTAAGAAGCCTGCCCAAGACCACAGAAGGGGACATGGCCTTTAGCCCCTTAAGGGTTCACTGAAAAATCACTGACATGAGGCAGATTGATTAATTGGAGAAAAGACATACAAATTTATTTAATGTGTTTACATGGGAGCCTTCAGGATGAAGATCTAGCCAGGTGCTGTGGCTCACGCCTGCAATTCTAGCACTTTGGGAGGCTGAGGTGGGAGGATCATTTGAGGCCAAGGAGTTCGAGACCAGCCTGGGCAACATGGTAAGACCTTGTCTTTACTAAAAAGAAGAAAAATTAGCCTGGCATGGTGGTGTGCACCTGTGACCCCAGCTACATGTGGGACTGAAGAGGGGGGGAATCATTTGAACTCAGGAGTTTGAGGCTGTAGTGAGCTATGACCGCCACAGCACTCCAGCCTGGGCAACAGAGCAAGACCCTGTGTTAAAAACAGACAAACAAAAACAAACAGAAAGACTGAAGACCCCAAGATACAGAAGAAATTGTCCATTTTTGTGCTTAGGTTTAACAAAGTATAGATACCTGTGTAGAAATATCTAATATGATCGGACAAGCTGGGCATGATGGCACACATCTGTAAATCCCAACACTTTGGGAGGCTGAGGCAGGTGGATCACTTGAGGTCAGGAGTTTGAGACCAGCCTGGGCAACATGGAGAAACCCCATCTCTAGAAATACAAAAAAGTTTAGCTGGGAATGGTGGTGCATGCCTGTAGTCCCACCTACTTGGGAGGTGCATGGGGGAGGATCACCTGAGCCCAGGAGGTCGAGGCTGCAGTGAGCTGAAATTACACTACTGCACTCCAGCCTGGGTCACAGAGTGAGACGTTGTCTCAAAAAATAAATAAACAAATAAATACAAAAATAAAGTGTATGATCTAATGCTAATAAAATGCATAGGGAAACCCAGCAAGGCTTCTCTGTCGAGATTCATCTTGGCCCCTCTGAGCAAGTATTCCTTCCTTCTGGGTGTGGGTAGGGCCCTCCCTGGAATGGGGGTCTTATGACCTACAATCCAACAAAGTAGGTCAGATAATTTCTTTATGGCCAGTTTTTACATAAAATCTTTTTAGGTTTTATGACTAGTTTTGGGGAAAAGCTGTTTTGGTTTGTATGACCCACCTTAGGGAAAAAAGATTCTGGTTTCTATGGCTGGCCTAGGGGGAGAATGGGACTAAGAGACAGGAGAACGGGAGAAGGTGGTCAGAAAAAACCTTTTGCTTCCGAAGCTGCTGCTGAGGCCTTCATTTTGGGGCATTGTTTTCTGAACCCCAGTATTACAAAGGTAGAAAGTGGCAGAGCTGGAATTTGAACCCAAGCTCTCTGACTGTGTAGGCCACTTTGCTGTGTTATTTCTCATTTTAGGCATTAAGATACAGGTTTAGTTTCCTAATGCCTCATAGTGTGTTGTAAAGTTAGGATTCTATTCCAGCTTTCTGCACTCCCAAACTGATTCTTTTTATATCCTCCCTAACGCTGCCTCTCTTAATTATAACTGAGCATTCAGTTTAGAAATATCATGGTATCTTAGGGCAGAGGTCAGTGAACTGCCCTCTACTTATTTTTTTTTTATTTTTATTTTTTTGAGATGGAGTCTCACTCTGTTGCCCAGGCTGGAGGGCAGTGGTGCGATCTCGGCTCACTGAAACCTCTGCCTCCCGTGATCAAGTGATTCCCCTGCCTCAGACTCCTGAGTAGCTGAGATTGTAGGCGTACGCCACCATGCCTGGCTAATTTTTGTATTTTTAGTAGAGCCAGGGTATCACCATGTTGGTCAGGCTGGTCTCAAACTCCTGACCTCGTGATCTGCCCGCCTCGGCCTCCCAAAGTGCTAGGATTACAGGAGTAAGCCACCGCGCCCAGCCCCTTCTACCTCTTTTTATAAATAAACTTTTATTGGAACATACCCATGTTCTCTTGTTACTTGTCTGTAGCTACTTTTGTGCTACAATGACAGAGTTGAGTAGTTGTGACCAAGACTGTAGGGTACGCAAGCCTAAAATATTTACTATTTGGCCATTTACAGAAAAGTTTGTTGACTCTTCACTGAGAGGAAACATTTCCTTCATTTTTCCTAGCTAACCTGTGGTCCAGTTCTTCAAGAGCAACATCTTTGAGCAAGAGAATTGGTGTAGTGATGACTAGCCTGGCTAGCAGCTTATTTTAAATCTGAGAGATTGTCTGGGGCCAGGAAAAGTAGCCAGGCGAGCACAAGGAGAGAGGGCTGTGGGTGGCTTCTCCAGTGCTGTCTCTCTATCTCTTCCCGGACTCCCAAGAAATTACCGTTCCCTGCTGCATCCCCAGGACCTTGAACACTGCCTGCAATATCATGGGCACTCAGTAGGTAACTGTTGAATTAATAATCAAATATCTTTGATTTTTGATTATTCATCTATGAATTCTGCCTCCAGTCAGTCTTTCCTCAAATGGCACCTCTAATCCATTCACCAGATTATGCTTCGTAAATCACCCTTTTCATCCGTTGTTCCCTTGATCTAGACCTCTTCCAACAGTTTGTCCTTCATGTCTCCCAGGACGGAGTTCAAATAATGCTTTTGCCTAGCAGTTGTGGTCTTGTCTCTGGTCCCTTTTCTTCACCCTACACACAGGATCTCATTTGCCTAAGCAACACTTTCTATTTTTTCAAGACTTAACTCCTGACCATTTGACCACTCAGGGAGGTAGGGTTTGCTAGGTGGGCCGGATCACAGACGGCTTTGGAAGAGAACAGCTGTGATCAAAACAATGCTTATGATATGCAAAAGAACCTGTAGGAGGGAGAGACTAGGAGCTAGGAGGCCAATTAAGAGTCTATTTGAGGTGATAATTGTGTAGACAAGGGCAATGAGAATAGAGAGGAAGGGACAAATTGGAGATATTTGAAAGGAAGTGTCTTCAGGAATTTGATAAATTAGTGACCTGGGGGATTAAAAAAGAGGTAAAAGGAACAGGAAGAACAAGAATTTTAGTGTAAGGGCTTAACAGATTGTGTTATCATTGATAAAAATAGGTGCTTTGGGAAGAGAAGCGGGATGGGGTTGAGAGAAAGTGAAGGGTATTTGGAAATAATATTGGGATTATCCTGTGACACTTTAGGGGCCTATATAGAATAGGACATGTGGCATTCGTGTCAATTTTGAGGTCAGGGCTAGAGATCTTGCTCTAATGAGATTGGCTTTTTAATTCATTTACTCAATAAATTTGAGCAAGCGCAGTGTGCAAGGCACTGTTATAGGCCCTTGAGGTATATTAGTGAACAAAACAAGATCCCTGCCTTTGGGGAGTTTGCATTCTAGCAGATGAGACAGGCAATTAACAGCGAATATAATAAATAAATAAATGACATAGTGTAATAAGGCACTATGGAAAAAAGACAAGTTGAGGTAAGGTGGCTGGAGCCTATGGAAGCTGGGTGAGGCCTTTGCAGACAACACCCAGAGCTTTTTTCTACAATCACTGGTTTGTTATTCATCTTCTGACCAAGGTGACAGAAGAAATTATGGAGCCCTGGCTACTGTGTGATATTTTAATAAAGATTCCTCTGTATGCCACATCTGGAGGCAATTTGAAAAAAAGGGAAACTTCTTGTGGTTCCCATTTCCTGAATGAGTAGCACAGTGCTCAGATGAAATTCAGATGACAGAAATTCAGATGAGTCGAGGCTGATAATTTGCAGCAATTTAAATGTCACTGCCTTTCCTAGAAGGAAGAGCTTTGTTTATAAACAGCTGGGTCAATAGGAAATGTAGCCTCATTACTCACATTCTTCTAACAGGATTCCAGTCTGAATGCAGAGTACAAGGGATACATAAAAGACTGAAACATCATCACATAGCTTTGGACTTTTGTTCTTTCTGATGACCTGGGGGAAAGGTAAAAGAGCTAATTTTAGAGGCCGGGTGCAGTGACTCAACGCCGGTAATTCCAGCACTTTGGGAGGCCGAGGTGGGTGGATCACCTAAGGTCAGGAGTTCAAGACCAGCCTGACCAACATGTTGAAACCCTGTCTCTACTAAAAATACAAAATATTAGCTGGGCATGGTGGCGGTCACCTGTAATCCCGGCTACTCGGGAGGCTGAGGCAGGAGAATCACTTGAACCCAGGAGGCGGAGGTTGCAGCGAGCCGAGATCACGCCATTGTACTCAAGCCTGGGCAACAAGACCAAAACTCTGTCTCACAAAAAAAAAAAAAAAAAAGCTAACTTTATGTTCTTTTGGAAGATAAATTGGACAGGATGACGACTTTTGGTAAAGACCAAAACCTTGCGCAATTACCTGGTGATATACAGGAACAAAGACTGTATGTATCTGTATTCTTCCCTGCTTGAGTTACTAACAAATAAAGTCCTTGCGTGGGTCACATGCTAAACTGCTCTCAGTTTTCTGTGTTTCTTCAACAGGAGCTGGTGTGCCAAGGATCCTCTTTCATTTCTATTGCCTTCCATAGCCAAGATGCTTATTGGAGGTCTTCAAAGGAGTGGGGATATTCCAAAGGGAAGGAGGGTGGAACGGGTTGGGTGACGTCGTTTGGATGTCAGAAGACACAACTGGTATAGATACAAGAGTAGTATGTGCTGTAATTCTAAATTGGGCTCAGCTCTATTAAAAACAGAAACTGAGGCTGGGCGCAGTGGCTCACGCCTGTAATCTGAGCACTTTGGGAGGCCGAGGCGGGCAGATCACGAGGTCAGGAGATCGAGACCATTCCAGCCAACATGGTGAAACCCCATCTCTACTAAAATACAAAAAATTAGCCAGGCATGGTGGCATGTGCCTGTAATCCCAGCTACTGGGGAGCCCAAGGCAGGAGAATCGCTTGAACCCAGGAGGTAGAGGTTGCAGTGAGCCGAGGTTGAGCCACTGCACTCCAGCCTGGGTGACAGAGTGAGACTACTTCTCAAAAAAAAAAAAAAAAAAAAACAAATCCAAAAACAGACACTGAATTCCTTCATGTAGAAATGAGCTAAAGAGGAAAGGAAAAGGTGTGCATGGAAGCTCGGGGCTCTTTTTCTGTGTTGGTTTTTCTAAGCCAGTGAAATCCCCCAGGTGCACGGTGCAGCGTGATGCATACAGGGACACCCCCCGTGGTGCAGCAGTTTTCCTCCCTCTGTTCTGACCAAAGCAGCTGCTGGCAGTTGGCAAGGTATGATCCAGCCTTCCTGGGAAGAGCCCAGTATCAGTCAGAATATATTTGGGTCTGCTGGGTACATGTTCAGCAGGACAGAAGGGCTTGGAGTTTGAACACTTTTTAACGTAAATATTTCTGTGCTCAGACAGGTGGGCTTGCACAGTTAGAAAAGCCCTCACCCTAGTGGACATGGTATTTGTTTCATATTTTAATGCTAGTGATTTCTACCCCTTCCTCCAATTCAACAAACATTTATTAAACTTCTTGGAGGTGCTTAGGACTCTGTGAGGTGCTTGGAATCATAACAAAGAGGTAAACTTGAATTAACGACAAACCAAAGTGAACCAATTGTTCAAGAATCTTCTTAGGAATTAATTCCATTACTGGGAGCAATAAGAAAGTCACTCCCCATCCTCACACACACGCAACACACACACGTGTTCAGGTAGAAAAGCCCTCTAGGTAAAAATAGGCAGGGCTTTTTGCACAGTGCCCGCAGGCCTTGCCTGGGCGACCCATGATGAAATGCTGATTAAGCTGCTTTGTGCTCCACAATGGACTGATGGGTCGTTCTCTGTTTCTCCTCAACTTCAAACAGGCTGAGCAGTCTGAGTTTGTTTTAACTCCACTGAGCCCAAATGCCTTTTGTCTTTATCAGACTTTATTCTTATCTTTTCAGAAATGGAACTGTTTCTCTTTTTCCTGCTTCCTCACATTTTCCTATGAGGCACAAACTCACATGAGACATGTCTGAAAGTGGAGCAGACAGGAAAAGCACCCATTTTGGTTTGTTTCTAAACATCTATTTCTAGAATTTTCCAAGGTCAGTCCTTCTGGTGTGTCACAGACAGGGGATTCGATCTCAATCTACTTTGAAGGTGATTACATTAAATAAGCTTTTGTTGAGTATCTGCTTTGTATTGGGCTTCATTCTGAGAGAGTTAGAGATGATACAGAATTTATCCCTGCCCTTGAGGAGTTTAATTGAACAAGAGAGGCCACATTAATTAAGCTAAGAATTCACTTCTGAGTTTTCGAAGTCACATTCTTGGCTTCAGTGTTTCTATGCATAATGGCCGTACTTTTAATTTATGTAACATAGTGTTAAATCAACTTTAGCCTAAAGCCGCCTCCTTGCATTTTTAAATAAATAGAAATGGGGTCTCACTATGTTGCCTAGGCTGCAGTGTAGTGGCTACTCACAGGTACAATCTCGCTTCTGAACAGCACCAGAGTTTTAACCTCCTTACATATTTTAAGTTCAGCCTAAAAGTTTCTCCATATATAGTGAATCTTAACCTAACTGGATGTCCAAGCAGACTTGTAAACCACAGCAGATCAGTTTTAGTCAATCACAGGCAGCCAACTGTCTAAATCCTGTTCAAAAAGGCAAAAGCAAAGCTGTAACCAATCCCCCTGTTTCTGTACCTCACTTCTCTTTTCTGTATGGCACTTTCCTTTTTCTGTCCATAAATGTTATCTGACCATGTGGTAGCCCCAGGAGTTCCTCTAAACCTATTCTTGTTAGGGCAGTGTTGATCAAGTGGGGAGGGGTGCTGCCTGATTCAAGATTGTTCTTTGCTCAATAAAACTCTGTTAGACTGGGCTCAGTCGCTCATGCCTGTAATCCTAGCACTTTGGGAGGCCCAAGTGGGTGGATCACCTGAGGTCAGGAGTTTGAGACCAGCCTGACCAACATGGTGAAACCCAGTCTCCACTAAAAATACAAAAACTAGCCGGGCGTGGTGGCGCATGCTTGTAGTCCCAGCTACCCAGAGGCTGAGCAAGACTCCACCCCCGTTCCCCCCCAAAAAACTCTGTTAAATTTAATTTGTCCAAAGTTTTTCTTTTAACAATAGTAAATTTAGTTGTTCATGAAAAATGGCTCTGAAACACCCAAATAAAGGAAACCGAATCTAGACATTTAGGGATGCTTTAACTAATTGGCAAGCTAGCTAATTTGGCTTAATGAGTTCTTTGCCTAGTACTTTGTTTCACACTTTTTTTTTTCTTTTTTTTTTGAGACAGAGTTTCCCCCTGTCACCTAGGCTGGAGTGCAGTGGTGCAATCTCAGTGGCTCACTAAAACAGCCACCTCCCGGGTTCAAGTGATTCTTCTGCCTCAGCCTCTCAAGTAGCTGGGATTACAGGCGTGGGCCATCACGCACAGCTAATTTTTGTATTTTTAGTAGAGATGAGGTTTCACCATGTTCGCCAGACTGGTCTCGAACTCCCGGCCTCAAGCAATCTGCCCACCTCGGCCTCCCAAAATGCTGGGATTACAGGCATGAGTCACCGCACCCGGCCCAGACTCTATGACTTTAGACATAAAGCATTCACCCAGTCCTGCCACTCACCTTGGAGAGTAAAGCTGCATTAGCAGTGGATCCAGCTCTCAAGAGGAGCTCACTGTCTACAGAACAATGAAAAGCAGAGGGGGCAGTAACTGGAGTCTTGTCCTGAGTGGCTGACAGAATCACTTCACTGCCTGATACTTTAGAGTATCTTTGTCTTCCCACACCATGATATATTGCAAAGATTTTGGGAAATCTTCTTGTGCTCTTTGGATGAAAGGTGTGTTATATTAGGTCCATAAAAAGGTTTTGGATAAATTATAGAAAAAAATTGATAATGATGATAATAATGCCATCTAGCATTCATTGAGTGCTTATTATATGTCTGGTACTAAACTAATGATGAAAATACATCTCTAATCTGTAACTATCTTATATCTGGTAGTCCCAAAATTGTCAAAATATTCATTTCTAAATGGGGCCTGTTTATAATCTGCAATTGTTAATTTGGGTGATGGGTTCATGGTGATTAATTATACCATTTTCCCTACTTTGGTGCTTTGAAATTTTCCCTAATAAGAGGCTAGGCAAAAAAGGAAGAGGCTAAGCTTCATAAACCATATTCCAGGATGTACTGTGTATGAAACCCTTCACATTAGCTGTCTGTGAATTAAGAGCAAGCCCATTTTACAAATAAGGCAGCTGAGGTTCAGGTTAAATTACTTGTTGAAAGAGTTGAACCCTGGTCAAAATTTATATTCTTCCCCATATACCCTGCTCCTGTTCTACTGAGCCATATGGTTTCAAAGAACAGGACCCCTGTGTTTTATCTTGGCAGCACTGCAGTACCCAGATTTCTGTCCTTGAGTGGGTGGATCTACTTATAGCTCAAAATAAAGTTTTTTTTTTTTTAATGTAATGTATATGCCTTATGAAAACTGTCAAGGCAATTATGGTGGCTAATGATAATTTTTATCTCATAAGAATGTCCTTGATTGTATATTCTATGTGTGAGTGTGTTTGTGCACATGTGTGTATAACATTTGGAACTTTGGGGTCCACCTCCCTCTTAGGTTGGTGGTGATTTAGGCATCATTTTACTGATGAGAAAAACAAGGCTGAGAGAGGTCAAAGTTGGCAAAACCAGTGTATGGTGAACATAATGGAGTGGCAGAATGTGGTGCATCAGGAGTTAATTCAAACTGGCGGGATTCCGAAATCTCTGTCTTTCCACCACCTCAGTAAGTGCCACATTAGAATCGGATTCTTTCTTCTAAGAAAACAGCTTCTATTAAAGCCAAGAGTGGGTAAACCAAATTCCTCTATAGGACCAAACTGAACAGAAGCGAATTGTCCCATCTGTTGTCAAAACCACCCTCCCGGACTTCAAAGCATCTCGGCTCAGGAGGGAGAAGTCCCTGGGCGGGGGCGGCCAGAGGGAGATGGAAGTGGAGCCCCTAGGCTTCCTATCGGTCCCTTCAGGTCTCTGAGCCGCACGCAGCCACTGACTGTCATCCCAGGCGACTTCTCTTTGAATCTGAGGCTCTTCACGACCCCCATCCTTTCCATTAGCCCAAACATACACTCTGGGCCCGATTTCTGTTTGAAGTGGGTGTGCTACTCTTCACACTGCACCCTGCGGAGGTGCCACGGGATTAGAGGAGGCGGCGCCCCGTGGGGCAAGGCGACCCGAGCCGGGCCAGCAGTGTGCACTTTCAGCCTCTCCCGGGGTGATAATGGCATTCTGGGCTTTTCCACAGGGATCCCTAAGCCCCTGAGGGGTCTTAATTAAAGAGGCTGTGCGGGACTTGGAGGCCAACACGGGCCAGGAAATCAGTATGGGAACTTGTTTAGAGTTCTTGCCTGGCCTCAGAGAGGCTGGGTTCACAGGAGCAAAGGAGATGGAAAAGTGGGACCAAATGTCTATATCCTAAATCAAAAGCCTCCACTTTCATGTTAATAATCTAGGGCTCTCCCACAAAATGTCACTTCATTGATCATTTCTGTATGCTATGTAGAAACGATCAGAAAACCGTACTGGGAATTGCTCATAGTACCATGGGTTGGAGTGATGCTTTCTCTTTCACCTTTCTGGGATTATTCTGAGGAAAAGGTAGTACTAGATCAGTGCGGTACTTAAGTTATCTTAAAACTTATTTACATGTACTAGTTACTCCCTTTCAGTGGAAGATATTTAGATGAAATATTGAACTGTTTTGCTATACAGCAAGTATCTTCCTAAAGAAATTTCAAATGTGGCTTTAAGGAGAATAAATATTTTTTAAAAAAAGATAACACAAAGTAAAATATAAGATCTCCTTCCCCAGAAAAAACTTAAGGATTATAAAGGTCAGTAATATATTTTTGTGATTTGAGTATGACTTTTTGGATATAATCATAGAATATATCTGTTTTAAAATATTATTTTGCAAATTGTGATAGTTTCACAATTTGTAAATGCACACATACACACTTATGTATGTGGTTATATAATTAGTGCCAGTTTACCTTCTAGACCATAAGCTCTGTGAACGTAGGGAATATATCTGACTTGTTCACCCACTGTATCCCCAGTGCCTGGTATTAGGTACTCAATAAATATCTGTGAGTGAATATTCAAAGAGGTGCAGTGTAATTATGATGGTACATATTTGTTTTTATCCCAGGAAAATGCCTTTTTTAAAAAAATTAATATTTCAGTTATTAAGTATTCAGGTTACAAATTTAGATGTTGTTTTAAGAAAGTACTAATGTTTGTATACAAAAATGTGATTGAAAAGATTCTATGAATTATGAAATCATATATGCAACTGTTTGCCAGTTTGTGAAATTAAATCTTTTTTTTTTTTTTTTTTTGAGACAGTCTCACTTTGTCGCCGCTGGAGTGCAATGGCGCGATCTCGGCTCACTGCAACCTCCACCTCCCGGGTTCAAGCGATTCTCCTGCCTCAGCCTCCTCAGTAGTTGGGATTACAGGCGCGTACCACCACGCCCGGGAAATTTTTGTATTTTTTAGTAGAGACAGGGTTTTGCCATGTTGGCCAGCCTGGTCTCGAACTTCTGGACTCAAGTGATCTGCCCATCTCAGCATCCCAAAGTGCTGGGATTACAGGCATGAGCCACCACGCCTGGCCTGAAATTAAAATTTTTAAATAATTGGAGAAATGGTCCCAATAAAGCAGAGTAAGAGCAAAATCCACCTAATACAATTGGTTAAAGAAGCCACTTGTGTAATCCTAGCACTTTGAGAAGCCAAGGCGGGTGCACTGCCTGAGCTCAGGAGTTCAAGACCAGCCTGGCCAACATGGCAAAACCCATCTCTACAAAAAATATAAAAATTAGCCTGTAGTCCTAGCAACTTGAGAGGCTGAGGAAGGAGGATCACTTGAACCCAGGAAGTCATGGCTGCAGTGATCTGAGATTGTGCCACTGCACTCCAGCCTGCGTGATAGAGTAAAACCGTGTCTCAAAAAAAAAAAAAAAAAAAAAGCCACTTGTCTCTGAAACACTTTTAAATTTTGCTTTGAAATGAAATCCTTTCATTGTATTAGTACCACAGTATGTGGCTCTAGGTATTTGCACACATGGA
Organism: Pan paniscus; assembly: GCF_029289425.2. Lineage (NCBI taxonomy): Eukaryota > Metazoa > Chordata > Mammalia > Primates > Hominidae > Pan > Pan paniscus. The sequence continues at coordinate 59,757,935 of NC_073264.2, forward strand.
ACTCTGCACCTTCCATCTGTAAAGATGACTGGTAGAAATGGCAGAGGTAAGGGACAAAAGTCTGAGGCTGGTGGAGACTTAATCACCTTTATCAGTGATTACAACGGTGGGGAATGCAACTCACTTCCAGACATTCTAGAATCTTTGGAATCCACAGTGCTCTGCAGGAGGAAGCAAGAGCCTCTTGAAAAACTTACCACCAAACTTCGTGAAATCACCCTGGCCTTCTTCAATAAAAACCTCTTTAACAGCACTAAAACACAGTTAAAAGGTAACCTTTTCATGTAGGATGGTTTATTTGGTAGTGTTTAGTTGTGCACCAGAGAGGATGGAAGGAGTTGTTTCATAGCCTTTCAAACAAGACCAGCATTGTCAAACATTTGCTGTTTCTTCTGCTATTCCCCTATTCCCTTCTGCCCTCAAAAGATGTTTAAAATTTTCAGGGCCATGATGTTGCCCCATTTTGCTACCACGCTTCTTTATTCTTGATCTTTTGTTTCAATGTCTGCTTTCTTTCCCCTGTGTGCTCACTGAAGCCTGATTGTGGGGTCAAGCTATAATTAGTTTATATATGAAGTTTAATTCACTGTGGCTTTTTTGGCATTAGACTCAAATGGGCTTTGATGTCTGGCTGGGGCTTTGATCCCAGCCCCTCGAATGGTGGTCATCACTCCAGCTCAAAGGATTGCCCTTTACTCTTTTCCTCCTATTCGGAGACAGCTTTTCCCAATTACATCATTTGTGTTTGTTTGGCCATAAAAGCTGCAAGGCATCATTTTGTTGCTTTGCTTGATGGCAAAATGTGCAACTGATGCTCCTTACTTTGCTTGGCTGCAATAGAATGTTCACTGCTGGACAAGGCATTTGTAGAATGATGCTCAGACTTTGGTGGGGGTGCTGTTAGGAGCTGTTCTGCCTAAGGACAAAGCATCAGACTGTGTGATATGAGGGACATGTTCTGGCTCTGCCCAGGAAAGATCTTCAAGCATAAGTTAACACTACTGTAATATATTCAGCCAAGACTCTTTTTCATGCTGGCAACTTTATCTTACTCTCCAGATCATCCAGGCAGCAGGTCCACCCCATCGTTAGTGGTACACTTTCTGAGTGTCAATTAACAGTTTTTCTGAGAAGACAGGCATGTCCAGGGAAAGCAAAAGAACCAACTAGGGCTGAACAACATTAGAAAGGAGATAATGAAATAGCACTAGTGGAGGAAGAAGTACCAGCACCTGCTTTAAAAAGAAAGGGAAAGAAAAATCAAAACAGTAGGGGGAAGTGAGATTCCTTTGGCAACAGAAGGGAGCAGTAGGCGATCACTTTCAACTGCTTCCGGAATACCTGCAACAAAAACAAAGAATCAAAGAGGAAAGAAAATCCAGGCAACTAGACTGGAGGGGAGAAAATTTGGCTGCTAGCTTAAAAAGAGAATAGGGGCAACCCAGCCTGTCTCACTTAATCTGATGACATTGGGAGTTTTCCTGGAAAAACAATTACAGCATTGAGCTCCTTGCTTCTAACTTCATTTGACAGCCCGAGTTTGTTTTAATTGGCATGTGAATGAACAGCATTATTTATTAATGTGTAATGGATACTTTGGAAAGCATAACCTTTTTTCCTATTCGTGACCATTTTATTGGCGGAACCATCTGAATATATTAGTTTTAATATTTAAACTTGCTGAGAACACTTTTTCATGGAGATATACAAGCTGTTATGGCAAATGGCTTGCTTTGGACTAATGAGCCAGCTCAAAGTGGCATTTGGTGAGGAGGGGGGTTGGGAGGGTGGGGAGGTTTGGAGACATAGCGACTTGTCTGCCTGCCTTAAGATTTATTAGTAGTGTGTAAAAATGTGTTTCAGGTTTTTTTCCCCCTCAACTATACAAATATAGTTGTCGATGTGTGACATAACACAGGCCACAATAATAGACTCCACCCAGTCAGAGGAATCTAATTCAGAGCTGGAAAGCAAGAAGCTTGTTTAGAAATGAGCAGAATGAAACAATGACAGAGGACATGGGTGAGTGGCATTTGGCAAGCAGGATAAGTCACTATCCTTTCGTGCCTTACTAAAGTTAGGGAGGAAAATTAGTTCCTATATTATAAAGTAGTGTTTGGCAACAGCAGGCATAAAGAATAGATAACCTGAAGAGAATCGATTTTGTATGCTTATGAACACCTGACCATAATTCCATTTTTAGAGCTAATATACAACCTTGTTAATTATGAATCAAGTTTGTAGTTCTTTCATGTCTGTGGGAGGCAGCAATGGGGAGGAAAGTGAAAGGTGGCAAGGGAGTTCTTTTGTTTTTGTTTTTTGGTAAATGTCAACTTAATTCTATTTGTAGTAGAGATTAAATGGGTACTATTAAGTTTAAAAGTATGCTAATGAAAAAACAATTTACAACCAATCTACATTCTCGAGTCTCTCTCTAGCAATTGTCAGGTGAATGCTTGCAAGGTAATGTGCTGAATACAGCGATACTAAGAGGGTATTAAAACAGTCCCTGCCTTCAGGAAGCTTTCATAATGTAGATGGAGAGAAGAGATACACATAAACACCTACGTAGATATGCGTGTGCACACCCAGATAAATAACCATACAGGTAGCATGGGATCAGAATCAGGTATTTATATAGTTAACTGGAGCTCAAAGGTTGGAAGGGTGGTTAGACCACACAGAGAGGGGAGGAAAGAAGACGAATTCCTAGCACGGGTAAGCAGATGGGCAAAAGTGCAAGTGTCTGAAATAATGATATAGGATGCACTCTTTCACACAACACTTTGCCTGAACTTCAGCAATTGTGACTTGCTGGATTGAATTTCCGAGGTTCTTGGATGTACTGCTTTTAAAGATATATGTGGTACTTTTCCACAGATAAGCCAGCTAGTGGAATTTTCAGACCCCTATCCCACCGAAAATTTCAGTGGGATAGGGGTCTGGAGTAGTGTGTTCCAAGCAGAGATGACCAATACATGATACTTCAAGAGGGAAGACTTATAAATCCCTCTGGAGAAAAGCTACAACTCATATCACCTTTACTATCTATGTGCTAGCCACGTTGTAAGTGCACAGCCCCCACAATATATATCATATGCTGCATACTATTATAATTCTTCAACAGCAGGTTCCCATAGCAGCTGCTCCCTTTTACAGTGGGGGGAACGTACACAGAGAAGGGAATAAGTTGCCCGCACAGCTATTTAGGGGTGAAACTGGGATACAAATCCAGACAGTCTGATTTCTGAGTCAGAGCTCTTATTGTAAACGCAGACTAAGTAATAATAAAAGCTCAAACAAAAACCAAAGCGCGCACGCGCGCGCACTCAAATCGTAGGCTTGTAAAAGAATTGATGCAACCTCTCGCTATACAACGACATCCTCCTGCCTAATTTTAAATGCCGTCCATCGTAAGACCGACGTTAAAAAATTAAAACGACAACAAAACTTAACAGTTTTAGAACACTGCATTGTGCTCTGTATTGCTTGCCTTTACAAAGTGGAGTTAAGGAACCAACCCCACAGTGTCTGTGAATACACTTGCAATACCTTGCTTGGGAAGTGAAAGAAACCTAACTCGGTGTGAGTGGAAATGAGGAGTGGCCGTGTGGGGAAAGGGTTAAGACTGTGCTGCAACTTGGTCGAGTTTCAGAAAGTTCTCCGGAGAGCCCAACTGCCGCGTCCCGTCGCGGCCCCTGCCTGCGCGGCCGACTGTAACAGGATGCTGGGGCTCCAGGCGCTCGCCCCGAGCTTTGGGCGACGAGAAAGAGCCAATGAGGAGCGAGGGCAAAATCGGGTGCAGTAAACCCGAAAAGGGGGCGAGGAGGCCCGCGAAGAGAGCGGGGGAGGAGGCGGGGAGGGGCGAGGAGGGGCGGGGAGGGCCGAGCGAGGAGGAGGCGGCTCTGGGGGCCGGGCGGCGCGCCTGACAGAAGAGGGGAAGCCTGGGGGCGCAAGCGTCGCAGCCGAGGGGCCGGCGCGGGGAGGCGGGCGCCAGGCGGGGGTTTGCAGGGCCGCCGCGCGTGACGTAGCGCCGGGCAGGGCGTTATCAGCTGCCGGGCCGCGGCGAGGGACGCGCGGCGACAGCGGACGGCGCCGCCCGGGCCGGGACAGCAGCAGCCGGCGGTCGCGCGCAGGACTCGAGGGCTTCTAGCCACCGTCCCCGCCAGCGCCGCGCCCCGCCACAGGGCGGCATGAGCCCACCCGCGGCCGCAGCCCTAGCGCCCTGCTCCTCCGCCTGGGCGGCCCGGCTGCGGTGACGGCGCTCGCTGCCCGACTGGGGGCCATGAAGCCGAGTCCGGCCGGGACGGCGAAGGAGCTGGAGCCTCCGGCGCCGGCCCGAGGCGAGCAGCGCACGGCGGAGCCCGAGGGGCGCTGGCGGGAGAAGGGCGAGGCAGACACCGAGCGGCAGCGCACCCGGGAGCGGCAGGAGGCCACGCTGGCCGGGCTGGCGGAGCTGGAGTACCTGCGCCAGCGCCAAGAGCTGCTGGTCCGGGGCGCCCTGCGCGGCGCCGGGGGTGCGGGAGCCGCTGCGCCCCGCGCTGGGGAGCTACTGGGGGAGGCGGCGCAGCGCAGTCGCCTGGAGGAGAAGTTCTTGGAGGAGAACATCTTGCTGCTAAGAAAGCAATTGGTAGGTCGTGCCCGAAGGTGGAGCACGGCTGTTCCTGCCCAGGGGCTGGAGGTCGGGCAGGTGGCCTGGGGCGGGCGCGAGGTTGACTCTGGCTGGGGAGATGCTCGCTGTTATGGGACGCCCCCGACCGCCCCATACCTCCCTAATCCCCTTCCTGAGTGCCCGCGGCGTGTGGGCTGCCGACGCCCACGCGTTTCTGGCGTGTGCCCGCTTTGTGTCTGGCGACCTCGCGCGGATTGCGGGAAGGGGGTGGCCGCTCTTCCCTCCTCCTCTGCCTTCGGGATTCTTGGAGTCGCCTAGTTCTAACGTTCGGTCTCCTTAGTTAGATGAGTATATGCCCTCTCCCCAGCGGTTTGCAAACTCCCGCTTAAAATACCATTTTATTTGGAGGTTTTCTTGACTTTATCTCCTCCCGCCGAGAGGGGCCAAAAGCCAAGGAGGGGGTTTGTGGCGTGCTTAACTGTCCAAGGCCGAGTTTTACGATTACACTGGAGCGCCTGTAGGGAGCCGTGCCTCTCCGAGAGCTCTCCCCAGCATGCCAGCTTTCACCCAGGCTGGTGCTTAATTTCAAATAGAAGCCCTTTGTATAAGGCAGCTCAAACTAGATGGAAATGATGGAAATTTGGCTGGAGACTGTGTCCCCTCCTCTCATATTTTATACGTTCTGCCAGCTGTGATTGGTGGTGGAGGTGGGAGAAAAGAGAACCTGCTCTCGGGAAGCATTTATCTTACTGGGTTTCTGTCAGTGTCTCAGTCTTTCTATGCAGTCTTCATTAATGGGGAAGAAAAAGAACTTTGTAGCTTAATGTATTGATGAACAGCTTTTGACCCCGCCTCAGAATAATGGCGACAGCTTTGTTTTCAGTGACCTTAAAATGTAGTTTTGGAAACAGCAAACGTCCTCACCTGACCAAGTGATACTATCTAAACTAGACACATGCCAGGTAGTGGCCCTCCCACAATAAAGTGGTGATGCTGTGCGGTTGTCATGTGTTTTCTTCTATTATCTCTTTTCAGATCATTTCTTTTCTGTGTGTGTGTGTGTCTTTTTAAGCACCAAAGTGCTTTTACTTGATAGGTTCATTTTACCTGAAGAAATTAATTGTAGCAAACAAACATACAATTTATGTCTCCAAGCTTTTTAAGTCAAAAGACAAGAGGCGTAGATATTCATATGCATGTGTTTTGTAAGGATGTACACTGTGGTTTGTGTAATATCTCTGTTTTGGCATTTTACTGCGCTGCTTCGGTCACAGACCAGATTCCTATGTAACATTCATTTGAGCCAGTTCTCACTGGTTATGGCTGGTGACTTTTACATTTTATTGTTTTGTGCAATTGCACCTTTTTGTCTGCATGAATCTCAAGATTGTAAGTGGCGCATTCCTATTGTCCGCTTGAGGGGAGCAAAGCAGTATGTCAAGAGAATTCCAGTCCAGTCAGTATTTATGGTACTATTTTCATTTGTAGACTTGGCATTCATGATTTCAACCAGATGCTTTTTGAGTTCTCCCGTTTTTCCAGCAATAGGAAGCACTAGGTGGCAGTGTGAGTTAGCACAATCCATCTGTCACCTTTGGAAACCCAGAGGCGTTCAAATCTCGATGGGCCTTCCCATGAGGGTTTTGGATTCTGCCAGCTCACATTATACTTGGCACTGGCTATTAGTATTAGTTTCTCACTTTCAAAGGCCCTAAGACTGATTAAACCCCACAAAGCAACTAATAGAAAACAAAACTCTGCAGGCCAAGACATTTGGCCAGAAAATCTCACCTAAGATTATAGTGTATTATAGGAAATCTCTTACTCTCATTTCAAATTAAAGAGTCTACTGTGAAGTATTGTTTTTTAAAAGACTGGTTATACACCAGATGATTTAAAGTCTCAGTCCATTTTTCTTGTCCCTATCTATGAAAAGTCAGTTTGTATATATTAGTTGAAACTAAAAACAAGTCTTGTTTTTATGAAGAAACTTTATATCACCACAAAATGTGAGAAAGTGGAATTAAACATAGGACATATTCTTGAATTCTCGAAGTTTTTCGTTACTTCAGGTCATCCAGTAAAATTTTGGTTTTCTAAGTTTAGTGAACTCTTCAGATGGGTAATTTGAGTCCTTAGAGTAGACTTTCTGGTTCTTTTGTCACCCCTGTATGTTCATGTTTCCTTTGTTTCTTCCTAATCAGAATTGTTTGAGGCGAAGAGATGCTGGTTTGTTGAATCAGTTGCAAGAGCTTGACAAGCAGATAAGTGACCTGAGACTGGATGTAGAAAAGACATCTGAAGAGCACCTGGAGACAGACAGTCGGCCTAGCTCAGGTGAGTGATTGAGCACAAGGACAGAATTCTGCACTCTTGAGTTATATCTCAGCCCCTTGTGGTTAACATTCCCAGACCTGCAAATGGCAATGGAGTTTGTTTCCAGTGCAGAGAGAGGATAAACAAAAAAGAAGTCTGCCATTCAGTTTTATCGGAATAAGAGGGAAATAAACTCAGACAACAAAATTTTTAGTAATGAGATCAATGTGATTGGAGTCCCCCAAGTTTAAAAATAAAAGCTATTCAAATTTCTGCAAGAGGTGCCCTCCTTTGAAACTTGAGTAAGTCAGAACTGGGCTAGAAAATTAGTCACACTTCAACTTCCTGAGACCACTTCAAAAGTTTTGTTTTTTTTTTTTTCTTTTAAACCATTTGGGCTCCTTAAATAGATTTTTCTCTTATTATTGTTCTGAAACAATCATGATAAAGATGAGGCTTGACAGATCTAAGTTTCTTTCCTTGGACATGTTCAAAGGCGGGGTCAAGGAATAAGGTCAATTTGAGGGTGAGGGTAACTCTGAAATGTACCCCTAGTTATGGGCTCTTTGCCTTTTCCTAAGGATTGTTTGAAATAAGACCATAAGATTAGGACACCAAAGTCCAATGAATCAAAATTGGCCAAAAAACAAAAAATCTCCTTTTCCTAAATGATTATTCATTTTCCTGTTAAGCGTGAATATGCATTATTTCTTGACATGACGTTAATTCCAACGGTGTTTTTATTTGTAGGGTTTTATGAGCTGAGTGATGGGGCTTCAGGATCCCTTTCCAATTCCTCTAACTCGGTGTTCAGTGAGTGTTTATCCAGTTGTCATTCCAGCACCTGCTTTTGCAGCCCCTTGGAGGCGACCTTGAGTCTCTCAGATGGTTGCCCCAAATCTGCAGGTAAGAATTTTTAGCACTGATAGAAATTTTTAATTGGAAGGCATCAAGGGCCCTTAAAAGGTTATTTGGCTCCAGCACCTTTCACTGGTGGAAAAATGAAGGTTCATCACTTTGCGGCATTTAGTGCCATACTTACATCTAGAACTCAGTTTCATCTAGGTGAGTATCTAGAACTATTCCAGTACCCTTTGGGTGCTACTTGGTTATATATTCTGATAGCAGCAAGACACTTTATCTCTAGAAATCCTGTCCCAATATTGTAGGTCTTGAGCTCTGTTTCTGAGCCTTTGCTGTTAGGTTGTCTGTATTTTCTTTCATTTTGGAACTGTTTTCTTCTTTTAATTATGTAAAGCTAAAACTCAGCCGGGTGCAGTGGCTCACACCTGTAATCCCAGCACTTTGGGAGGCTAAGGCAGCTGGATCACCTGAGGTCAGGAGTTCAAGACCAGCCTGGGTTGGCCCGGTGCAGTGGCTCATGACTATAATCCTAGCACTTTGGGAGGCCAAGGTGGGTGGATCACTTGAGGTCAGGAGTTCAAGACCAGCCTGGCCAACATGGTGAAACCCCATCTCTACTAAAAATACAAAAATTAGCTGGGCATGGTGGCACATGCTTATAGTCCCAGCTACTCGGGAGGCTGAGGGAGAATTGCTTGAACCCAGGAGGTAGAGGTCATAGTGAGCCGAGATTGCACCACTGTACTCCAGCCTGGGCGGCAGAGAGAAAAAAAAAACAAAAAACAAAAGACCAGCCTGGGCAACATGATGAAACCCTGTCTCTACTAAAAACACAAAAATCAGCCGGGTGTGGCAGCATGTGCCTGTAATCCCAGCTACTTGAGAGGCTGAGGCAATAGAATCACTTGAACCCCAGAGGCGGAGGTTGCAGTGAGCCGAGATTGTGCCACTGCACTCCAGCCTGGGCAACAGAGTGAGGCTCCATCTCAATCAATCAATCAGTCTGACACTCACATTAAGTTAAATATGTCCATCAGCCTGGCCAAGAACTGGTTGGCACTTCAGGGAGCAATGGCCCTTTCATGTTCTCCAGAATGTTCTGCATGATGGCAGCTTGTTTTTTCTTTTAAGTGGGTGCCCACATGCCATTATTCCTTATTTTGGGATATCTTTGCAATGACCCCCAGAAGGAATCATGCTATTGTACTAGAAGAGTTTCTGCATTTCCAGTATGTGTCACACACTGTACTGGATGCTCTGTATATATTTATCTCCAATGAATCCTCCCAATAGTCCTGCACAGTACAGGTCTTGTTAGCTCCATTTTATGTATTAAAAAAATGAGGCCTAGTAAGGTTAGATATGTTATTTAAGGCTCTATAGATGGTGAGTGGCAGAGGCAGAAGTTAAGCTCAGGCCTAACTGCCAGGTCCACGTTTTTCATCATCCCAAGGGAATTCAGAAATTGTTGTTTTCAACCTTCTCATCTAACAGAAGAGGAATTTTGGCTTAGAAGCTAATTGTCAGAGGTTCTCCATCTGCTGAATGGCAGGGTTGCTGCTGGAACTCAAGACTCCTTCCTTAGTCCTGTTACATTGTGAATTCTTAAAAGAGTAGAGAAAATATGAAGATTAGAATTGCTCTGGGTCCTGGCACAAGTCATCACACTCCTGGTTTGTCTGTGTTCTCCACTTGGGTATAAGCCTGAATTTTTGAGTCCAGGCAAGGCAAACAACACTGAGCAGCTGAGGGAGCTAATTGGCTGGTGTCTTCATATCTGTGTGTTGTCAGCAGCAATCATTTGAGGAAGCACAGAACTGTGTTATCTAGAGGGTCTGGGCCTCAAGTTCATTGGTAATTGCTCCCCTTCATTCCACAGATCTGGTTTCAGAGGGAAACTTTATAAACCCATTAAAGGCACTTTGGTTTAGGTTTTCCTTCAAGACAGACCCGTGCTCTTCCAAATGCCACTTCCTCACATAATTGAGACAGTTGCACCAGGCCTTGGGGGCTAGGATATCTGTTTTGTTCAACTCTAAAGAGGGAAAAGGGATGAATAGTGAAGTGTTTGTCAGTGTGGCTTTAAGTAAGGCAAAGATAGGGCTTACGTTGCTGGGAGAGGAAGGATGGGGAAGGATGTTAGCTAGAGAGGTTTCCTTTTAGAACAAGCTCTTTATTGGGGGGGGGGGTCATGTGGGTGGGGACATGGCACTTTTGTTTTATTATGTTTTCTTTACATATCATCTCTGGGTCTAGACTATTTTTTCCCTGAGACTGCTAATTATCATTGAAGTTTATGGAGCTTTCTCAACATAGAATCAGGCACATATAGGTTCTCAGTATTTGAATGAATAAATACGATGGAGGACAAATTATTACTGATAAACTCAACTTTAATTTTCTCTGATAACTGAAGGTCATTAAATGGATTTGTTATTTATAATATTCACCAACTTAAGAGATCAAAATCCTTTAAGACAGCAAGCTTGATTTTGCTGTACTTTGGCATCTACATTTTCAACATATGGGAAATTTATCCATTAATATTACCACACGATCTTTTAAAATACTACCAAGAATTCTTTATCCTATTAAAAAAAACATTTTTGACAAGTGGGAAATTTATCCATTAATACTACCACTCAATCTTTTAAAATCTTATCAAGAATTCTTTATGATATTAAAAAAGTTTTTTAAAATTAAAAATTTGGTTGTAGAGAGATGGAGTCTCACTGTTGCCCAGGCTGGTCTCGAACTCCTGGGCCTAAGCGATCCTCTGGCCTCAGCCTTTTGGTGTTAGGATTGCAGGCATGAGCCATCATACCTGGCCCCTGTTTTATTTTTTTAGCATCACTATTGAAAATATAAGGCGATTATTATTTAAATCTGATCAGTTTTTACTGAAGTTTGATCAGTTTCCATCACCTTTCAATTGACAGTTATATTTGAATGGATGTCATTAAGAATTAGGTTTAAAAAAACACAAAATGAGGAGAAAGCCTACTGAACGTACAGTTTATCCTAAAGAAAGCCAGGAATAGAACAGAGGGGAGAGCAGCCTAGAGAAACAGTGATTCAAAAAATTTTATTTTTCCCAGTAGTAAACGCAGTACAGACAGTTTAACAGAAAATAAGAAAGTAAATATCACTTACTTCTGATCATTCTGAAATACTACTACTAGAATCTTGGTGTGCTTCATCTCAGATGTTTTTTCTTTGCATACATGTGATCCTAATAAGATTATAATCATATTCTAGTATTATATCATGATTTTCACTAAACTTTAAAGTGTTTTCCCTCTATTATGCAGTAGTTTGAAAACATTCTTAATGGCTGAATTTTTTTCCTTCAGAGGATATATCATATGCTGTCAAAAATTTTTGTTAAATATTTCCCCCTCATCCAGTAGCAGTACCTACATGTGAAATGGTAGGGCAGCACTTTTTAATCCTTGGCAATCTCTTTTTACCCATGGATTTTCCATAAAAATTGGCCAAAGAGTCAAGCTGGTGCTGACCAATTCATTTCTTCAGAGTGTACCTTTAACTGTTTTTCAGATCTCATAGGATTGTCGGAATATAAAGAAGGCCACTGTGAAGACCAGGCCTCAGGGGCAGTTTGCCGTTCCCTCTCCACACCACAATTTAATTCCCTTGATGTCATTGCAGATGTGAATCCCAAGTACCAGTGTGATCTGGTGTCTAAAAACGGGAATGATGTATATCGCTATCCCAGTCCACTTCATGCTGTGGCTGTGCAGAGCCCAATGTTTCTCCTTTGTCTGACGGGCAACCCTCTGAGGGAAGAGGACAGGCTTGGAAACCATGCCAGTGACATTTGCGGTGGATCTGAGCTAGATGCCGTCAAAACAGACAGTTCCTTACCGTCCCCAAGCAGTCTGTGGTCTGCTTCCCATCCTTCGTCCAGCAAGAAAATGGATGGCTACATTCTGAGCCTGGTCCAGAAAAAAACACACCCTGTAAGGACCAACAAACCGAGAACCAGCGTGAACGCTGACCCCACGAAAGGGCTTCTGAGGAACGGGAGCGTTTGTGTCAGAGCCCCGGGCGGTGTCTCACAGGGCAGCAGTGTGAACCTGAAGAATTCGAAACAGGCGTGTCTGCCCTCTGGCGGGATACCTTCTCTGAACAGTGGGACATTCTCCCCACCGAAGCAGTGGTCGAAAGAATCAAAGGCCGAACAAGCCGAAAGCAAGAGGTCGCCCCTGCCAGAGGGCTGCCCCTCAGGCGCTGCCTCCGACCTTCAGAGTAAGCACCTGCCAAAAACGGCCAAGCCAGCCTCGCAAGAACATGCTCGGTGTTCCGCCATTGGGACAGGGGAGTCCCCTAAGGAAAGCGCTCAGCTCTCAGGGGCCGCTCCAAAAGAGAGTCCTAGCAGAGGCCCTGCCCCGCCGCAGGAGAACAAAGTTGTACAGCCCCTGAAAAAGATGTCACAGAAAAACAGCCTGCAGGGCGTCCCCCCGGCCACTCCTCCCCTGCTGTCTCCAGCTTTCCCCGTGGAAGAGAGGCCTGCCTTGGATTTCAAGAGTGAGGGCTCTTCCCAAAGCCTGGAGGAAGCGCACCTGGTCAAGGCCCAGTTCATCCCGGGGCAGCAGCCCAGTGTCAGGCTCCACCGGGGCCACAGGAACATGGGCGTCGCGAAGAACTCCAGCCTGAAGCACCGCGGCCCAGCCCTCCAGGGGCTGGAGAACGGCTTGCCCACCGTCAGGGAGAAAACGCGGGCCGGGAGCAAGAAGTGTCGCTTCCCAGATGACTTGGATACAAATAAGAAACTCAAGAAAGCCTCCTCCAAGGGGAGGAAGAGTGGGGGCGGGCCCGAGGCTGGTCTTCCCGGCAGGCCCGCGGGCGGGGGCCACAGGGCGGGGAGCAGGGCACATGGCCACGGACGGGAGGCGGTGGTGGCCAAACCTAAGCACAAGCGAACTGACTACCGGCGGTGGAAGTCCTCGGCCGAGATTTCCTACGAAGAGGCCCTGAGGAGGGCCCGGCGCGGTCGCCGGGAGAATGTGGGGCTGTACCCCGCGCCTGTGCCTCTGCCCTACGCCAGCCCCTACGCCTACGTGGCTAGCGACTCCGAGTACTCGGCCGAGTGCGAGTCCCTGTTCCACTCCACCGTGGTGGACACCAGTGAGGACGAGCAGAGCAATTACACCACCAACTGCTTCGGGGACAGCGAGTCGAGTGTGAGCGAGGGCGAGTTCGTGGGGGAGAGCACAACCACCAGCGACTCTGAAGAAAGCGGGGGCTTAATTTGGTCCCAGTTTGTCCAGACTCTGCCCATTCAAACGGTAACGGCCCCAGACCTTCACAACCACCCCGCAAAAACCTTTGTCAAAATTAAGGCCTCACATAACCTCAAGAAGAAGATCCTCCGCTTTCGGTCTGGCTCTTTGAAACTGATGACGACGGTTTGAGTGACATCATTGGTGTAGAAAGTTTGTGTGTGTGTTTTTTTCTTCTCCCTAGTTGCCGAAATTAAAAAGGTGTTTTCATTTTTGTGTAATACTTTAATGGAATGCTTTTTTAAAAAATATAAAACCAAGGTAAATTATTGTTTCATCTTCACGTATGGATGCTAGTGCCTTTAATGGAAGGTAAAGAATGTTTTGCTAGTTAGAAGTACATATTGAGGTTTTAATGGTGGTGATAGTGAGTTTTGTGGTACCAGCTGTTTTTTATTTTAAACTTTCTGAGCATCCGGCAAGGTACAGGTTTTGATGTTCAAGTTTTATTGGGATGAGATCTTTTGATCCCAAGGTCAGGTGGATGGAATTTTTGGATTTATATTTGTTCCTTGAGTCTTCAGGGCAGTGTCTCCATGAGGGTTTTCCTGTTGAGGGGCACCACATACAATAGTGTGCAGTAGGTATGAGGGGCAGTCATTGTATTCTATAGTTTTTTATGTAGTCTACATTTCTCAGATGTATCCCCATTCGGTTTTATTCTCAGAACTGTTACTAGACTCATGACTTGGAGGCCAAACCTTAAATCCAGAGATAGCAGCCTCGATACGGACCTTAAAAGGATTCACGAAAACTTTTGCCACACTTGGTGCCTAGGCCCTGTTCCTAATAACCCCTTCTAGGGCCGTTTATCCAACATTTAGATGCCTTCTTTTCCCTCCCTAATTTGTAGCCAGTCCAACCTTTCATTCCTTGGAGGATTTAGTTTTGGGATAAAATTTTGGTCCTTGGGCACAGAGACATTCACTATTAATGAAGTAACCCTTGGGCATGACTCCAATCCCAGAATTGCTCACTGAGCGCTATGCCACCGAAGCGTTGACCTGAACATATTAGTGCAATCCAGTCCAGATTGGACCTTTGATCCTATGTGGAAGGGCTGTTTTTTAAGAAAAAATTTTTGGTAAACAGTATTGTGTAAAATTGCTTTTTGTATACCAATATATGCATGTTTTGTGCATGAGTAGTACTTGTGTTGATATTCCTGTTGATGTTAAATTACTATATAATATAAACAGTATGTGTTTTTATATATCATTGTGTAAATTTAATATAACATATGCAGTAATAAACCATTTGTTTTACTGCTGTTAAGTTTGTTATTTGGGTATAAAACCAGATGTTTACACCTGTAAATCTTGTGCTGGTTATTGGTGTTATTTGTGAGATTTATGTTAGACCTATTCTAGCATAAGAATATCATTTGCAATATAGATAGGTTTTAGTATTAGAATGGACGATGAGCAAGCAAATGAAGGAAAGCAGACAACTTGTAGTTAAGGTACTTTAAAATTTAAGGTAAATTTTATAGGTGTCGTCTAAGGAAAATATTTCTGAAAAGAATCCCCTCTCCCAACTTTTTATTACAAAACATCTCAAACATGGAAAAGTTGAAAGGATAATACAATAAACAACTATATGCCACCTAGATTCAATAGTTGCCAACATTTTGCCATGCTTGCTGTAACTGTATGTATGTATTAGGTTTAACTATATTACTGATTTTTCAGGTCAAAAACATATAATAGCAATCCTCCCCTCTCCCTACCCCACACTGATAAAATATTTTAAAGTAAATTTCAGGTATCATGATATTCTATCTTTAAAAAGCATGCATTACCCAAGAACAAGGAGATTCCCCTGTATACCCACAATATCATGATCACACTTAAGGAAAATCAGTAGTAATTCATAATATCAAATATTAATATAGAAAATTTCCCAGTGTGTTTCAAGAACTTCTTAATAGCAGCTTTTTGTCCTCCTACCTCCCCTACAAAGCAGGATTCAGTCAATGTCATGCATTGCATTCGATTGTAGGTTGTAGGTTTCTTTTTAGTCTAGAACAGTCTCCCCACATTAAACAAAAGATGCTAGGTTTTTATTTATTTATTGAGACAGAGTCTCACTCTGTCGGCGAGGCTGGAATGCAGTGGCTTGATCTTGGCTCACTGCAACCCACCTCCCAGTTTCAAGCAATTCTCCTGCCTCAGCCTCCTGAGTAGCTGGGATTACAGTGTGCGTCACCATGCCTGGCTAATTTTTTTGTATTTTTAGTAGAGACAGGGTTTCACCATGTTGGTCAGGCTGGTCTTGAACTCCTGACCTTGTGATCCATCCCCTTCAGCCTCCCAAAGTGCTGGGATTATAGGCGTGAGATACCGCGCCCGACCTATTTATTTTTGAGATGGAGTCTGGCTCTCTCCCTCAGGCTGGAGTGCAGTGGCATGATATTGGCTCACTGCAACGACCGCCTCACAGGTTCAAGCGATCCTTCCACCTCAGCCTCACGAGTAGCTGGGAATACAGGCCTGTGCCAGTGTGACCAGCCAGTTTGTATTTTTAGTAGAGATGAGTTTGTCAGGCTGGTCTTGAACCCTTGGCCTCAAGTGATCCACCTGCCTCCATCTCCCAAAGTGCTGGGATTACAGGCGTGAGCCACCATGCCTGGCCAGATAATTGGGTTTTTAAAGAGTAAGGACAGTTTTCTTGTAGAAAGGCCAACATGTTGGATTTGGTTGTTTCCTTATGTTGTCTTAGAATCCAGGCCCTTTATTTCCTGTAAACTGGGTGAGACTTGATTGAATTCAGGTTAAACATTCTTGGCAAGAATATTTCACTAATGATGTTGTATACTCTTACTCTTTCACATCAAGAAACAGCAGCAGGCTGTCCCACTATTTGAGTGATACCTTGATTAAGTTGGTGAACATAGATTTCTTCATGATAAAAGTAAGTCTTCTTATGCAAATAATATTTGGGGATGGATTCTTTGGTACTGTGGCTATCCTATCCCTCAACAAATTCCACTTAATGGCTTTAGCTTACATGGCTGATTTTTTTTTTTTTTTTTTTTTTTTGAGACAGAGTCTCGCTCAGCCGCCCAGGCTGGAGTTGTAGTGGCGCGATCTCGGCTCACTGCAACCACCGTCTTCCGGGTTCACGCGATTCTGCTGCCTCAGCCTCCTGAGTAGCTGGGATTACAGGCACCCGCCATCATGCCCAGCTAATTTTTGTATTTTAGTAGAGACGGGGTTTCACCATGTTGGCCAGGCTGGTCTTGAACTCCTGACCTCAGGTGATCCGCCTGTCTTGGCCTCCCAAAGTGCTAGGATTACAGGCGTGAGCCACCGTGCCTGGCCATGGCTGATCTTTGCTTGAATCAGTGATTGCTTTGGGGATGCAAAGTGATAGTTTTCTAAATATCCTTCCTTCTACTTTTATTAGTTGACATTCTTAAAAAAGAGCCTTCCTTATTTTTTCTTTTTCTCTTTGAATATCATTACGGACACATGGAGTTTTATTTATCTGATGTTTTACAATCATTTTACAGTCTCTGTTCTTTTTGATGTTCAGCATGTCCCAAATTTGGCCAATGGGAGTATAAATTTTGTTAAAAGGAAATTATAGAATCAGCTCAGTCTCTCTCATAATTCAGATACTTATTATGAAATATATCCAATTAAAATTAACTCTTCAAATGCTGAATTTCAGATGCTAAGTTTTAATGCAACAAAAATCCCTTACTATTCATTTTTTACATTTTGTCTTGGAAATATTCCTTTTTTTCTATACTTTATATATTTCTTACCTCTAGCAAGGCTTTTGGTCACATCTTTTAGCAAGACATCTTTTGTTTGTTTGTTTGTTTGTTTTAAGGCATCTCAACTCAATTCTTCAAAATGTAGAGTTACTAGTCTTTTAGTATTCAGAATTTCTTTGATTACTTGACTAAATCTAAGCCAACCACAAGTGAGGGGATGATCTCACCATCTTTTCTAATGCTGTGATCTGATCTCTTTGGGGCATAGCTATAAAGTTTATTGCGTAAGGCAATTGTGACCTGCAGTCAATTCTTGAATCATTTCCAAGTTGTTCTCAATAAGCATTATTCTCGGAAGGGGACACTTTCTAAGAACCACCTGAGTAATTACATTGTAGGTGACAGGATGCCAAATTAAGAGAAGTGTGAAAAACAGGATTTTCAAAGAATCTTGGGTTTGTCCTTCTCCTAGTCCATTGCTTGACTTTCCTGTAGCTCGCAGTTGTACTGCACTCAGAAAACTGGGTTTTGTCCATTATTTTCAATGACAAAATAGTTGCTGTTGTTGTTACAAGCAAAAGAGCTCCTAAAAATATTTTCCTTTATTTAAAAAAATTACAAATGCTCATTGTCAAAAGAAAAAACTGTATCTGAACAATATGTCAATTTTAAGAACTCTTCCCCCTCAATCCTCCCCAAATCCTACTTTTTGGTAAATTTAGTGTATACATTTCTATACTCTGTTATATGTACATACAAATACATAACCTCTGTAGTTTTTCTTCAAAATGAAGTTTCAAGCTATGTTTATTATTTTATAACTTGCATCCTCCATTTCTTGGACCTGTATGGCAGAATATCATTCCCAATTCTTTTTAATGGGGTTCCAAATGTTTCCTCACTGAGGAAAAGATATCAGATTTTGTAGGTTACTTGAAATTGCCCTGCTTAGAAACATTCTAATATTTAGCAACAAAGTGCTACCCAAATGTTATACATTTGTTATACACACATTATTGCCTTTCTGGTTTTCTTATATATTTGGTTATTTTGTATTGTGAGCTTGCTTTTAGTGAGGTATTATTGAAGGAATCTGGTGAGGCTTGGTTAAAGATTTTGCCATACAGAGAAATTTTGTGTTTTTTCTGCCAGGTGCCTCAGGGATATTTCCAAGCTGGACCACTTTTTAAGTTAATTTATCTGTGGTGGGTTTCCCTGACTGCAGAGGTTGTATAAATTCAAATCCTAAGTGCATATGAGGGATAGGTTGTGGTTACATGTTCTCAGAGGCAAACGAGGCCCATAAGCTTCCTTCTTTTCTTTTTTATTTTTTTGAGACAGAGTCTCACTCTGTTGCCCAGCCTGGAGTTGCAGTGGCGAGATCTCGGCTCACTGCAACCTTCGCCTCCTGAGTTCAAGCGATCCTCCCACCTCAGCCTCCCCAGTAGCTGGGACTACAGGCACATGCCACCATGCTCGACTAATTTTTTGTCTTTTTAGTGGGGACAGGGTTTTGCTATGTTGCTCAGGCTGGACTCGAACTCCTGGTCTCAAGTGATCACCCACCTCGGCCTTCCAAAGTGCTGGGATTACAGGCGTGAGCCACCATGCTCAGCCTAGCTTCCTTATTTTCATCCTGGACCAGCGAGTGAATTTGTTTTCTAGTCCAGTCTTTCACTAAGGGTGTAGCCCTTCAGTGATCTCAGGAATATAGGGCAGTCTCATTCCTGAATCCTACCCTGTAAGGGCCAAGTTTTTGTCCCTGAGTGACTATCAAAACCAAGTCTCCTTGCTTAAGGGACCAGCAGCCTCTCTCCCAACTCTTCAAGGGGAGCCCAAAGTATACACTTAAGAGGTGTTTGTAATAGTTTATTAATCATTTCTAAATGTTTAGCAGTGAAAGTATCAGGTTTTCTAGTCCACGGTATGGCTGCAAACAGAAACCATAGAGCCACCCATTGCTTTTGTCAATAAATTGGGTTCTCCTCCCTCCACTCACTCACTCTTTCTTTCTTTCTTTCTGTCTCTCTCTGTCTCCCTCCCTCCCTCCCTCCCTTCCTTCCTTCCTTCCTTCCTTCCTTCCTTCCCTCTCTCCTTCCTCCCTCCCTCCCTCCCTTCATTTCTCTTTCTTTCTTTCTCTCTCTCTCTTTCTTTTTCTTTTTTTTTGACAGAGTCTCACTCTGTCGCCCAGGCTGGAGTGCAGTGTCGTGATCTCGGCTCACTGCAACCTCTGCCTCCCGGATTCAAGCGATTCTCCTGCCTCAGCCTCCCAAGTAGCTGGGACTACAGGCACCCGCCGCCACGCCCAGCTAATTTTTGTATTTTTAGTAGAGACAGGGTTTCACCATGTTGGCCAGGATGCTCTCCATCTCTTGACCTCGTGATCGCCTGCCTTGGCCTCCCAAAGTGCTGGGATTACAGGCACAAGCCACCACGCCTGGCCTCCCTCCACTTTTTTGGTACAACTTTATTGATGTAAAATTGAAGTACAATAAAATGCACATATTGGAAGTGTACAATTCGATCAGTTTTCACACATGTACACACCTATGTAACTATCACAATCAATATAGCAAGCATTTCCATCATTCTCAATAGTTGCCTTGAGAACTTTGTAATCCATCTCTTCTTTTACTCCATTCCCTAGGCAACCACTGATGTGCTTTCTGTCATTATAGATTACTTTGTCTTTTCTAGAATTCTATATAAATTGGAATAAACAGTGTATACTTTTTTCCTGAATTGTCATTCAGCATAATATTTTAGATCTATTCGTGTTGTTTCATGTATCAGTGGTTCATTCCTTTTAATCGCTGAGTTATGTTCTTTTCTATGGATATACAACAATTTGTTTATCCATTTACTTCTTGTTGGATGTTTGGGTTATTTCCAGTTTGGGATTGTTACCAATAAAGCTGTGATGAACATTCATGCAAGGTCTTTGTGTGGTCGGGCATCTTTGTTTCTCTTGCGTAAATACTTTGGAGTGGAATGCTTGGGTGTTATCATAGGTGTGTGTTTAACTTTTTGAGAAACTACAAAATACCTTCCAAACTGGTTGTATCATTTCATATTTCTACTAGCAGTTTGTGAGAGTTTCAGTTGCTCTATATCCCTGTCAGCACTTGGCATGCTCATTCTTTTTACTTTTAGCTAATCTAATGGATGATTAGTGGTATATAATTGTGGCTTTCACTTGCATTCCCTGATGCCTAATGATGAGCATCTTTTCACAGGCTTATTGGCCATCTGTATATCTTCTTTGCTGAAGCATCTGTTTAATATTTGGTCCATTTTAAAAATTGGATTGTTTGGTTTCTTATTATTGAGCTATAAGAGTCCTTTATAAGTTCTCTGGAAAAAGTCCTTGCATATATGTTGCAAATATTTTCTCCCAGTCTGTGGCTTGCATTTTACTTTCTTAATGGTGCCTCATGAAGAACAAAAGTTTTTAATTTTGATCAAGTCCAATTTTCTATTTCTTTTTACGTGGTTTATTATTTTGGTGTCCTATCTAGGAAACCTTTGCCTAATCCAAGTTAGCAAAGATTTTCTGCTATGCTTTCTTTCAGAAGTTCTGTGATATTTGGTTTATATATCACCAATACCAAATTGTCTTGATTTCTGTAGCTTTATATTAGTGAGTCTTGGAATCAGTTAGGGTAAGTCCTCTAATTTTGCCTTTCTCTTTCTCCTTCTTTTCCTCCTACTCCTCCTTTTTTTAATTCCTCTGATTACTCCAGATCCTTTGCATTATCGTATACATTTTAGAATTAGGTTGTCCATTTCTACAAAAAATAAAGGCCTGCTAAAATTTTTATTGGTATCCCATAGAGTATGCATTACTATGAGGATATTGCCAGCCTGGGCAACATAGTAAGACCTCGACTCTACTATAAAGACAAAGAAAAATTAGCTGGATGTGGTGGTGTGCACCTGTAGTCCCAGCTACTCTGGAGGCTGAGGTGGGAGGATCACTTGATCCCAGGAGTCCAAGGTTGCAGTGAACTGTGATTGTGCCACTGCATTCCAGCCTGGGTGACAGAGTGAGACCTTGTCTCAAAAAAAAAAAAAAAAAAAAAAATAGGGCTACCTTAACAATGAGTCTTTCATTTTAAGTATGTGATACCTTTCCATTTATTTGGTTCTTTTTCTAGATCTCCTGGGCTCAAGTGATCCTCCTGCCTCAGCCTTCCAAGTAGGTGGGACTACAGGCATGCCACCACGCCTGGCTACTATTTTTTATTTTTAGTAGAGATGAGGTTGGACTATGTTGCTCAGGCTGGTCTTGAACCCCTGGGCTCAAGTGTTCCTCCTGATTTGGCCTCCCAAAGTGCTGGCTTTACAGGTATGAGCCAACATGCCTGGCTGGTCTTCAGTTTTCTTCAGCAATGTTTTGTAGTTTTTAATGTGGAGGTCTTGATCATCTTTTTTTTTTTTTTTTTTTTTAGACAGTGTCCCACTCAGGCTGAGTGCAGTGACGTGATCATGGTTCACTGCAGCCTCAACCTCCTGGGCTCAAGTGATCCTCCCACCTCAGCCTCCCAAGTAGCTGGTACAGGCATGTGGCACCACACCTAGCTAATTTTTGCATTTCTTTGTAGAGACAAGGTTTCTCCATGTTCCCCAGGCTGGTCTTGAACTCCTGAGCTCAAGTGATCTGCCAGCCTTGGCCTCCCAAAGTGCTAGGATTACAGGTGTAAGCCACCATGCCTGGTCTTTTAATTTGAATAATTTCTGTTGATCTATCTTCACCTTCATTTAATCTTTCCTTTGTTATCTCCATTCTGCTATTGAGTGCCTCCAATGAGTTTTTTTTTAATTTCAGATATTATATTTTCTAGTTCTAAAGTTTCCAAACGGTTTCTTTTTTTTTATAGTTTCTATTTCTGTACCAAGAATTTTTGCCTTTTTATTCATTTCAAATGTATTTTCCTTTATCTCATGGAACGTAGTTATAATAGCTCCTTTAAAGTCTTTGATAGTTTCAACATTGAGGTTTTTTTGGGGTTGGCATGTGTTGATTGTTTCTACCTTAAGAATTGGTCACATTTGGCTGGGTGTGGTGGCTCACGCCTGTAATCCCAGCACTTTGGGAGGCCAAGGCAGGTGGATCACGAGGTCAGGAGATGGAGACCAGCCTGGCTAACATGGTGAAACCCCGTCTCTACTAAAAATACAAAAACAAAATTAGCCGGGCGTGGTGGCAGGCACCTGTAGTCCCAGCTACTCAGGAGGCTGAGGCAGGAGAATGGTGTGAACCTGGGAGGCGGGGCTTGCAGTGAGCCGAGATCGTGCCACTGCACTCCAGCCTGTGTGACAGAGCGAGACTCCGTCTCAAAAAAAAAAAAAAAAAAAAAAAAAAAAAGAATTGGTTACATTTTCCTGTTTCTTTGGTTGTCAAGTAATTTTGGATTGCATCCTGAACATTGTCAGTGTTATAGTGCATAGTTTCTAAGTCCTTTTGTAATCCTTAGAAGAATGTTGATGTTTTTGCTTTAGCAGTCAATCAGTGCGGTTAGGCTGTGACTAAGTTCTGATGATCTTCTGTGGGCACTGCTTTAAATTTTATAATAAATTATATGTCTGTGCTGTGCTGCTTTGGGTCTGTCCTGCATATGCATAGTTCAGGGGTTAGTCTGAGACTTATGCAGGTGGTTTATATCTCAGTTAAATTTTGAAGGTCTTTGCTATACTGGTTTGTGTCTGTTCTGTGCATTCTTGACTCAGATGATAGACTGAGCCTAGGGTTCATACACAGAATTAGGGGACCACTTTCTCTAGTTCTTTCCCCTTTGGAATTTCTCTCACTCACCTGCCCCATCTGGTTAACGTTTCCCAGTTCTTCTGGCCAGAAAGACATGTTTCTATTCGAATTTTAGCTATGAATAGGCCACTGGGGCCTGCCCTCAGGATAAAGCTGCGTCAGAAAAAAAAAATGGGAAAAACTCACCAATCCCCCCGAATACACCTGCTTTTGTTTACTTTTACAGTCCTCAGGTAGTTTTTCCTCCCATGTTTTTGTCCACGTCTTTAGTTGTAATCAGCAGGATGGATAGGATATTTTGGGCTCATACTGCCCTGGCAGAACCAGAACTCTACTGACCCATTTATTTTTCATATGGATACAATTCAAAGACCCAGCAGAGTCCTGCAGGAGAGCCAGCCATGTGCTTCACCCAGATTCCATACCCTACTCTGAAAAACATATATAGGCTTTCTGTATTCTGGTTTTAAAATATGATGTAATAGCAAGCAAGTCATTAAAAGCAAGGAAATCCTTTATCAATGACAAAGATTGGAACATTAAGTTTTATTTTACTTTTTTCTAGGTGCAAACCTTTAATTTGGAGGGTAGAGGAGAACTACGTAATCATTTATTCCTATACAATTCTTTCTTTGTGGCTAAGGAAATAACATTCTCTATACATATGCATATTGCCTGAAAGGTAGTGTAAAAGTGCCTTTTGTTTCCTTGCGAGTCATTTTGTTGGGTTTCGGAACTGTCACTTTTAGTTATTTACCTTACCATAATATCTCTGACTATAATATAAATACAATATATAATTATGCTTTTGAAAAGGGTTTTTTACTTCTTGGCCCACAGTGGTTATTTTGGAGCTATTACAACCTATCTGTTAAACATAAGGACTAACAGCGTGGAACCCAAATTTGATTCAGAGAATTATTTTAATTTGAAGACTGTTGCCCAGGTAAACAACAGCTGCTTTGGAATCATTACAGCTGAAGTGGTCAATGAATAATTTACTTTTATATTTAACTATAACAGATGAATATTTCAGGGTTACCAAAGTAGGAAGTATTTCTTATCACTAGTTTATCTTGCTGTTATATTTTAAAGGGAATACTATAAATAGATACTAGGATATAAAGTTTCAGAGTTTCTTTGGGAGACATTGATTAACGGTGGGCAAAATCAAAATGATCAGAGTATGAATTTGGTTTTGTATACAGCCCTAAAATATATTTATTTATCAAAATCTTATGCAAAATGTATTATGCCTTTGAACTTGGGCAGGGAGTCTTGCAAGAGCAACTTTTTCCCATGAGATTTTCTTTTAAAATTTATATTCCTTACTTAAGAAGAGGTTGTTCCCACATTTTTGGCATTGTAGTAGGTTCTGGCATTTTAATTTGAACATGGTACCTAGACAGAACCAGGAAATGCAAAATCTAAATTTTTAAGACTAAGGGGAACTTTTATTTTTCGATTGAAAATAACCTTTTGTTATTACAAATGCAGTATATGTGTATTGCAGAAAGTAAAAATAACATAAATAAGCCATATATATATATATATATAAAATGTAAGCAAGAATATAAACTCCTTTTTATTTTCCAGGGATGATTCCTGCCACCTCTTTACTGTCTGTTCTCCCATATCTCTTTCCAATTATGCATATATGTATTTTTTCTGAGAATAAGGTCACACTTCACTAGCTATTTTGCCACTTGCTTTTTTTTTTTTTTTTTTTTTTTTTTTTTTTTTTTTTTTTTTGAGACAGAGTCTTGCTCTGTCCCCCAGGCTGGAGTACAGTGGTGCGATCTTGGCTTACTGCAACCTCCACCTCCCGGGGTTCAAGCGATTCTCCTGCCTCTGCCTCCCGAGTAGCTGGGACTACAGGTGTACGCCAACACATCCAGCTAATTTTTGTATTTTTAGTGGAGATGGGGTTTCACCATGTTGGCCAGGCTGGTCTTGAATGCCTGACCCCAAATGATCCACCCACCTCGGCCTCCCAAAGTGCTGGGATTACAGGTGTGAGCCACCGTGCCCGAATTTTGCCACTTGCTTTTTAAAGTTAAGAATATCTGCTATTTAAATGCATTTTGTCTTTACTAATATCCAGTCTATGATCACATTTTTCCCAATTGTTTAGAGGAGCTTTTAGAAACAAATTTAAAATTCTAAATTAAAAAAATTCATCCAAAAATTAAATATCAAGCTTTGATAACTAAGGATGTTATTTTAAATATTCACTGGATTTGATTTGGGGATTTATTTCATGGGAGGTCTTTGGCAGGCCTAAAAGTTGGTATTGATAATCCCAGGGTCAATCTGTCACATAGATTGATTCTGATCATGGCTGTAGAGTTACCAAAATCACAAATGAACTGCCTGGGTTCTGGTGAATCCAGGGACTGAAAGGAGACATTCTGTCAGTAAGTTTCTAATAGAAATGAAAAAATATATGAGAGGGAGGTAATAATATTTGTATTTGTAGCATTTTACTTTCTTTCGAATACCTCATACCTCATGCAACATGTGAATAGGGTTCACCTTGGGAGCAAGTTAGGACCTTTGGAAGGGGCCTAGGTACTTGCTGGCCATTAGAGTGGATCCCATAAATGAGTTTTGAGTTTTGTCCTCCAAGTAATATCCCATGTTAGCCAAGAGTTACAATTCTTCCAAAAGAGCCACAACTAGTTAAAAAGAGAAAGATTCTTTTTCCAGTAACTCATCAATTGACATTTAGAGGAAAGGATTTAGGAGGCTAAAAATATGGCTCATTGCCTAAGACACACAAATTTCACTCTTAAGAAACAAATTTCTGGAAAAGCGGTACTATTCGATTAGATAAATGTACCTAATTTTCCTTTTGCCTCCCTACTTAAGTTTTTAAATGTAAAAGTAATCTAAACCTATACATTACATAAAATGTAACAAATATACAGAAAAGGCAAATCACCATTTACTTTCCTAATCAAACAATCATTAGCATTTTGCTATGGTTCCTCTAAGTATTTTTTTCTATGCATATGCCATAGTTACTATCTCACATATATATATGAGATTTATATATTTATACATATATGCTTACACATAAGTACATACCATATGTCCATATGTATGTACATATATGTAAGCATATATGTACACTTACTTATACATACACACATATAATTCCTTATATATGTCACATGTACTACATATACATAAACATATATGCTTGCATTAGTCAAGGATTTTCTTAGATTACTATAGTGTTTCTAATCAGTATTTTGTAGTTGTTACATCCTATTTTATTGCAGTATTCAATTATTTATCCATTCCCCTCTCGATGGAAATTTTTCTTGTTTCTATTTAGGACCCAGTGTCTACTGGCCCACCCACTGACTGGGACTGAGATGCTCCGCGGAGGCTTCTTCCTTCTCCTCCCCACCCATTCTCAGGGCATATCTCCAGGATCCACATTCTGGAACATTCCCTTGGGGGGCCTGATCTCAGGGGTCAAGCTTTGTTTTGGCTCTCTTGCTTGGCCCTACCCCGATGTACTTGACATCTTGAACTTTTTCTTCTTGTAAGTCTGCCTTGCCAGGAATTTGGACTTAAAATCTCCTTTCTTCTCTGCTTCTTTCCAATCCTGTCTGCCTCTTCCCGGCTAGTCCTGGGTTTATAGATCTGTGCTTGAGCCAGAGTGCTAGGCCTTAGCTCACCATTGGATGGAAGGAAAAGGTCACTAAATCTCTAGTTTCTGCCTATAAATAACACTGGGATGAACTTTTTTGGATAAGATTTCTCCCCCATATTAAGGATTATTTTCTTAGAATAGAATCCCAGAAATGGAACTACAGAATGTGATTATTTTTAAGACTGTTAATATTTATTGAGGAATGAATGTAGCTAATATTTATTAACCTTTTCTGAGACATTATCTCATTTAATTCTCACAACAGTCCTATACATGTTCCTATTATGGATAAGGAAATAGAGGGCTGGACATGGTAGCTAACGTGTGTAATCCTAGCACTTTGGGAGGCAAAGGTGGGAGGATTGCTTGAGTCCAGGAGTTCAATTCACCATTCTGGGCAACATAGAGAGACATAAATAAATAAATAAATAAATAAATAAATAAATAATTAGCCAGGTGTGGTGGTGCAAACCTGTGGTCCTGGCAACCGAGGAGGCTGAGGTGGGAGGATTGCTTGGGCCCAGGAGGTCAAGGCTGCAGTGAGCCATGATCACGTCACTGTACTTCAACCTAAGTGACAAGAGTGGGACCCTGCCTCAAAAAAAAAAAAAAAGAAAAAAGAAACAGAAAAATGGGGGTTTGTGTAACACTACAATTCATTATTTTGGGCTGTCATCATTTTTCATTATATTTTAAAAGGTATCAATAGAACTTTGTTAATGTGTTTATTTTTGGGGGGCAGAGAGTATGGTAATGGAAGTTTGGTTAAATAATTTTCTTTCTTTTAAAAAACAGTTGTGATTCTTTTTTTGAGCATTAGTCATACAAAGATTTTCAGATTTTTTTTTTTTTTTTTTTTTTTGAGATGGAGTCTCACTCTCTTGCCCAGGCTGGAGTGCAGTGGTGCGATCTTGGCTCACCACAACCTGCACCTCCTAGGATCAAGCGATTCTCCTGCCTCAGCTTCCCGAGTACTACAGGGTCTACAGGTGCATGCCACTATGCCTGGCTAATTTTTGTATTTTTATTTATTTATTTATTTTATTTATTTATTTGGTTTTTTTTTGAGATGGAGTCTCACTCTGTTGCCCAGGCTGGAGTGCAGTGGCGTGACCTCGGCTCACTGCAACCTCCACCTCCTGGGTTCAAGCAATTCTCCTGCCTCACTCAGCCTCCCGAGTAGCTGGGATTCCAGGAATGTGCCACTACGCCTGGCTAATTTTTTTGTATTTTTAGTAGACACGGTGTTTCACCATATTGGCCAGGCTGGTCTCGAACTCCTAACCTTGTGATCCTCCCACCTTGGCCTCCCAAAGTGCTGGGATGACAGGCATGAGCCACTGCGCCCGGCCGATTTTTGTATTTTTAATAGAGATGGGGTTTCGTTATGTGGCTAGGCTGGTCTCAAATTCCTGACCTTGTGCTCCTCCTGCCTCGATCTCCCAAAGTGCTGGGATTATAGGTGTGAACCACCGCGCCCGGCCGAATTTCAGATTTATAAACAAAATCAGTTTAATACTAAAGGATAAACAGTAGGGCTCATTGTGGACTCATTCATCCAATATTTCAGCACCTACCTGTTCAGTGCTACTGTGTAGCACTGTGTTAGGAGCTGTGTGGATACTGCACTAGAACAAAGCTTTACAAGGGGAGAGGCTCTGCTTTGTTCAGTGCTGCATTTCCAGAGCCAGGACAGTGCTTGGCACGCAGTGAATATTCAGGAAATCATTTCAGAATGAATGAAAATATGGTCATGCACTGTTTTTACCAGTTATGATGAGTTCAGCTGTGGGTGACAGAAACCCCTAAATTACAATGGCTTAAACTGGATGTAAGTTTGTTTTTCACATGAAATAAATCTCGAAAAAAGCAGTCCTGACTGCCAAGGAAGGTTCCTAATACCACCAGGGCCCAGTTTCCTCCTGTCTTATTGCCCTGGATTTCTTGGCATATAATTTTTTACTTCAGAGTCTCAGCTGACTGTGTGGGCTCCAGCCATCATGTCAACATTTCCAAGGAAAAGAAGAAAAGAAGAGCATGCTTCCTGTTTTTCACAGCACTTCCTAGAGGTTGCACACAGCTCTTTTACTTACGTCTCATTGGCCACAACTTAGTTACATTGTCACATCTAGCTGCAGCAAGGTTAAGAAATGTGAACTTCATTATGGCTGGCCATGTGCCCCAAGTAAAATCAGTAGTTCTATTTATCTGGAGGAAAGAAAGAATGTATTTTGGGAACAACTTGCAGCATCTCTTGATAATGAGCTTAAATCTTAGGAGGTGAAATTATAAACACATTAAATTTTAAGTAACCACATAAAACTGTATATTATTGAAATCAAACAAGTAGTACAGATGATAGGAAGCACAGAGAGAGAAGATCCTTACAAAATCTTGGTTGATTAACTGCAGGAATATAGTGAAGGGCAGCATCATAGTTGAGGGGGTGAACCAGATACACAGAGAGTAGTGGGGAGAATTGGAGTCCAGTCCAAAGGCTACAGATGTTTTATATTAGATAGAGGTGGTAAAAATACAAAAAAAATGCACAGTGATTAAGAATAAAATTCAATCTGCTTTTGATCATCAAGAAAAGGTCATAGTAATAGTTTTAAAATCAATATATTTTATTTAAAAAGACTTTTACCACCTTTAAAGAAATCTTTAAAGCCGTGTTACTTAGATTTCCTCCTGCAAGCCTCCTGTGGTTCTGCTGTGTTTAATCGGTGGTTCACCAAGGTTGTAGTTTTCTCTATAAGGCTCTTCTCATCTCTTGCAGGGCACAGAGCACTCAAGGGACTCTTGTGGCCAATGGAGGTTTCCCTGAGAGTTGGGAAACTATAGTGCCCCTGTTCTATAACTGCTGTCTCAGAAACAAGTAACATAAAGAAGGGAGGAGTGAAAATTTGGTCCACGTATTTAGAGGCTGAATTTCTTTCTCTTAACTTACTAGTTTAAAAATTATACATAGAGTACACATACATTAAATAATTAGAAAATAAAGGTAAACATAAAGAAAAAATAACCTGTAATCTCCAGAGATGGCCTCTGTTAATATTTTGATGTAAGCTCTTCCAGACCTTTTAGTGCCTTTTTATAAATACATTCACTTAAACATTGATTTAAAAAATACTGTCAAATTGCTGTCTTATAACCTGCATTTTAAATTTAACGATCTAGTGCGAACCTTTTTTGACCAGTAAATCTAATCGCGTCATCATTTCAAATGGCTGCATAATATTTTATTGGGAAGATGTCAAGGGCCGATTTCTAGTGGCAGGAAATATGTCTGCAGTACTTCTTTTATCAGGAATTTAGGAGAGCTAACTCACAGGAGCCGAGTGGGAGCAGAAGGCTTGAAAGAAGGTCATCAGAAAAGGTTAGTTGCACAGTTGCCCCAGGCTGAGAGACTGAATCTAATACCTGGACAACTGGTTACTCCCAAAGGAGGCTGTCTGGAGATGTGGCTGTCAGCATGGATGGGTATCTCTCATAGCCTGTGGCTCCCCCAGGAAGCCCAGGTGAGGGCCTCTTTAAAAGCAGATGGCTCTGGAGAAATCACCTCAGGCCAGCAGCTGGTGTTCTGTAAACAGCCCTCATCTGCCAGATCCTTGCCTGTTCTCCAGTTGGTGTTAGAGACTAAGAGCTCTGTCAAAGTGGGTGTAGTTTTAAAACTTCTTTAGCTGCTACATCGTCCCCCAGTAACCTCACCCCATCACCCCAGCATTGTTCACATTCTGCTACCGATATTTGATTTACATAGAAAGCAATTACTTCATGAGCTGGGTATGTGCAGTGCTTAAGTCTTCTCACTCAGGAGCCTTTAGAAATAAAACTCAGATTAGGTAACAGCTAGGGCAGGATCATTGAGAACATTTTTTAACAGTGACATAATGACTTTCCTCAGTTATTTTCCCATTGTTTGAAAGGAATCATTATCTCTCTGTGAAACCACATTTGACATTGAGGCTTCAGTGAATTTCTGAAAGGCTGGCCCTTCCATCTGAATGGTAAGAGCCTACCTGCCTTCTGATAATGGGCTCTGCACCATCAGGGTACAGAATGGATGCTGGGTGCTTGCAGGCTGCCCTGATGTTATCCATTAAGGGTAAATATCTTACAATGTGAGAACTATATCTGATACAGATTTTGCTCCACAAGAATAAACTTATTCTTACTTGAGGATAAATGACCGCAGGGATCATTGGCTTTTAAGTGTCATAATTTTTTATGTCATTATGAAAAAAATGGGGGCTGCAGTAAACCACTTAGTATTATATTTCCATTTTCTGGATAATGGATTAGGTGTAATGTTCCAGCAAAAGTGTGTAGACCTACAGAGGGGAGGCTAGAAATAGAACAGGATACAAAATATGTACAACAAAGTTTCCCAAGAAAGTCAAGTTAGCTTTCCTCTGATATGACCAAATATTAAAATATAAGGTGAATGCTTAGGAGAAGGGTTCATGATTGATGGGGCACTAAATTTTTAAAAAACCTGATTAAGTTCTTAAGGGACCCTAAAATGGGAATTTGGAAAAGGCAAGGGTAGTCAGAATAGCAGAGATTAGGGCTGGATAGTAAACAGTAACCTGGGGAAGTAATTAAAGATAAAAGCAGAAGAATTCAACATGGGAATGCTGAGATGTGAACTTGAGAAAAAAAAGACAGTAAGAAAGGGACATAACCGTGCATATAACCTTTATATAGTGTGGAAATAAGATATTTTAAAATTCTGACTTGGGTTTTCAACTAGGAAAGCAGGAGTTTTACTAGGACTCATAAATTCTGAATAAGAAGAAGAGTCAATTTTACGATTTTTGATAAAGGGGAAATGAAAAGCTGCCTCATGTTTCTAGTGGACAATCTTTTTGAGGTAGGTTTCCTGGAAGATATTCTTCCTGTATGAGTAGCTCTCGCTCTCTCTCTCTCTCTTTTTTTTTTTTTTTTTTTTTTTTAGGTGAACCAAGGTCAAAACCACTGGCCATTGGGCTAGGTGTCCAAGGGTGCTGGTGTTCAGAGAAACAAAATACTCTGAGAAGCAAATGGGGAAATAGAGAACCACAAAACACTTTGGGGAAGGTCACACTGGCAAATATTGGCATAGCAAATTGCTTCATAATGTAGGTATTGCTGAAAAATTCAGCGACCCCAGGGTAAGTTGTGGATTGATTGGCAGGAGTCCAGTGAATAGCTTATTTTAGGGTTATACATTTGATGTTGTCACTTTATATTTTTCTCAGCCTCCATTTCTATACCTATAAAATAATGGCTTTGGAACAGATGATCATGATTTTAGCAAAGACTGAGGAGTGGCTAGAGCTGTGCTGTTGGGGGTGTTGAGTGTTATTATCTAAGATAATAATGCACCAATCATCTAGGTAGAGCTAGCTAGGAGTACAAAATCTACAGAATTCATGAAGCTTAAGTGCTGATGGGTCAATGGTGGAAGAGGGGACTTCTAGGACATGGTCTTTGGACATAGTCAAATGGCCAATGCTTTGGCATTTTGCTTTTAAGGCCTTCTTTCTGCCTGGCTCTGGACCTGAGCCTTGTCAGTCTTATAGCAGCCATGTCTGGGAGCAGCTGTTAAACACAGATATATTTGTGAGAAGTTTGCAAGTATCAAAAAAAAAAAAAAAAACAGTGGTGACAACTTAAGCAAAATCAGGGAACTTATTATTAGGAGACAGGCGTGACTTGGGACCTCGGGAACCAACTAGAACCAAAGACCGGAAGCCTGTTGGAACTTTCCATCTCTAGTCTTGGTTCCTGTCTGTGTCTCTGCCAGATCTGTTAGGCATAACCTTATTCTAGTCAGCACTATCAGAACACAGTTGGAATACAGTATCCAGGCCTGGTCATCACATCCTGAAGGGAAACATGAAGGCTGTTTAAAGGAGAGCCATAGAATGACTGAAGACCTAAAAAAGAAAAAAAAAAATTACGTCAGAGAGGAGATGCTAGCGGCCTGGAGATAATTCATTGAGAAAAGTCTGCTATTGGTGCATAAAACGGTCTTAATTAGATGATGGATTATTAGTGTAAGAAGATGATGACCAGCTGTTCTTTGTTTTCACTAAGGATAAACTCACAGAAAAAGTGAGTCAGGCTAGATGAAAGTAAAGAGGTGATGGCAGTGGTGACTGTGGCATTATGATGGCTTTCAGGAGAAAGCTGAGGCCTCTCCTGCAACCACTTGACAGACAGGTAACTTGTGTCTCTCTGGAATGATGTGTCTCATCCTCCATTCTGTCTTCAGGCTGGAGGATGGCCTGGAAGGGCCTGTCAACCCTTCTTAATTTTGGGGGCAGGTATTTGGTTGGGTCATAGCAGCTCTTAATTTTTTCTGGTGAAGCAGTGTTTGAAGGGGCTTCTTAGGCTCTTTGGTGTTTTCTCAGGCTTATATCGTACTATGTTGTACCATTAAGTAACTTTCTACCTTTCTGGCCACTCATCTCAAGTTTCAGTGTCTAGCTGACAAAGTGCATTCATGTTTTATTTGCAGGTTTGGAACATATTTGTTGCTGGTTATTTAGAAAATTATTAAATATGATGTTCATGTTGTTTTTTGCTTTCAAGGCATCCAGTGGCCATTTGAGAGAAATGAGACTGAAATGCTTATTTATTTTGCTTTCAATTGCATGATTTGACTTTTCAAATAAAAATAATTAACATATCCTCTCCAATTACAAAAGAAAAATAATCCCTCCTCCTCCTCCTTAATTGCTTTAAACTCAACATTTACCTCATTTAGATACATGTGACTCAAGTACTGAAAGCTGCTCAGCTCATAATGTGAGGGGGGAGGGAAGAGTAACATTTTGTAATGAAATCCTCGAAAGTAGCTCTAAATGTTGGCTGCCTTATGTCTTAAATGACATACTTCATATGATAGAAAAAAGTCAATGAAAAGTTTGATCTGGTATTTATTAGGTAAAAATGGCTTCAGATGTTTCCCAGCTAAATAGACCATGGCAGAAAAATTATAATGCAAGAGCAGAAGAGTTGCTATGGGTGTTTATTCCCTAGAAAGCCATTAGAATAAAAGTCACCCTCACTTTTTGCTGGCCTCTCTCTGGTGCATTAATGTCACTCTCAAATCCCTCTCTGAGATGGTGGTGTTTCTGACCAGCCAGAAGTAGTTTTAGTGATGAACAGATTATTTTCTGAAAAAAATGAGGTTGTCACTAAAAATAAGGCCTCTGAATAAAAGAAACTATTTGTGTCTGATAATGACACACACATTTTGACACCTATACACTGTTTTGCTTCCAGATAGATGTTCATTTAAGTCACCCTATAATGCCTTCCCCCACATACTACTGATTTTCCCATTATATTTCCTAATGATGGAAATTTCTTATCTAAAGTTATTATGGCCCCAATTGTTACACTCAGTATGGTTTTATTTTTATATATTAGGTTTGGGTGAAATTATAAAGAATTTGGGTTCAGAACTGTGCTAGCCTTCTGTAGTACCTGTCACTCAGGTGAGAGGTACCTTTGGAGAGGGTGTGCTGCCTAAAGCCACACACCACTGAGTAAGATGACAGTGGACAGGTGAGGCTCGAGGGGCCTGGGCTACTGGGAAGGGCTTGTGCATCCAGGAGCCAGGTGGGTGTGGTGGGAATGGGAATGGGGAGTAGAGGTGTCTCCTCTGTGAGGGCGGGCAGGCAGTGAAAGGCCAGAAAAACGCCCAGAGAGCACAGGTCAGACCTTCTTTTTTGGAGGAACCACTGAGATGATTGTTGGGGACCTGACTGCATCCAGAGCTGTGTCTACCCTATGAACCTTCACTTCCACTGACCCTGAAGTCCTTTAGAAATGTTGGCACTCTCATTAGACGGGCTGTTTCATCCTGATTTCACATTCTCCCCATGTGCTAGTCTTGAAACCATTAGGTTTCTCCTGTTTTTCTTATGATAACTTTCCTTGACTGGACAGTGTCATTTTAGCCAATAGCCTAAGGCAAAAGCTGAGTGCCAGGCTTTCTGTTTATCCAGCCTTGCAACCCTCGGGTGCAGGCAACGCTCTCCCTCTCCCTTACTGTGTTAGTCTGCTTTCAGTTAGATGCCTTCCCAAATCTAAGAGTAAAGGTCTTTGGATAGCAACACCTGTTGTATGTGAAGCAACTGGATAGGGTTATGAATCCTCATGTGGCTCTTCCACATTCGGTGAGAGAAAAGCACGCAGGTTCACTTAGACAAAGCTGGCTCACCGCTTTACAGTTTAGATGGCATTTATTCCCTGAATTGGTTAAAAGTAGAAGTCTCTAAGAAGATTAATCTACTCTGCAGAGATTTTTACACGAAATAGAAATGCACCCTTTTTTGGTCTTTCTCTTAACAGAGAAAATGAGACAGCTGTCACCTGGCCCTTGAAAAGATAGAACCTTTCACTAAAGTTGTCTGGATATATACATTGCCCAAGTTCTCCCAAGTCCTACCACTGAACCATGTCTGCAATGGTCATGTTCCTTGTCAGCTCTGGGGGCTTTGAGCCTTGAGGATACAGAGTAGAGTAGGAACGGGAGTGGGTGTGTGGGTGAAGATGACTGGAACTTTAATCTCTTCCTGAGGTCTGTTTTTGAATTTGCCAAAGATAGAGGACAAAGCTTTGAGAGTGAGAACAGTGGTGGAGAGAAAGAGCGTCTTTGTAAAGAGGTGTTGAGATGATGGGGTCAGATGGCTTCAGGAAGGCCAAGGATTTGTTGCTAAAGGTAGGGGCAGTGTCATCGGGGCCACTTGTGGGTGGATGAGGAGTGAGCCAGCCAGCCCAGGGATAAAAGCAACATGAATTAATGAGGCTTCTGAGAATCCTCAGCAATTGGACTGACCCCTGCTGCCTGGCTTCCCAGGGTGGGTTCCAAGCACAGTGTGGCCTCACATTCTAAGTAGCTGACAGCAGGAGGTGCTGATATGGAGTAGTGGAGGAAGGGTTTGCCAGAAGAGAAGCCTGGGAAAGTCTCAATCCCCAGGCTTTGGAATAAGTAGAAGAAAGCCTTGCTACCCTAAATAGTGACAGCTGGAAATCACGAGGGAGCATTCTGTTTGGGAGTCATGACCCTTCCCGTCACATTTCTGCATTCTGGAAGGCTGTTGGAGAGATCTGTGTGACAGCCTCACCTTTCAGCACGCCTCAGTCACACCAGGGAGACAGCAGGAGTGAGGAGGAAGGAGAGAGAAGAGAGCTTGCGCCTGCTTCCTAAACAGTTCCTTCTCTCTGAGTCAGGACCAGGTTACAGAGGTCACCAGTCATGTGATAACATCCTGATGATAAGGTGGAAAGTCTCTCCTCTACTCCCTTGAGTGTGGCATTTGCATGGGCCATTAAAGAAGGGATGTTGATCTCTCCTGGGCCATCGTCCACACACGCATCTCAGCCCCCTGCCAACCCCCTCAGCAAAGGCACCTGGCTTAGAATCTAGACATTCACAGTGGGGAACTCTTGATTTTTAATTATGCAGGAAACCACTTTATCTTTTTAAAATGATAAATGACTTAGGAGAAGCAGACACAATCATGCCTTTTCAGGATTGTTTAGGAGATTTGGAGGTAGAAATATGATGGATTGGATTTGAATTCACTTACCGCTGACTAAGATAAATTGTCAGTAAAATCATAAGGCTGCATATTTTCACAGTCAAGCCCATTTCACTTTTAAAACTAGCTACTCTCTATAGGCTTCTTGTCAGCAACAGGGAAGGAATGGGATAATAATTATCAGATTAGGAGAACACCATTAAAATCACTAAGGTGGTCTGCTTGCCTGGTTGAAATATTTGGTTAGGAGGCTCATCTCATTGCTTCCTGCAGTAGCAGCAAGTGAGGAAATATCCCTGCGGCCACCGTTAGAATGAAACTTATGCATTCCTGTCGCAACAAGCACCATGATGTTCCACAATGAATTGAAAGCAATTGTCTGTTCACATCATTAAAAATAAAAAACATTTCCAATTCATCTTAATCATACTCAGATAAAAACAATGAACTTGCTCTGGGCAAAATTTTCCTAAAGATTATATATTCATAATTACTTATATATATGGGCAGCCTTTGAAATAATACACACGAAACTGGTAACTTTGAATGTCTCTGAAGGGAATCTGGATGATTAGAAGAGTGGGCTATTATTATTTAGATTACAATGTAAAAACTACTCATTAAAATATTACCTGTTAATATTAAAAACATTCCTTTTAAATATCTTTTTTCTTTATTGAAAAGGGGACACCATGCTGGCTGATTTGCTTTTTCTGTTAAGTATGTGATGGACTCATAGTATACATTCACCTGCCCTGGGTTGTAATAAAGACAGATACAAAGACACAGGCACAGACATTACTGCAAAATCATAACAGAAAGCAAAATTCATCACGGTAATTGTCCCACCACATCATTGGCTGGAGGCTGATAATGGTTGTTAATTTAAATGTAAATTTAAGATAAACTGTCTTTTATAATGTATCTTATAAATATAGTATCTGTTTAGAGTAGAACATTTAGAAATGCTGATAAACAGAAGAAAAATCACCCATAGTCTAACCACTCTGAGATCATTGTGACTAACCTTTCAAAATATATCCATATATATCTGTATAGGCCCCTTTTCTATGTTAATCTTTTTATATTTGGCTGTGTCCATGCATGTGCATATGGGATGCTGCCAACTAATTTCCCTCCAAGAGCCAGGCAGATAACATAAACGTGTCAAATCAGCTGGATATAAGGTGAATTGGAGAATGATGAGTATTATGCTAACCTGGAGAGCTTATACTTTGCCTAAAGATATCTCAAAGTTTCAGTAATATGTGGCCAAATATAACAACGTAGGCAGGATTTAGCTTGTGGGCCACCAGCTGATTTCACAGGAGGTAACCAAGGTTATTATTTTCTTCTGTATCCTTTCAGAGATATTCTGTATGAGTGTATGTGTATATTTTAGCTGTGCACACTCACACAAATTCATTCTCTCCTCACCTTCTGGCTCTTTTTGTTAAGCAAATGATAGCATGCCATTTCCAATTTTACCGCTGAGACTGAGACTGAGTCAAATATTTTGGCAGATAGTTTATTGTACTGTCTGCATTATCACTTATTGCCTCCCTCCTGATCATCTTCTAGGTTCTCCTTGGTCCAACTCAGAGAATGTAGGGATTCTTTCCCACTACAGTATGTTTGCATTTCCTTTTAGTGAAAAATCTCTTCCTACTTTAAACCTTATGCAATTCCCTACCCTCTTCTCTTAACTTTAAACCATGTCAATTTCCTTTTACTTTCTTTCCCCGACTTGTTAGTATTTTAATCACCTAACAGTTATGATTACCTTCAGATTCCACTAGCATTTTATTATGCATGCTGCAAGAATCATAATAGATGTTAAGTAAGATTAACCCTGAGCTTGACCTGTGGGTCATCCTATTAGAGTCAACCACCTTCTCCAAATTGAATGCCATGTCATCTATCATCGTACTTTCTAAAGTCTCTTGCCAACGGTTTTAGCTGTGATGAGCTGCTTTCAATATCAACCATCTGCTACCAACTCCTATCTAGCAATATAACCATTTAATGAAGAATCTCGTTCAACTAATAAGATTATTAGGCAAGATTCTGTTGACAGTGCACACATTGGCAGCTTTTCTTGAGTGCTTTTTAAAAAAATTGCTTTGGCTGCAGATAAAGTGGCGCTTTTCCCCAAGGTGTGTAGAGTTAACAAATTATAGTGAAAATAGCAGAGTTTAAATCTTGACTTTATTGATGGATGATCTTGGTAGGCATCTAACTATGGAGCCTTGATTTCTTCATTATAAAACTGGGCTAATATCCGTTCCAGTTATGTCATAGGGTTATTGGAATAATGTTACAAAACGAATGCAAAATCACCTTATCGAATGCTATCTGAGAAGATTCTTTTCCACTTCAGGGCTACTCAACAATCAACTGAGAAAATAGGATAGCAGTGGATTTATATTTATACTGTTTAAAAACCACAATTCCCCTCCAAACCTCCCTACTCTTCTTCAACCTTTCCCTTAGTACTCCTTATTCAGCACCTGAGTTTGATTCTGACTTCTTGGAGGCTCTGGTCAAAGGTTCTCTGCTTCCAAAATCTTCACTTTTAGCCTTTCACACCTGCACTGAAGATATTAGGCTCACTTCTTCATCCTAGTGTATATTTCCACCTATGCCCGGCTTCTTTTTTTAAATCTCCTCCCTGAAGTTGCTCCATTCATTGCTCCTTTGTTTTTGAGACAGGGTCTGACTTTTTTGCCCTGGCTGGAGTGCATTGGCATGATCTCAGCTCAATATAACCTCTGCCTCCTGAGTTTAAGCCATCCTCCCACCTCAGCCTCCCAAGAAGCTGGGACTACAGTGAACATCACCATACGTGGCTAATTTTTGTATTTTTTGTAAAGACGGGGGTTTCACCATGTTGCACAGGATTGTCTTGAACTCCTGAGCTCAAACAGTCTGCCTGCCTAGGCCTCACAAAGTGCTGGGATTACAGGTGTGAGCCCCCGGCACCCAGCTGCTCGTCCATCTTTTTAGAGTATATTTTTTCTTCTCAGGCGGCTCCTTCTCTCCTACGCGTGTGCCCATGTTTCTTTTTCTAAAATCCTTCCCTTAGTGCAGCTATTTCTTTTTTTTTTTTTTTTTTTTTTGAGACGGAGTCTCGCTCTGTCGCCCAGGCTGGAGTGCAGTGGCGCGATCTCGGCTCACTGCAAGCTCCGCCTCCCGGGTTCACGCCATTCTCCTGCCTCAGCCTCCCGAGTAGCTGGGACTACAGGCGCCCGCTACCACGCCCGGCTAATTTTTTGTATTTTTAGTAGAGACGGGGTTTCACCGTGTTAGCCAGGATGGTCTCGATCTCCTGACCTCGTGATCCGCCCGCCTCGGCCTCCCAAAGTGCTGGGATTACAGGCGTGAGCCACCGCGCCCGGCCGTGCAGCTATTTCTTTAAGGCTACCACTCATCCCATCTCTCTCCTCCACACCACCAGATATCTGCTCCTTCCATTCCCTTCTCACTCACTTTGCCCTTAGCTTCTTGCAGTCACATCCCCCCCTCCCCATACTACCCTGAATGGGGTAGCTGAATCTGATGCATTAAAGGTCACTTTCTGATAACCAAATCTACTGATGTTTACTCAGCTCTCATTTTTCTTGAATTTCTTACAACTTTAACATGATTAGTAATAAAACATAATTCTGTTTTTATTCCCGCCTTCCCAGTCAAGTTTCTCTTTTTCTTGCTTCTCCAATTCAGGTGTTCTTCAATGTTCTGTCCCCAAGTCTTGATGATCTCATCAAGTCTCACATCTTTTGTGGATAATCACCAAATACCCAGGTCATATCCCAACTGTAGTCCCAATTTCGAGGTCTTCCTTACCAATAGCTGGCAGGGTACCTCTACATGAAGGTCATGATGAAGCCGTTCAAACTTAATATTTCAGTTGAACTTACTATCTTCTCCTCAAAGCTGGTCTGTACACTTGGTATCCCTATTTCCGTTCAGACAACTTTTCCTGTAAATTGACAATTACTTCTAAATTGCAAAATAAACTGAACCCCAGGTCTCTAGGCTGTCGAACTGGGTGAAAAGCAAATCAGGAGAACTATTAGAGTAATAGCAATCAGAGTGAAATTAACATGAACCACAAGAGAAAGCCAGGCAGGGGAACAGGAAATCAACATCAAGCATTTTGCTTAGGAATCAGATGACCAGTGCTGTTCAATATGCCAGTGTTTGTATTTCTAGTCTTCCTTCAAGGCTCCTGCCCAGCAGATATGAAGACTTGGCCCTCATTGCAGTTCATTGTTTAAGAACTACTGTATGATAACAATATCTCTTTAGACTATCTAATTCCTTATTCTCAGTTTTTAAATTTATACATTCTCCCCCTTTTTTTTTTTTTTTTGTCTCACTGTGAAATCTTTTCAACATACAGAGAAGTATAGATGAGATAACGAATACTTCATTATCATCAAACACTTAACCATTTGGTCATGTTTGCTTCAGCTATTTATAAAACTCTTCATCCTGACATAATTTTAGATTTTGAAAAGTTGCAAAAATAATACACAGTCGGCATATGTCCTTTGCCCAACTTTCTCAAATATTAACACCTTATGTAACCACAGCACAATGATCAAAACGAGGACATTAATGTTGATACAATACTCTTAACTAACCTGCAGACCTTACTCATGTGTCACTAATTGTCCCACTAATGTCTTTTTTTCTGGGCCAAGATCCTACCTTGCACCTGGGACAGTTCCTCAAGTCTTCTTTTATTTTGTATGACGGGACATTTTTGAAAAGGACTGGCCCGTGATTTTGTGGAATGTCTCTCAATTTGGATTTGTCTAGTATTTTCTCATGTTTAAATTCAAGTTATGCATTTTTAGCAAGGATACCACAGAAGTGATTTTGTGCCTTTTCCAGTATATCATATCGGGAAGTACTCAATGTCAACATGTTCCATTACAAAGTGATGTTCACTTTGATCACTTGGTTAAGGTTTCGCCAATGTAAAGTTACTCTTTTCCTCTTTGTAGTTAGTAAGTATTAATAATTTATCATTCAGAAATACTTCGAGACTATGCAAGTATACTATTTTTTATTATAATTTTATGTACTAATTTTAATATCCATTCTTGCCTGCAACAATTTTTACTTTGGTGTTTGCCAAAAGGTGATTTTTCTATTTCCATCATGCCTTCTCTCTGATGTATTCATTTAGCCAGCTATTTATTTATAGCTTTATGGGCTAATGGAATTTGCTTTATTCTATAAGCTATAACCCATTGCTATCAGTATTTTGTTATTTAAGGTGTTCCAGATTGGGCTTCTTCACAATGACTCCTGTGTTCTTTCTAGATGCTCTTTTCTTTCTTTTTTTTTTTTTGAGACAGAGTCTGTCTCTGTCACCCAGGCTGGAGTGAGTGGCACGATCTCAGCTCACTGCAACCTCCTCCACCTCCCGGATTCAAGCAATTGTCCTGCCTCAGCCTCCTGAGTAGCTGGGATTACAGGTGCATGCCGCCACACCTGGCTAATTTTTGTATTTTTAGTAGAGACAGGGTTTCACCATTTTGACCAGGCTGGTCTTGAACTCCTGACCTCAAGTGATCGCTCCACCTTGGCCTCCCAAAGTGCTGGGATTACAGGTGTGAGCCACTGCACCTGGCCTTTAATTTTTTTTTTAGTACTTCCTTACTCCCTGGTACCACAGAAGTTCCAGGCTCATCTTGTACTTTCCCTACTCTACCCCAAAATGTTTCTTTCTTTCTTT
Source organism: Pan paniscus (assembly GCF_029289425.2). Classification (NCBI taxonomy): domain Eukaryota; kingdom Metazoa; phylum Chordata; class Mammalia; order Primates; family Hominidae; genus Pan; species Pan paniscus. Next base: position 59,799,485 of record NC_073264.2, read on the forward strand.
CTGTTTTTTTGTTTGGTTTTGTTTTAATAAACGAAACATCACAAAAATCCTCTGTAACCTGTGAACACTTCTTATTCAAATTATTTTTTGTTTCCCACGGTGGATGTTTTTACTGTCCTGATGTGGGACCTATCAACCCTATATATATTTCCATCCATGACTTCATACATTGATTACATGTCTATGTATCCATAAATAATACAGTAGGGATTTTTGCATATTTTATGACTCTAGGTAAATGAAATATTATAAATACATGTAACTAGACTTTTTAAACAAATTAATGTCAGTATGTGTGGCTCAAAAGCTCATTCATTTTAACTGCTGTGTCACATACCGTTGTAAGATTAAAACAAATGTATTTATATTTTTTTCATCACTTGATAAACATTTTGATTGCACCCAATTTTTGCCCTTATAAACATGTTCTTGTAAGCTATCTCCTGAACTATTATGTTACAGTTTCATTGGGTTATATACTTAGAAGTATAATTACTAGGCCTTAGGGTATTTATGTATGTCTTCAATTTCATTAGATCTTGTCTCCAAAATGGTTTTTAAATTTGTACTCCTACCAGTGATACATGAGAGTCCCTATGTCTACATAGTTTCCCTTGGTATTGTCAGTCATTTAAAATTTTTGCCAAAGTGGTAGGAGTGAAATGGTATTTGTTGTTTTTATCTGCATTTCCTTAATTATTGGTGAAGCTGAGCATCTTTCATCCTTTGTGGCCATTTCTCTTCTGTAAGCTGTTCATAATCTTTTGCCCATTTTTCTGTTGGATTATTGTCCTCTTGTTGATTTGTAGTTTTTCATGAGTTCCAGCTACTGGCACTTTGTTATCTGTGATGCAAGTATTGTCTCTCAGTCAATGGCTTGTCTTCTAACATTGCTTGAAATGTCTTTTCATCCTTTTAACTTCAATTCAGTCTTCCAAGTGGGTTTCCTAATAGGACGTATTAATAAAGTGGCTTTTTGCATGCTACTCATAAATCAATTTCTTTTAACTAAAGTCGTTCAAGAGAAGTTTGAGACAACTCGATGAGTTTGAAATGAATTTTTAGACTCAAGGGTCAGAAATTCACTTGGGGATATTTAAAAAGAAAGAAACCAAAAAGCAACTTTGATCCTTTCACAAGTGAGGTGTAGCCTTCATCTGTTTTTTTTTTTTTTTTTGTAATATAATCTGAGGCTGAGAAGGGGCTCTTTGATATCTGTAATATCCAATTTAAAATTCACTGAATTCTAGAAATAAAGACCTAGAAGGAACCACAGGGACCATCTGGTTCAACCCTCTCATTTTACAGGAAATAGAGGCTCAGAGAGATGAAATAAAATATTTAGGGCTGAAACCTAGTTTCTTTTCCTTAAAGATTTCAATTTTTAAAAGGATGGATTTAGCTCTTCATTCCTCCAAGGGAATGGGACTTTCATAAATTGACTCGGATACACATAATCTTCTAGAAGTTTCCCTCTTCTTTTGAGGTGTTCCCCTGCCCCCCGCATTTACTAACACTCTTGGAGTTGTATATAAATCCTGGTCAAATGCTTTGGACACATAGCAACTAATATTCCCCTGAGCCTACTGGGTACTGTAAATCAGCCTGCAGAACGGATGGGGGACTTCCATTTTCTCTTTGTTTTCTTACGTCTCTTTCTTCTTCCTTTTCTTTTATTTATTTATTTTTTATTTTATTAAGCCCCATTTCCCTTCTCTAGGGAGAGTATACAATAATATTCTTTCTTAGACCCTGGAAACTTGGGTTAGAAATACATCTCTCCAGATGGTTAGGGGAGAGTCCCTTGAGCCAGACTAAAAGCCTTCAATATTCTTTTTTCCCACTTATTTTTCTTATGCTGGGTCCACATCTAAATAGCCTAAAAGCTTATTTTGGTTAAATCAGTTTTCTTTTCTAAATAAAGTGCTGCACAAGGGGTTTTGTTTCTAGTTAGAATCCTTTTTTAGCTCTAAAATGTCTATGAATCTAGGGTAAGATTCATCAGAAGGGTGTTGAGAAAAAGCAGAGCAGGCAACTGACTGTAAAAATCCTTCGGGATTGCTGGTAATGACCGTGTATCTTAACTGCCCAGTGCTGTTAAACTACTCCTGGATTACCCGTGAGCTGCTTTCTGTAGTAGTTGTCAGATTTCTCTGGGTCCTAACTTTAAAAAACAGCTCTCCACCACCACCACCAACTCAGTATGCTAGAAACAAGACTTAGCTCCTAGAGGACAGTGGCTGCGTCTTAGTCATTTTTGTTCACTCGTGCTGCCCAGTGATAATGATGACAGTGGTGGTGATGGTGATAAAAATAAAAATAAAATAATTATGCTTATTACATGCCTGGCACTGTTCACAGTATTTCACACATATGAATAACTCATTTAATTCTCATGTCTAAGAGGTAAATTACTATTATTATCTCTATTTTACACGTTCAGGCATAGAGAGGCTAAGTCATTTATCCAGAGTCATACTGTTTACCATCAAGATCCAAACAGAAAAGAGATGACACATAAAGTAGTTAAATTGGGAGGTTTATTTACAAAGCGGGCTGGCTACAAATGTGGGTATAGAGGAGGCATTGACGGAGCTAGGAGCAGGCAAGCTGTTACTACCCCTAGGCCTGAATGGATGAGGGAAGGGAGCCGTTAGCAGAACCCAGAAGGAGAGAGAACTGTGTGAAGCCAATTGCACATTGCACAGAGCAGTGATTTCTGGGCAGGTACACTCCCAGTCTATAGCAGTCTTGCAGAGAAGGAGTCAAGGGAATAAACACCCTAACCCCTTTCTCTGCCCTCCTTCTGCACTCCTGACAGGCCCTTTCAGTGGCATACTTTGGCAGAACTTCAAGCGTCCTGAAGACCACTGATGCCATTCATGCAGTCCAGCACCAGGGCAGACAGCAGAGTTCATATGGCACACACCAGAGTTAAGTAGTAGACCTTTGAACCCGGGCAGTCTAACTCCAGTGTCCATATTCCTAACCACTGTGCCAAATAATGCCTTCTATATTAAGGAGGCACTGCAGTACAGTGACTAGCATGTAACTGGAATGTATTAGATAACTCGTCAAAGAGGCATGACTTGCTCAATAAATGACTGGACAGCTTCACCTTCTGCCAATGCATGTCCTGATGGCAAACAACCACGTTGATTTCATTATTGACTTATTTGTGTGTTGCTAGCTTGTTCTAGAAAGGATTAGAAATTATTGGACTCATCTTCTCCATCATTAATCATATTTCTGTTTTCATTTTTCAGATAAGGCAAAAATCGACTGATTTTTCTCCAATTATATATGCTTTTGTCTAGGTGTATTCTCTTGATGGTTATTCCAAAATAATTGTATTATAGCTGCTCGCAGTTGAAAGTTGCTAGAAGTTAAATTGCTCCCTTTCAGTTTCCAATTTTGGGGGAGATCACTAAATTAAGCTGAATACTTAACTGATTTTTTTTATAAGCAATTGCCAATTACTTCAGGAATCACCATCACTGATATAAAATGTTTTGATATTGTTGTTTTTAACTAAGTTTCTCTTTCACGGAATGGAAAAAATCCCAGGGCACTATGTGGTCATTCTAGAGAAGGAAAGCTAACATAAGGAATTTTTGATTCTGTATGAAAAGTAATTGAGGAGGAGAGAAATGGAAGGTGAATTCCATCCTGGGAAAGTGGCCTGAAGGCAGAGTTCATATCAGAGGCTTCATCAAGGAGATGACCCAAAGGAAATTCACAGTCTTAACCCTCTCCTTAAGGACAGAGGAAAGAAAAGAAAGTAGGAGGAGAGCACGAGTGCTGTTTTAAAAAAATACGTATGCCTTTGAGTTTCTCTTTTAAACTTTGGGACATGAAAAATTGCCAACAGGAATAAGAATTCTGATTCAAATATGACCATACAAGTTATGATTTATTTTGAAGTCCCAAACACAAAAAATAATTGAGAAAGGCAGGTATAACAGTCTCCAACTTCTTCAAGTTGTGTGTACTAACAGCATCTGCCCAGTAGCTCCAGAGGGGGAAAAAATCCCAGGACCGAGGGGGCAAAGAGCTCTCTTAATAAAGGAACTCACTGCCCGAGAAAAGAACAGCTAAGGTGCTGTATTGAAAGATCTTTCCTCTCAATTACAGAAATACAAAGCACAGTATGGAACTGTGATTCACTCTCCTTTTTGAGATGTGAGCTGCATTAAATTGCCAAAGCCTATGAAGAACAGCTCCAGCGATATGGACCACGAAGCCATTTCAAGGATTGCTCAGGAGTCTGAATCTCATTGTTCAGCAAAATGGTCATGAACAATTGAGAACTGGTGTGTTCAGTGGGTGGCACCATGCCACCATGGCCCAGTAAGGGGAACAGAGGCTCTGTGGTGTGGTGGGCAGCTCTACCAGAGGGTTCCCAGTCAGAGATTTCATTTCTTTGTTCCCACTCCTTCCACTTCCTTTAGCAAGAGGAAGTTGCCAGCTGCTTCACATGCAGGTGAGGCCAAAAAATTATTTTGAAGCACATTTTTCTTGTTATTTAAAACAATCGCTTTCATGGCTTCCCTTAGTTGCATGTGTGAATGAGTAGCTGTCATGGTCTGGGGAAGAGGGATGGTTGAGATCCTGAAGCCAGTTCTCAACCAGCCTTCCTGGGGTCGGCTTGCTCACTTGGAAGGGACTATACATGTGAACTGATCACTAAGAGGGGAACATCTCGGCTTCAGGTCTTTTGAGGATGGAGTCGGGTGGGAGAGGAAGGGATCACCATGCCTCGAAGAGCAACCATAATGGAGTTCTCTTTGGCATTCATGGTAGCAGCTTGAACTGAGATCTTAGCTGAAAAACATTGCTTTTGACCCAACTTTTTGGATAGTTTTCCTGGTGCAGGTGATACTTCCTCTCCCTTTAGCCAGTATCTTCCTAGTTGACTACAGTCTGAATTTCTATTTTTCCACATCTGTGAGAACGGTCATAGGAGTCCTGCCTGTCAGACTCATCTGGGAGGGCTTGGTTCCTGGTGGATGTAGCTGAGCAAGGAAAGAAAAAGCCTGAATGGAGAGTGTACTAGCTAGTTTGGCAGAAAGGTTCTTGAATGAACTTTAATTTGGGGAGCAGAGAGTCCAGCCCTGAAAAGTTGCTAATACCTTAGCCTCTATGGTTCCTACGGGAACTAGAAACATCGCCCAGCTTTTCTGCACTTGGGAAATAAAATTCATCAGAAATATCCCACCAGAACCCCTCAGCTTCAGTCTGTGTCTTGAGATGGGGCTCTGCTGTATTGGACTTATTCTTCAGACACCTGAATGGCCTAAGCAATTCCAGGATGCAGAGTAGGAAGGATGTTAGAGTCTTGTTGGATACACTAGAAGTTCTATTATTACTGCCACATGGGTGTTTTAGCCTCATTCTTTAGAAATTACTGATGTGTTATTTGCACCTCAAACTCTATAGATTGTTCCTTGTTTATAGAGCATATAATTTGCACTTTCATAAAAGGCTCTCTATTTGTAAAATTGTTTGTGAAATATATAACAATTAGACATTTTTATCCCGTGCCAAGTGATTTGAATGCCTGGGTGCAAAGCAATGGGTTAGTTAATTTTTGTTATTTTAAAAACTAAAACCTATAGGAGAGAGGCGAAGGAATAAAATCCTTTATAATACTGCTCTAATTGCAGATACTTATTTGAAATTTGATTTTTAAAAAATGCCAGGCTTTTCTTGGAAAGGTTTCTGCTGGCTTTGAACTTTTTCAGCTAGCATTTGTGGGGAGCTGGTTGGAGTCACCTGGTGCAGATTCCTGAAACAGACATCACAATGAACATATTCCTAGCTGACCAAGTGGCTTAAGCGCTCCACGATAAGCAGGTGTGGTGCTGATACACAAATTGAAATAGTGCTCTACTTTATGATTTGGGGCTAAGCAGCGAAGCAGGATCAGAATAAGGTACAAAGAGAGGCTTATAAATTTTCAGCCCTAATGCCCTTTTCCATGAGATCGTTAGATCAAAGAGAAAGCTGGAGCATTAGGATTTAGGGTCAGTGAGACTGGCCTGAATTATGTGATTCCGTACTGTGCTGGGGAAAAAGAATCACTAGATATGCTTTGAACAACTCAGATAAATAGGTTTTTCCATCACTTAGAGGAGAGTGGGCTTGAGCCCCACAACTCTGTCTTTAGTTTCCTTAAATCAGGAGGGCAAGTTGTGATCTCCTTTGATAGTATCTCCGGACTTTTAAAGCAGGTCACTCACGCCAAACGTATGTATCTGGCACTTTCTTTTCTGTAGGTGGTGATCTCACAGGAGAGTGTAGGAGAAAAAAATGAGAAGTCAAGAGTGGCGCTGGTTGCCTGTTATCCCAGCACTTTAAGAGGCCAAGGCGGGCAGATCACTTGAGCTTAGAAGTTCGAGACCAGCCTGAGCAACATGGTGAAACCCCGTCTCTACAAAAAATACAAAAAAATTAGCTGGGCGTGGTGGCGTGTGCCTGTGGTCCCAGCTATTTGGGGGGCTGAGGTGGGAGGATTGCTTGAGCCCAGGAGATTGAGGCTGCAGTGAGCTGAGATCTTGCAACTGCACTCCAACCTGGGTGACAAAGTGAGATCCTGTCTCAAAAAGAAAAAAAAAAGAGTGGTGCTGGTGAACCGAGCTGTTCATTCCGTGCACCTGGCACGCCTGACACGTGGTAGGTCCCAATTCAGTGAGCATTTATTGCATTTGCACTTATTGGTCCTTCATGTGTCAGGCAAGGTGCAGATTATAACATGCTGTCCCTGCCCTCAAGACACTTATAACTTTTTGCTTGCTCCTTATAACTTTTTTGGAGACCAGAAGGCACTGGTGTTACACCTCAATGATCTCAGGACTCAATTAAGCAATTAGTTACCTGCCTTGTGCCTAATTCCACACTAGTGCTCTTCCTTATCAGATATTATTCTAGCCTTCAAGAAAGTTGGCTTGAGACAAGAAAGGATTAGAAAAATAATACCTGAGCAAATATCATGGAATGCTGTAGCAATCAGGCACCCAAAGGCTGCTACCGCATGAAGATTTTGTCCACAAGGAAGGCAATATTGTGCTTTGTGGAGGAAGTCAAAGCTCTTCCATCTTCCCTCCCTCCCTTTGCTCCCCAGGTGCAGAGTTGCTTCAGCAGCTTTCTTTGTGTTAGTAATTGGCTCTGAATACTTTCTGGTATTCATTAGTTCATTTATTTCATATCTTCAACAAAATCTCTGTGCCTTCCATGTGTGAGGTATTGTGCTAGGGCAGGGAGAAGGAGCAGAGAGGAAGACAATGCTTACTTTCATGTAGGAGAGATGGATGTTAAACACATAATTACATACTGAGTTAATTGTATTTGTGTTAAATGGATGAAAGGCAAACTACATATTATAGGACCATATCACAGAGGATTTGCCATGGTTTGGAGAATCGGGGAGTTTTTGGAGTGAAGGATGTTTGAGCTGAACTTTGAAGGATGAGTAGGAATTAACTAGGGGAGGAACAGGGGGAAACATTTAGACAGAAGGAACAGCATGTGCAGAGGCCAGGCAGGCAAGACCATGAGGGGACTTCATGGATCTTAGTTATTGCTTTTACAATGAGAAGCCTTCTGAGAATAAGAGGTAGCACAGTGAGATGAGCTAATTTGCCTTTTTTTTTTTTTTTTTTGAGACAGGGTCTGGCTCTGTTGCCTAGGCTGGGTTGCGGTGGTGCTGTCATGGCTCTCTGCAGCCTCAAACTCCTGGGCTCAAGTGATCCTCCCACCTCAGCCTCTTGAGTAGCTGGTGCTACAGGCATGTGCCACCATACCTGGCTAATTAAAAAATTTTTTTTTTTTTTTTTTTTTTTTTAGAAATGGAGTCTCCTTATGTTGCTCAGGCTGGTCTTAAACCCCTGGACTCAAGTGATCTTCCTGCCTCGGCCTCCCAAAGCACTGGGATTATAGATGTGAGCCACCAAGCCTGGCCCTAATTTGCATTTCAAAACTGTGGTCTGGGCACTGTGTAGATAGTATGTTGGAGGGAGGAGAGAGTGGAGGCAAGCATGTCAGTGAGGGAGGAGACGAAGGTTTCTTAAACTCTGTGGAGGAGATCAAAGGAAGTAGACGATTCATGACATGCTTAGGAGGTAAAATAGGACTTGAAGATTGATTAGGTCCAGCGGTGAGGGAAAAAAAGGAGTGAAGGAAGCCAGGTCTGTGGTGGAGAAGGACCAGCTTTGGTGAATGGTGGAGAGGAGAAGAAGGGATGATGAGCTGAGAGCTGGATATGATGATTTTGAGGCACCTTTGACACAAGTCAAGATATTCAGCAGGCACATCTCCATCGGAAACACACTGTTGCTTGGCTAACCCAATTGTCATTCGCAACACATCTTTCCCTTTCTCAAATCTCGTGGTAGAATAAACCAGAAACACTCTCATTTCCAATCTCCCTTACAGACCTACGTGACCACTTGGGCCAGTGAAACAAAGGTGAAGCATGTTGGTGGGTCTTTGGCTTTTCTGATAAAAGGAACAGATGCAAGTGAGGAATTGCTTCATCATCCCTTCCCATTTCATCCTGTCTTGAATGTGGATGTGATGCCTAGAGCTGCAGCAGCCATAAGATCGATCATGAGGTGACAAACATGAGAATAAAAAGCAAATGAGTGAAAACATCAGAGTGGAAATGTAGGAAGTGCCTTGGTCTTTGATGATTTTTCAGAGCCCTTGAGTGAACGCTGAGACCAAATGCTTCCAGACATGTTGTGACATAAACTGTAAATGTCTTTAAGGTTAAACCACTCTTAAGTATTCTGTTACTTGCAGTCGAAAGTATTTTTTGTTTGTTCAGATGGAGTTTCGCTTTGTTGCCCAGGCTAGAGTGCAGTGGCGCGAACTTTGCCCACTGCAACCTCTGCTTCCCGGGTTCAAGCGATTCTCCTGCTTCAGTCTCCTGAGTAGTTGGGACTACAGGCACCCACCATCACACCTGGCTAATTTTTGTATTTTTAGTAGAGGCAGGGTTTCGCCATGTTGGCCAGGCTGGTCTTGAACTCCTGACCTCAGGTGATCTGCCCACCTCGGCCTCCCAAAGTGCTGGGATAACAGATGTGAGCCACTGCGTCCGGCAAAAGTATTTTTTAATAACAGTTTTGGGCCGGGTGCGTTGGCTCACACCTGTAACCCTAGCATTTTGGGAGGCCAAGGCAGGTGGATCACCTGAGGTCAGGAGTTCAAGACCAGCCTGGCCAACATGGTGAAACCCCATCTCTACTAAAAATACAAAAAATTAGCCCGGCGTGGTGGCTGACGCCTGTAATCCCAGCTACTCGGGAGCCTGAGGCAGGGGAATCGCTTGAACCCAGGAGGCGGAGGTTGCAGTGAGCCGAGATTGTGCCACTGCACTCCAGCCTGGGTAACGAGAGCGAAATTCTATCTCAAAAAAAAAAAACCACAATTTTATTGAGATATAATTAACATATCATAAAATTCACTCTCTTAAATTGTTAATTTGTTTTTTAGTATAGTATTAGAACTGTGTAACCATCACCACTATTTAATTTCATAATGTTTCTACTACCTCAAAAGAAACCCCATATCCATTAACAATCACTTCCCCATTCTCCCTCTCCCCAACCCCTGGCAACAAGTAATCTATTTTCTGTCTATAGGTGTGTCTATTTTAGACATCTTATATAAATGATATTATATAACATATGGTCCTTTGTGACTGGCTTTTTTCATTTAGCATATTTTGAAAGTTTATCCATGTTGTATTATGTAATCGGTATTTTATTCTTTTTATGGCTGAATAATATTTAATTGCATAGACATACCCTTTGTCAGTTGATGGACATTTGTGTTGCTTTTATTTTTTGCTCATTATAAATAATGCTGCTATGAACATTCATGTACACATTTTTGTGTGAACATATGTTTTTATTTCTCTTAGGTATATGTCTAGGTGTGGAACAGCCAGGTCATACAGTACTTTTTTCTTTTTTAAAGAGACAGAGTCTCATTATGTTGCCCAAGCTGGTCTCAAACTCCTGTGGCCTCAAGTGATCCTTCTGCTCTACTCTTGAATAACTGGGATTACAGGCACCAGCTGCAGTGTCTGGCCCATATAAAAATTTGATGTTTAACATTTTAAGGAACTGCCAAATTATTTTTCAAAGCAGTGGCACCACCAGCAGTTCCCACCAGCAATGTATAAGGCTTCCAGTTTCTCCATATCCTCAACTCTTGCTGTCTATCTTTCTTACTTTAGTCATCCTAGTGGATATGAAGTGATATTTCATTGTGGTTTTGATTTGCGTTTTACTGATGGCTAATGATGTTGAGCATCTTTTCATGTGCTTACTGGCTACTATGATTTGAACGTATGTGTCCCTTCAAAATTCATATATTGGAAATTAAACCCTAACATGATGGCATGAAAAGGTGGGGCCTTTAGGAGTGATTAAGTCCTGAGGGCAGAGCCCTTGTGAATGGGATTGGTGATCTTATAAAAAGGCTAGAGGAAACTACCTAGACTCTTTTGCCCTTCTGCCTTACACCACGTGACGGTGCAGTGTTCATCCCCTCTGGAGGGTACCCCAACAAGAGACAGAGACCAGGCCCTTGGACACTGAACCTGCCAGTGCCTTGATCTTGGACTTTCAGCCTCCACAACTGTGAGAAATAAACTTTCGTTCTTTGTAAATTACCCAATCTCAGGTAATTTGTTATAGCAGCACAAATGGACTAAGACACAGGCCACCTGTATATCTTTCTGGAAAAATGTCTATTCTCATCTTTTGTTCATTTTCAAATTGGGTTGTCTTTTTATTGTAAGATTTCTTTATACATTACGGATACAAGTTGCTTATCAGATGTATGATTTGCAAATATTTTCCCATTACATATATTGCATTTCAACTTTCTTGATGGTGTACTTTGAATCACAAAAGCTTTTAATTTTAATAAAATCCAATTTATCTTTTTTTCTTTTGTTGTTTGTGCTTTTGGTGTTATATTTAAGAAACCATTGTCTAATCCAAAGTCATAATGATTTACTCCTATGCTTTCTTCTGAGAGTTTTAGCTCTTAAATTTTTATCTATGATAAAATTTGTTAATTTTTGTATATGGTATGATGAATCCAAATTCTTTTCCCTATGGATTTCTAGTTGTTTCAACATCATTTGTGGAAAAGATTATTCTTTCCCCATTTAACTGTGTTGACACCTTTGTCAAAAATCAATTGCCACGAAATGTAAGAACTTATTTCTGGACTGTTGATTCTATTCCACTGATTTATATATCTAGCCATATGCCAGTGTGTCTGGAATTGGTGGGTTCTTGGTCTCACTGACTTCAAGAATGACGCCGCGGACCCTCGCAGTGAATGAGAGTTCTTAAAGGCGGCGTGTCTGGAGTTTGTTCCTTCTGATGTTTGGATGTGTTCGGAGTTTCTTCCTTCTGGTGGGTTCTTGGTTTCGGTGGCTCAAGAGTGAAACTGCAAACCTTCGCAGTGAGTGTTACAGCTCATAAAGGCAGTGTGGACCCAAAGAGTGAGCAGCAGCAAGATTTATTGCAAAGAGTGAAAGAACAAAGCTTCCACAGTGTGGAAAGGGACCACAGCGCATTGCCACTGCTGACTCAGGCAGCCTGCTTTTATTCCCTTATCTGGCCCCACTGACATCCTGCTGATTGGTCCATTTTACAGAGAGCTGATTGGTCTGTTTTACGGAGAGCTGATTGGTCCATTTTGACAAGGTGCTGATTGGTGTGTTTACAATCTCTGAGCTAGACACAAAAGTTCTCCAAGTCCCCACAGAGCACTGATTGGTGCATTTACAAACCTTGAGCTAGACACAGGGTGCTGATTGGTGTGTTTACAAACCTTGAGCTAGACACAGAGTGCTAATTGGTGTATTTACAATCCCTTAGCTAGACATAAAGATTCTCCAAGTCCCCACCAGATTAGCTAGATACAGAGTGCTGATTGGTGCATTTACAAACCTTGAGCTAGGCACAGGGTGCTGATTGGTGTATTTACAATCCCTTAGCTAGACATAAAGGTTCTCCAAGTCCCCGCTAGACTCAGGAGCCTAGCTGGCTTCACCTAGTGGATCCCACATCCACGGCCCGGGTGGAGCTGCCTGCCAGTCCCATGCTGTGGGCCTGTACTCCTCAGCCTTTGGGTGGTCGATGGGACTGGGTGCTGTGGAGCAGGGGGCAGCACGTGTCAGGGAGGCTCCAGCCGCATAGGAGCCCACGGCGGCCGGCTGGGGGAGGCTCAGGCATGGCGGGCTGCAGGTCCTGAGCTCTGCCCCGTGGGGAGGCAGCTGAGGCCCGGTGAGAATTTGAGCGCAGCCACTGCTGGGGAACCAGGCGCACCCTCCATAGCTGCTGGCCCAGGTGCTAAGCTCCTCAATGCCTGGGGCCGGCCAGCCACTCCAAGTGTGGGGCCCGCTGTGCCCACGCCCACCTGGAACTCGTGCTGGCCCACAAGTGCGCAGCCCCAGTTCCTGCCCGCGCCTCTGCCTCCACACCTCCCTGCAAGCTGAGGGAGCCACCTCCGGCCTCGGCCAGCCCAGAGAGGGGCTCCCACAGTGCAGCGGCGGGCTGAAGGGCTCCTCAAGCGTGGCCAGAGTGGGTGCCGAGGCCAAGGAGGTGCCGAGAGTGGGCGAGGGTTGCGAGGGCCGCCAGCAGGCTGTCACCTCTCACCAGCATCACACTATCTTGATTACTGTAGCTTTGTAGTAAGGTTTGGAAATGGGGAGTGTAAATCCTCTGGCTTTGTTCTTCTTTTTCAAAACTATTTTGGCTCTTCTGGGTTACTTGCATTTCTATATGAATTTTAGAATGAGCTTACCCATTTCTCAAAACAGGCAGCTGGAATTTCAAGAGGGATTATGTAAAATCTGTAGATCAATTTGGAGAATATTGTCATGTCAGCAATCTTAACAATATTAAGTCTTCTGATCCCTGTAAATATGGAATGTCTTTGCATTTACATTGACCTTTAATTACTTTAGACAATGTTTTGTAGTTTTCAGAGTATAATTTTTTACTTTTTAAAAAAATTTATTACTGTTAATATTTTGTTTCTGATGCTACTATAAATGAATTTTTTTGTTAATTACATTTTCAGATTAGTTATTGCAAGTGTATAGAAATTCAACTGATGTTTGTATACTGATCTTGTATCTTGAAACTGCTGAACTTGTTCATTAGCTCGAAATATTTTCAGTGGATTTCTTAGGATTTTCTATATATAAGATCAGGTCATCTGTGAATAGAAACAATTTTACTGCTTCCTCTCCAATCTGGATGCCTTTTATTTCTTTTTCTTGCCTACTTGCTCTGGCTAGTACCTCCAGGGTAATGTTGAATAGAAGTATCAAGAACGAACATCCTTGTCTTATTCCTGATCTTAGGGGAAGGCATCCTGTCTTTTACCACTCAGTTGTGGGTTTTTTAGATGCCCTTTATCTGGTTGAGGAAGTTCCCTTCTATTCTTAGTTTTCTGACTGGTTTTACTATGAAAGAGTGTTGGACTTTTTGAAATGCTCTTTAAATTGTTTGCCAAATTATTCTTACCTGATACTGTCATTATAATACATAGTTATAGCCACCTCTCCAGGTAGCTGTAAGCCTGAGATGACGGGGTCAACTCATTATACATCTTTGTATTTTCAGAGCCATGAATAGTGCCTGTCACTTAATAGATGTACAATAAATGCCTACATAGTAAACCAACAAATAAATGCTACCAGGCACTGTTTGATAGGTTTAATGCCAAATAAGTGATGTGGAGTAGATAACAAAGAAGAAACTAGAAGAAGTGAGCCATTGTCCTAGCTTAAATACTCTCAAACTGGCTTGGTTTATGACATACAGAGATACAACACTTTCTTTTCCTCATCTCCACGTTAATTTATAAGTATTCAGGATTCAATCTTTTTTGTAGGGGGAGGTGGTTGGGTTGCCACTGTTCTCCATCCTGGACAACAGAGCAAGACACGGTTGCAAAAAAAAAAAAAAAAAAAAGGCAAGTTGAAGCAAAGGTTTCCAAATTATTAAAAAGATGAATACAGTGAATAATGTTTTATCATTGTTTGCAACCCAACATATACATTATGACTTTTACTTAAATGTTATTGTTCAAACACATTTAAGCATTTCCACTGAAGACTCCTCATTTTGTAGTTGATTAAGAGTGAGGTCAAAATTAGCCAAGCATAGTGGCATGCACCTCTCCCAGCTGCTTGGGAGGCTGAGGCACAAGAATCATTTGCACCCGGGAGGAGGTTGCAATGAGCTGAGATTGTGCCACTGCACTCCAGCCTGGGCAACGGGCAAAATTCTGTCTCAAAAAAAAAAAAAAAGAGGCCGGGCACAGTGGCTCACGCCTGTAATCCCAGCACTTTGGGAGGCCGAGGAGGGCAGATCACAAGGTCAGGAGATCGAGACCATCCTGGCTAAAATGGTGAAACCCCGTCTCTACCAAAAATACAAAAAAATAGCGAGGCATTGTGGCGGGCGCCTGTAGTCCCAGCTACTCCGGAGGCTGAGGCAGGAGAATGGAGTGAACCTGGGAGGTGGAGATTGCAGTGAGTTGAGATCGCGCCACTGCACTCCAGACTGGGCGACAGAGAGAGACTCTATCTCAAAAAAAAGAAAAGAAAAGAAAAAACAAGAAAGAAAGAGTGAGGTCAGGAAACACTGGGTGACTGTCAGGCACACAGGCCTCCTGACCTGCAGGTCAGCAGGTCTCCACTTACAGGTACCGCCCCATCTCAAAAAGAATAGAATCTCCAGAAAGAAAGGGTCCGAAGATAAAGTTTCTGCATTAAATGACTCATAAATGGAAAATACTCAAATAATGTAACATACATTTGTGGTTATTAAGAAAATTGACTTCTTGGATTTGAGTTGACTTCCTGGACCAAGGATCACAAACTGGGTTCTTCACATGAGCCAATCTGATCAATTGTCTGAAGATTTCAAAGCTGTCTCTGGGTCTGGTAGGAAAAAGTAGTGCAATAGATTAGTAAGTCTGTCATGGGCAAGGAGAGTCATGTGTTGGTAGCAGGCATGCCATATATTTACCATTCCTAATTTAGACACTTAGATGTTGAATGTATTGTGGATTTTCTCTGGCTCTGTCTGGTACCTGAATTCCATTCTCTCAACACAAAAATAGCTACTTGTACAGGTCAACCATCTCATAGGAGAAATAAATAATAGGGGAGCTGAGAGCTCCCTTGCTTCAGGTAGAACCATCTAATTGAAAGGCTGAATCAGTATGTCTGAATTATTTGCTTTGTAAATATACCTCAAGAAAAAAATCATAGAATATAAAGATTCCAATTTCCCTTGAAGGAAATCACACTGTTCATCTTGGAGGTGGTGGGCATTCCACAGTGAAAATAGCCTGTCATTTATCATCCACTGTACATGAGATAGTATAATATTTTAAAATATTAGCTGATTTATTTCTGTCATTATTTACCCCCTTTCCCTTTCTTACCTCTCTCCCAACTCCCAGTTCAAAGACAGAATGTATTATGGGTTCACTTTTCAGTGGAAGGATTTGACAAGACAATAACACTGGAATTGTTAGCGGTAGCGAATTCGTTTGGGTCTACAGCAACCTCAGTTCTTGCCTCCTCAGAAGAAAGAATTTGAAAAAGGGGCATAAGACAGAGTGAGAGACCAAGGCAAGCTTTAGAGCAGGAGTGAAAGTTTGTTAAAAAGTTTAGGAATGAAAGGATGTCAAGTACACTTGGAAGAGGGCCAAGCGGGCAACTTGAGAGAGTCAAGTGGACTGTTTGACTTTTGACTTGGGGTTTTATACATTGGCATGCTTCCCGGGGCGTTGCGGGGAGTGGTGCGGGAAGTTTGCATTGCTTCTCCCCTGATTATTCCCTAGGGATGGGCTGTCAGCATGCGCAGTAGCCTGCCGGCGCTTGGGAGGGGCCGGCACACGCAGTGTGTTTACTGAAGTTTTACGCATGCTCACTTGAGGCATTCTTCCCTTACCAGTCCAGTGTTCCAATAAAGTCATATACCAGTTAACCTCCACCATTTTGCCTCTTAGTCTGCATGCTTGAGCCCACTCACCCAACTCCTGAGATCTTATCGGGAAGCTGATCACCAGCTCCAGGTTTTTTCTATCTACTGAGAGACTGACGTTCCCTGGCGCCAGCTGCAACCAATTATTTTAGAAAGACAGCTTAACAATGCCTGACCATCACCTGATGGTCACCTGACATTCTGGAGTGGGGTAAGGAGGGAGCCTCTCCTGCCCCACTCATGTCTGCCTAGCTACCTACTTTAACAAAATAGCCTGCCAGACACTTGCATTTCAGTTTCCAAAAGCTTAAACGGATTTTGCAAGCAAGCAATTCTCAGGCCATGTATAGCCCAAAGCCATGTTTTGTGGCCCTGCAGAGCACAGTAAAAATTTCTGAATTATTTGTCAGTGTTCCAAAATCAGGAGAGTTCACATGAACTTCCACATTTCCACCCTCCCTTTTATTTTAAAAGCAGAACTGTCAACACTAATCCTGTTTTCCTTAGGGTAACTTCTCCCTTTAAAAACCAATACACTGGATCTGGGCACGATGGCTTGTGGCTGTAATCCCGTTTACTTTGGGAGGCTGAGGCGAGAGGATTGCTTGAGCCCAGGAGTTCAAGACCAGCCTGGGCAACATAGAGTGACCTCATCTCCAAGAAACAACAACAAAAAACACTATACATCAAGTAAAAACAAAGCAAAAAGTAACAACCCTCTCCTTTTCACCTTGATCCCCATCCACCTGCTTCACTGATTACTCACCTCTCTGGCCTTTATGGGTTTGGCTGTGGGAATCTGCACCAGAAGGCCTAGACCCTGGAAGGGAATCATGTCAGCTGCCTTGGAGGCAGCACCTTCATGAGAGTAAGTACCTGTGAGGGGAAAATCAAGTTCAAGGGATTAGAAATTAGAATAAAAATTCCTGCAGTAGGGACAAGGAAAATAACATCGTAGAGTCTAGAATAAATACTATTTCTCGGATAGGTGTGGTGGCTTAAGCCTATAACTCCAGCACTTTGGGAGGCTGAGATGGCAGGATCATGTGATCTAGGAGTTTGAGACCAGCCTGGGACCATGTCTTTGCAAAAAAAATTTAGAAAAATTAGCCAGGTATGGGGGTGCATGCCTATAGTCCCAGCTACTCAGGAGGCTGAGGTGGGAGGATTATTTGAGCCTCAGGTGTTGAGGCTACAGTAAGTCATGATGGACCATTGCCCTCTTTCTGGGGTGACAGAATGAGACCCTGTCTCAAGAAAAAAAAGAAAAAAGAAGAAAAAAACTCTCTCCCATGCGGGAGTCAGGAGGAAGACAGCTGGACCTGCTGGGGCTCCATAGTGAGAAATTACCGCCAGGGCTGCGCTCATGATACATCAAGTGATCCAAGAAGCACCAGAGGATTGGCTCACAGTCCTTTCCTTTGTCTTAGCTGGGATTATAGGCGTGCACTACCACGCCCGGCTAATTTTTGTATTTTTAGTAGAGACAGGGTTTTGCCATGTTGGCCAGGCTGGTCTTGAACTCCTGACCTCAAGTGATCTGCCTGCCTCGGCCTCCCAAAGTGCTGGGATTATAGATGTGAGCCACTGTGCCTGGCCAGAAGAGCTGGTTTTTAACAGCTGCCAGCACCTCATGTTACCAACACCCAGAGAGAAGACTACGCTTGGTCTCTGAACCACTTAACCCAAATAGCCCCCACCTCACAAAATCCAGATCACAGCTCACTACAGCCTCAACTTCTCATCCTCAAGCCATCCTCCTACCTCAGCCTCCTGAGTAACTTCAACTTGCCAATTCTTGGTCAGGTTTTTCCATCTTCATAGTCTTGTTAAGCACCACTTAAAATCTAAGCAGAATCTAAGGCACTCATCTCTTAATTCTTACATTAATTGGATACAGGTTTGGCAACATGACTCTATTTGCTTATAGGTTACACCCCTTTCCCCTTTGATGCCACTCAGCATAGGTGAGCCCTGCCCTTCTGAGCTGACATGCTTTTTCAATTATACAAATTGGCCTGTTTTTCAGTTTAGCCTTTTCATCTATCTGAAGTCAGACACTTGTTGATCTGCTACTCTCAGGTTGTTTCAGCATGGACGCTAATTTCAGGGTTCTGTGGGATAAAGAAAACAAAATCATTTTGCTTCCCTTTTTTCAGGGCTCTCGCCTATTCTTCAGAAGCCGTTAAGGTGCCTTCCCTGTGATTTAAAGGTAAGCATCGTTTGTTTCGGGCTTTGCTTCTTTTTAGGTGGTGTTTACAGTGTATCACCACTGGCCAGTTATTTAATTACAGAGTGACCAGTAAATCCTGCTGAGTTTTATGTGTTTTTACAGGGTCAGGAAAGTCAAGGTCACTGAGCAAAATGAGGTGTTTGACTGTCAGTTTGGTTGTGTCTAATCAATAACCAAAGCAAACAGTTTCCACTCATACAATCAAGTATGATTTGTCAGACATTTATTGAGCATTTACCATTGGACATCATGCTTGGCCCTGGGGATATCAAGTTAATACAAAACGTGACTTTTGCCTTTGAAAGACTTATAGTCTCCCTTGAGTTGCAGGACCTATGTGTAGCGTGATGAGAATGTAAGGACGAGTATCTGAATTTGTAGAAGTCTATTATTTACAGACTTCTGGTTCAGAGAAGGATCTGTTTCTAAGATCCTGGGCCATAGGAGAAGGCATCATGAAAGGAGAGGTTTGAGGGGCTTCTTAAGCCAGTAGGAGGAATAAGTTGTGACCTGGCGGAGTGGGTGAAAGCCACGTAGCTGGGGGAGATATTCTGACTCTGAGAGACTGTGAGGGGATGTATTTGCCTGGAGCTCAGGGATCATGGGGTGGGTGTTACAGGAGAGGAGGCTGAAGAAATAGGTCCGGGCTAGACCTCAGGTGCCTTTGAATTCTAGTCCGTGGCATTTGGAGCTTCTAATATATGTAGAGAGTATCTGATGATAGTTTTAGATGGCATTTTAAAAAGATTATCAGTGTTGTGTAGGAACAACTGCAGTGGTGGAGAGGTAGAGGCCGGGGAAATGTTTAGGAGACATTTAGCTACAATTTTAGTTGCAAGATTTTTTTATTTTTTATAAGTTTTTTTGAGACGGAGTTTCGCTCCATCACCCAGGCTGGAGTGCAGTGGCACGATCTCGGGTCACTGCAACCTCTGCCTCCTGGGTTCAAGCAATTCTGCCTCAGCCTCCCAAGTAGCTGGGACTACAGGCACCTGCCAGCATGCCTGGCTAATTTTTATACATTTTTAGCAGAGACGGGGTTTCACCATGTTGGCCAGGCTGGTCTTGAACTCCTCACCTCAGGTGATCCAGCCACCTCAGCCTCCCAAAGTGCTGGGATTACAGGGATGAGCCACCACACCTGGCCGTTGCAAGATTTTTTTTAACAGCAAAAGAACAAGTTGAATGGCTCTTGCTGGGATGAAGAAAAAGCCACGCAGCCAAGAATTTCCTACTGTAAAAAGAATTTTCTTTTTGATTATTATTTGTGAAAAATAAGGAATGATTGGATCTGGACTGTAGCAGATCTGCATATCTACAGATCATCTCTGGATTACAGTGGGTTTTAGTGTTAAATAAGGGGTGTTCTCATTTATTGGAAGGTGTTCTAAGACCATTGTGCTTCAGTGATATCTGTGCTTTCTGCATCTCTGTACCCTCAGGCAGGGCAGAGTGCAGTATCTGGTGAACTACTGCTGCTTCAAAAACTACCTTGAATGATTGAAAGCCATTAAAGAGAAAAGTGGATAAACAACACAACTGCCAGAGAAAAGATGAAGGAAAGAGAGTAAGGATGCAATCCAAAGAAACAGAAAGGAGGTCACTAACCTTCCCCCAGCCTCAAGGGAGGGAAGCTGGAGAATAAAGATTTAGAAAAGGTCAAGGCCATTGTGTTGCGAGGATGGAATCAGATCAGCTTACCTTAGTTGAAGAGGGTTTATGATAAAGATTCAAGGGAAAATTAAGAAAGATAGAAATCGACCTCAGTATAATCAGTCCTTGATTATCTGGTTACCTGTTCGTTTCTTCAACAACAGTTAGCAAGTTTTTATGCTGAGAAAAACTAGGCAACTGAGATGCTTGGATTGAGGGAGCAGTGTTACAAAGGCATGAAGGTTTGAAAGAGCAGGGTGTTAGTAAGGTACTCCAAGGGTTGGGAATTGCTAGAGCAAACAAAAGTTAGAAATTGGCTGCCCACAGATGTGTGGTATTTGGCCAGAACAGTGTTTTGTTTTGTGTTTAAATTTATATATTAGTTGTCAATGCCATAATTGGATTTCACACAAAAATACCATTTTTGTTTATCAGTTACTATGTAAGAAATCATATCAAAACTTAGTGGTTTAAAATTTAACCCTTATTTTATTCCTTATATTATTATCTCTTACAGTTCTGGGAAATGACTGGGCTCAGCTAAGAGATTCTCATTCAGGGTCTGTCATGTGGTTGCAGTGCAAGGATAGCTGGGATTGGGGTCATCTTGAAAGCTTCCACCCACATGTGGGTGGTTGATGGGACTGTAGCAGGGGCTGTGAGACAGAACTACATGTAGCCTCTCCTCCTTGTCCCTGGGGCAAGTGTCACAGAGAGATAGGAAGCAAAGTTCTCAGTTTCTTAAAGCTTGGGCCTGGAAACTGTCACTGCATCGCTTCCATTGTTCAAGCAGTGCTAGGGCCTGATTTATGTCCCCCCAAAATTTGTATGTTGAAGCCCTGTATTAGTCTGTTCTCATGCTGCTAATAAAGACATACCTGAAACTGGGTAATTTATAAAGGAAAGAGGTTTACATGGCTGGGAGGCCTCACAATCATGGTGGAAGGCAAATAAGAAGCAAAGTCACATCTTACATGGCAGCAGGCAAGAGGGTGTGTGGAGGGGAACTGCCCTTTTATAAAACCATCGGATCTCCTGAGACTTATGCACTATCATGAGAATGGCACAGGGAAAATTCGCCCCCGTGATTCAATTACCTCCCACCAGGTCCCTCCCGCGACACATGGGGATTATTACAATTCAAGGTGAGATTTGGGGGAGGACACAACCAAGCCATATTAAGCCCTAACACCCAGTACCTCAGAATTTCATTGGGTTTGGAAGTAGGGCCTTTAAAGAGGTAATTAAGTTAAAATGATGCTGTTAGGATGGGCCTTAATCCAATATCACTGTGACTTTATAAAGAGAGGAGATTAGGACATAGAGATACCAGACATGTGCACACAGGGGCAAACACATCAGGACACGATAAGAAGGTGGCTATCTGCAATCAAAAAGGAGACGCCTCTGAAGAAACCAGATCTGCCAACACTTTGATCTGGGACTTCCATCCTCTAGAACTGCGGGAAAATAGATTTCTGTTGATTAACCCCCACCAGTTTGTGGTATTTTGTAAGGGCAGCCCAAGCCGACTAACACACACCTGAAGGGTTTTAGGTCCTAGGTAACATGACCCTCTCTCTCCACCCATCCACCATCTATCCATCTCTCTGGTGGTGGTGTGATGGCTAGGCTGCAGGCTGGTGGCCAGAGGCAGGGAGTGTGGCCCAGCAGTTCTCTCAATAGTTAGATGGAGGACAGGTGATGAACAGGCATATTGGGAATGGGAGAAGTACAAAGCAGAGAAAGACTTCCAATGTAAAATTGGCAGTATCTGGTGATTAGATATTTGGAGTTGAGGGGATCCTCAGAGGGAAAGGCCAGTGAATGCCAGATGGAGAGTAATGAGGTCCTGTGGAGGGGGAGATTTGGTTGGCAACATTTCAATAGCATCTTTCATTGACAGAGATTTATTATTGCCTGAAGTAATACAAGACACATAGGTGGGACCCAGAAATTAGAGCCCATATTTCACCCTCTTCTAGGCAAGGTGAGCTAAGGCTCTGTTTGGGTGGGAGATTGGCAAAGGCCATTCTCTCCTTTTGCAGATAGCCCTTTGCCAAGGGGACCCCAAGTATACCTATCCCATGAGAGCAGCTCAGTGTCCAGGTGGGCTGGGCTCTGCCCCTACAGATGTATCCAAGAATAGGGACAGAGAAAAAAATATAGAAGAAAATAGATTAAAAAAAAAAGATTTAAAAAAAGGTTAATAATAGTAAAAATAATAGAAAAACATAGGTTAAAAAGAATTGACAAAACTTTAGGCATAAATGAGCGCCTCCTCTGCCTCATTGCAGCTGCTACAAGCTCCCCGCCCCAGCGTCCTCAACATCCCCATCCTCTAGGTGTCCTGGCTGACTTTGTTCTCAGGGGAGCCTGTTAGTAAGGCACCACTGCAAAGCAGCTATGATGGCAACATCATACGTATGGGACGGTATTTGAACAGGGAAAATGGATTAATTTGGAATTTATGTTCATTCCCAATAGGAGCTAAAGTTGACATTTACTTTAGAAATACCAAGAAAAAAAATAAACCAAATTGAGTAGAATAGACCAGATTTCAAGAGAATGCTTACCTCCTGAAGGGAAGGAAGTGTTTTCTAGTGCTTCAGAAGGAATCATTTGCATATAAACAATGCCCTCATGGGCTGAGGCCAGTGTGGCTCAAGCTGCCTCCTTAGAGCTAATTATAAGTCATTTTTCTTCTTTAAAGCAGTGTTTCTTCCACTGCACCTCTCCTGCTTTGATGCTGCCTGCACTTGAAGTTAAGAAAATCTCATTTCCTCATTCACAGACACCATTTCAAACTTTCTTAATTTAAGCAGATTTTCTTTCTCAAATACTAGAATACAAATTAGGGAAAAGGAAAAGATAGATTAAAAAGAATTGACAAAACTGTAGGCATAAATGAATGTCATTTGACTTATTCTCCCTGCCATTCTACCTCTCTTAATTTCTATTTGCTGCTGAAAAGCCTGAGCTGGGCTCAATGCCCTGGGTCTCCATGAACGTGTTCCCAGCCAGCCAGAGAGTGATCCTCTTTCCAAACTGGATCTCTGGCAATCTGCAAATCTGCCATGGCTTACACGGCAACTGTATAGGGAATTTTTCTTCCTAGAAAATGCACAGAGATGATGTTTTCTGATTAAAAGGGGAAAAAAGCCTAGATATTTTCACTTAAGATTATAAAATCTTTCTTTCATGTTGTGCACATCCACAATGCTGCCACTGTTTTCTTTTCCTGACCCTTAGACTCTCAGTTGGGCACTGCCCTTCTAAGGTTTGAACATGAAGACAATGACTGCTTGAATCACCACTCAGGGCACAAACAGCCCTCAAGCACTCTCTGAGGTTTTTTTTTTTCCTTCTTCTCATATCTGTTTAAACATTTCAACTCAGCGTGCAGTGTGTCTGAAAATGGCTCTGATGTAATTATTTACAATGATACCTCTCTGCCACAGCCTGTAATTCCCTCTTGATTAAGATGGTGATATTGATTTAGCTGGGATTGCATGCAAATAAACCATGACATCGGGAGAAGTGTAGTTTTACAGTACGCCAGTGTGTCGGTGATTTCCATTTAGTAGTCGTTTCTCTCACCCATATGGCTTGACTACAGCATTTATACAGATTAGTAACTGTCTACTAGGCTCAGATATAAACTATAGTCACCAAAGTTCTCATCTGGAGCCTTTGTTTAGGTTGTACCTTTCAACCACAGCCATCTCCGCTCTACATTTATCAGAGTGATCAAAGAGGAATGAGCTCTCTCCGTTGGCCAAAAGCTCGTGGTACTTCAGAGGGAGACAGGTGGAGGAGGCGATTGAGAAAATATTTTAGGGCAATGGAGTGATTTGTTAGTTGGCCACTACACAAGAGTCTGTGTGGCATTCTCCAGCCATGTATTGAAGGCTATAATCTTTTAAATAAATAGTGCCAGTTCACATTTACTTGGCGCAAAATTTGCAGTTGTAGATCTTTTCAAGGGTAAGGAGAAAACAAAATGCTTTGGGAGGGCATAACTATACCTACCACCCAAACAGACTTTGTGCTGCCTGGAGTTCCAGTGTAAGAGGGATCAGGAAGAATGAGTGCCATTGAAGACAAATCTAGGAGCAGTGGATTGACAGGGATTCCTTGCAATGTTAATTTGGAAAGTGTGTAATTCAAATAAAACTGATGTCTGAATTAAAAGGGATGCTTTTGTGTGTGCATGAGTAAATGTTATGAGCTATAGAAGATTAAAGAGGCGTGACAACTAAAGGCAATACTTAATCCTAGGCTGGATCCTGTTGTGTGGGAGAAAAAAGATATTATTAGGTCAAGCAACCAACTGGAATATGGACAATAGATTAGATTAAATTATTGCATCAATGTTAAAGTTGCTGAAGCTGACAACTGCAGCGTGGTTATACAGAAGAACACCCTAATTTTAGAAAATATACATAATGTACACCACTTACTCTTAAGTGATTCAAAAATTATATGTATGTGATGTTTATCAGAGAGAGAAAGGCAACAAATGATAGCAAACAAGTGAACTGTTAATAATAGGTGAATGTGGGTAAAGGGTATATGGGTGCTGTTTTTTCTATTTTTCTTGCAATTTTTCAGTACGTTTAAAGTTATTTCAAAATAAAAAGCTAAAAGAGAGGGTGAATGCCTTTAAAGGTCTGACCCAAAGCTTGTCTGACTCAAAACTCTTTTGCCCTGGGGTAAGTAAAAATTCTGACTTTGCTTTTTTGGTGTCAGTGAACAAGTATTCCTGTGCTGCTTCCTTCCTGTTTTCCTCTTTCTGCAAAGAGTTTACTGGGAGAAGATATCAAATATCAGTTGTTGATGAAACATGTTGAATTACTCTGGATGCACTGCAAGAGCAGAAGTATTTTGCTAAAGTCAAGATTCTGACTGGGTGAAAGGGAATATTGTAGAAGCCCTCTTGGCTATTGTCTCTTTCTTTCTTTTCTCCCCTAGACTCCTTCCTAGCAGTTAGAATTGTCTTCATCCAACACTGTTTTTTCTCATGGTTTTCTTGCTCAATCACTTAGAAGTCCTCCTTTTTATGCTTTGTCCAGCCTCATCCCCAAACTCCTGTTGTTTCTTATACTTTATCCTCAAATAGAACTTGCCTTCATTTCTGCTAATCAGTCCAACTCAAACTTTATACACTTTAACCAACCAAAGATCTCTGATTACTTTTATTTTCTCCTTTTATATAATGTGTCTTTTTCCTGATAGCTTATGAAAATAATACATGTTTATCATGCATGGCTCACTGCAGCCTCAACCTCCTAGGCTCAAGTGATCTTCCCACTTCAGCCTCCCAAGTAGCTGAAACTACAGTCATGTGCCACCGTGCCTGGCTAATTTTTTTGATTTCTTTGTAGAGACAGGGTCTTACTTTGTTGCTCAGGCTGGTCTTGAACTCCTGGACTCAAGCAGTCCTCCCATCTCAGCCTCCCAAAGTGTTGGGATTACAGGCTTGAGCCACTGTCCCCGGCCTAAAAAATGATTTTTAACAGTTACATGATTTTCAGTTACATGGAGGGATTCTTGGCTGATATCCAGCTATGTGGTGGCTATCTGTAGGGTTATGTACACCTTCAGGCTAATTGATTGGTACATTTCTTATGATTGGTTGGTCTATTGGTTTTGATTGGTTGGTATATCCATTCTGACTGATTGGTGTGTTGGTTATAATTATAAATTGGTTGGTGTTTATGTCATATCAGTTGTTAAATACTTTGAATATGACCTGTAATTATACTGTCACAGAGTTAACCTTCAATCTATTAAAATTCTAAACAAAACAAAAAAAGAAAAAAACAAAACCAACATTTTTTTTAAAAAGCTGATTTTTCCTCTGGTTAAATTTCTAAAACTCCAATAGCAGGTTAAAGATTTGATAATTTTAAAGGCTCTGATGCCTACCTATTGACCTGCAAAAAGATTGGACTCATTTACAGTACACTCCTGCCAGAAGGGCACATGGGTTACACCAAAACCTACAAGCCTGAGTATTATCATTTTAAAAAGATCTTTGCCACTCTGATAATTGAGAAATGGTTTCTTGCTTTAAGTTGTACTTATACAAATAAAATGCTTATATTTTAATGTGAGCATTTGAATATTTTTTAGAATGTCCTTTGCCATTTTTCTCTGCTCACTTCTCTGCTCTACATTTTATCAATGTTTCTAGGCTCTGTCTTGACTCTTTTTGTACATGTGACAGCTGTTCCATCACCGATTGCCAGGATTGGTTTGGCTACTTTCCTTGGCAAGGCTGGTGCCACTTTCTCCCTTTACAAACTCAGTTGCAAGGCTCCTAAAGCAGTTCCTTAGTTGAAAAATATTGTTGTTGTATTTGTGGATAAGTTATATTGTGGAGTATTTATGTTGCTTTCTGCGGGTATGTTGCTGCCTTGGCTATAATCTAAGTTTTCCAAGGGCAAGGCCTTTGTTTTTCAATAAAAACAAAATAATTATTTGGAGCTGACTTGATTATCTATTAATAATAAGTTGTTGCTGTAAATCTCTAAGTACCATCCCCAAACTTAGAGATTTACAACAACTTATTCTTATCTCTCATGTTTTTTTTCTGTGTTAGCTGGGCTGTTCTTGAGGTTTCTCATGGAGTTGTAGTCACATGGTGGGAGAGACTAGAGTCATCTGAAGGCTTGACTGTGCTGGATATCCAAGATGACTTCCGGTCTCACATGTCTGAGTCCTCATGTAAGATAGCTGGCACAGCTCAAGGCTGTCTGGATCTCTCTTTCTCTCTCACATGTTCTCTTTGTATGGCTGCCTGGGGCTTCTTCACAGCATACAGTCTCAGGATATTTGAACTTACTTGGTGGCTGGCTTTTCTCAAAGCAAGGACTCCAAAGAAAGCGCGGTAGAAGCTGTATGCTTCTTATGACCTAGTCTTAGAAATCATGCAGCATCATGTCAGCCACATTCTATTAGTTAGAAGGAAGTCTCAGGGTCTCAAAAGTGAGAGCCCAGATTAAAGAGGAGAGGAGCCCAGATTTACATAGGGGTGTAAGTGCCAGGAAGCATGATTGGAGGGATATCTTTGGAGACAAACTACCACAGGTACCTAACATTGGTTATGTTAGGTCCATATGTAACATTCAATAAATTCTTATTTAATGAACAGCCCAGAAACAGGAGATAAATTGTTTTCTGAAAAAGCCATTTGACCTTTAATTTCCTTTGCTGGTGGCAGGGGGATGGGAGCGCGCCATGAAAAATGAGACTTTGGCATAGCTGCAATCTAATCTTGGAAGAGCAAGCAACCTTGAAGAAATTCGCTTATGGGTGTAAATATATCCTACTGACAACTGGATATTTTATTCCAAGATTCTATTATTTTTAGTTATCTAACCAATATTTTTCTGTTTATGTTCATTCTCTGCCTCTGAATAGGGAGAGAGCTGCCCTGATGCCAGTTCTCCAATCACACATGCTATTGTTAAATGTTAGGAAGTAATTTCAATGCCATTGCATATCCTGGTCTAGCTCACAACATTTCGAAGTTTGGTGTTGGTTACCATGACAGCCCATCTTCTCAGGAGAGACCTAGATCTCAGAGTTTCTTTCTGAATATGAGTTGGGGGCAGGGGCAACCATTGTGTCTCTGGCTGACTCAGTCAGGGATGTTTTTGTCAAGTCTGCTTTGGGCTAATGTGTAAAATTGATCCATCATTTCCCACACAATAACAACTTCTTCTGATAGCATCCAAATAGAAAACACATGTTGCTGTAAGATTCCATTAATTCAGCTAAAAATTATTGCTCATTTCTTATATTTAAGATTATACCACATGCTTTCCAGAAGCTTCTACGAGAGAGGAGAGATAAGACATGTATAGATACCAGACAGCCTATACTGCATATAAATGATATAGATGTGAAATTCTACAGCAGTTCAGAGGAGGAAGAAATTACTCAGACTAGGGTGGCATTCGTTGGCTTCTGAATAGAGTTTTGATAGATAAATTTGTCCAGTTTCAGAGCTAAAAACAGTCTTAACACAGAGCTCAACACAAGTGGGAAAGGAATGGGGCTTTGTTACTTTGGTAGCATTTTCTAAGCATGCTTAGGCACATGTGGAGACCAAAGAGAGTTAACCCGCTCCATGCCCTCTAAACAGAAACCAGACAACCAAGGGAGGAACCTCCCGGCAGCCTATGGAAGGCAGCCTGGAGTTGGGCCAATGTCTGAAACAGCAGTAGGTGTGGTGGTTTCTCTGCTATAGGTTTGCAGGTCCCCTGATGGGTGGGAAGGCCTGGCAGAGGAGCAATCCCAGCACATTTTGAGGAACAAAGGTTCAAATATTCATTGTGGGGGGGTGCGGGGGGTGGTGTTGAACAGCACATGTCAATTTCAGCTCTGGAGCCTGCAAAGGTTCTCAGCAGGGAAGTGGTTAATGTATCACAGCACACTTTTCAAGTCTGAAGAATCTCACTGCCCCTTCCCCGCATCTAGGGCTGGCTTCTAGCTGGGTTTAGGGGATTTGGAAGGGATTTGGGGTAGGTGTGGTTCTGCCGTCTCAGTTTCTAGGAAATAAAACAATCCTTTTTTTGACCTTTAATGTGATTCAGATCAATGTCCCCTTGGCAGTTTGCTGTGAGGTTATGAGTATAGCAACTCGAGACCTCAGTTTTATGCTTTTTCTCTCTTTCACCAGCAGCCTGAATTCTGAGTGGGAAGCTGGGGGATTGGGAGCTCAACCTTTGACTCTTGTATTGCTCAGGAAGTTCAAATCCCAGCTCAAATCCTGACTCTTCAGATAATTGCTTCTCCTCCATTATCTGTAAATGATGGAGGGGAATAGGCCTCCTTTAACACTTGGTGAGTGACAAAATTGCAGGGGCTTAAGGAAGGACTTATAACTGGTGATTTGATGGTCAGGAGCCACACTTTGGAGTTGTCACCTGATCCCAAATGGCACACATTGTGCTCTCCAGAGGGAAGTTGAAAAGCAAGAATCAAACAAATTAGGAAACAAAGGAATGTACAATAAACTCCCTCACAAACCAGGGATTTTATGAATCCCAATGGAGTCTTGAATCTGGCAGTGGCAAGTTCTGTTTTTCATGTACCCTGTGGTGCCTGGTGCCCCTCTGTTGAAATCCTACCGTATATTGAGTGCTCTCTTTTTTCCTCTGCTCTGGTGTCATAACACATTTGACTGTGCAATTTGTAGGTAAGAAAGAGCACATTTTAACATAGCATGTAAAATAAAAATCTAGACTAGGTTACCAGGTAGCTTTTCAAATCTGTAAAGACTCAATGTAAGAAAGATAAAATTTTTCACTGTTAGGGAAACAGATTTTGCTTAATCAATGGAGTTAAACAGGGTTAACTACAGCATCAACAGAATGTGAGGTGAATGATCCACCTTAAGTGATAAAGACTGTTCAAACGGAACAATTAATTTCAGAGAAACAGTGTAAATAACGTTAAGGGCTGAAGTGGTTCTCAGATTTCAATGGACATAAGAGCCTCCATGGGGACTTTTTAAAGAGGTCAACTCCCAGAGATTCTGATTCAGCAAATCCATTTTGAGAGCAAGAAATCAGAATTTTAAATAAGCACCTCAGGTAATTCTGATGATCTGGCATCCACACATTGATTGAAAAGAGTGGACTAATGCAAAATAGAGATTCAGAACCCAGGTACTTTAAACCATGGTCAGGATCAATCCCTAAAATACTCCTAACTCCTCCCTGAGTTAAACAATTTATTATTTAGGGGATGTATTTGGCTGTGAGTTACAGAAATTTGAAAAATAGTAATTTAAACTCATAAGAAGCTTTATTTTTTTTGGAGGAGGATGAATGGGGATACTTGTGGTGGGTGATCCAGGTGTCATGGGTTGAAAAGTGTCATCTCCTCCGTCGACAAAAAGATATGTCCATGCCCAAATCCCTGAAAACGGTGAATGTTACTTTATTTGGAAAAGGTTCTTTGCAGATGTAATTAAGTATCTTGAGATCTTCCTAGATTACCTGGGTGGACCCTAAGTTCAATGACAAGTGTCCTTAGAAGAGTGAAGGAGAGGAAGAGTAGATGGAATAGGAGGCAGCAATATGACTATGTGGACAGAGATTGGAGTGATTTGGCCACAAGCCCAGGGGCGGCCACCAGATGCTGAAAGAGGCAAAAAACAGATTC
This sequence comes from Pan paniscus, assembly GCF_029289425.2. NCBI lineage: Eukaryota > Metazoa > Chordata > Mammalia > Primates > Hominidae > Pan > Pan paniscus. The sequence continues at coordinate 59,829,596 of NC_073264.2, forward strand.
TTTCTTAGAGCACTCAGAGGGATCTCAGTCCTGCCTGATTTCAGATGTCTGGCCTCCAGGACTGTGAGTGAATACATTTCTGTTGTTTCAAGCCACCAAGTTTATAATAATTTGTTACAGCAGCCTCAGGGAACTAACACCAGTGTTGGTATAGAGGCTCCACCAGGGACCACATTTCCTTCTGTCTTTTTGCTCAGCCATCCTTAACATGGGCTCATTGTCTTGTGGTCATGAGATGGCTTTTCTGTCTCCCGAATGGTATCTGCATTTCAGGCAGGAATAAGAAGAAAGAGCAAAGGGAAAGGCATGGGCTAGTTTGGTTTGTCTCTTTTTTCACTTTACTGGAAGCTCAATCTGTAATTTTTTATTAATTATCTGGCCAGAACTGGGTCAAACAGCTGCCCTACCTGCAAGAGAGGCTTGGCAAAGTATCTTTTTAAAATGTTGGATAAATTGCCACATCCAACATAATTGGAGTTTTATTAGTAAAGGGAAGAATAGATAGATGAATATCCTGTTGGCAACCAGAAAACTCTGCCAAGGCAAGTGTGCCCAATATACCCCAGTATCCTGGTACCATGACACCTCTTTGGAACCTGGACAGTGAGAGACTGAGACTGGCTGGTCAGAGCTACCTGAAAACACTAAGTGAGGAGCTGAGATTCTTTTTTGACCAATCTGTGGTGATTAATCCTTTCATATTTTAAATGAGTTAGCCTAAGATTGAAGGCAATGTGACTCACTGACTTCACTTTGTACTTAAAACAATTTTTCTTTTGACCCCAGACTGACAAGTTTCTTGCCTATGACCCACAAGTTTTGCATACTTGGATCCCTAGAATTATTAATAAAAACAACTCCTTTTAAGAATTCATTTTAAAACACCATGATTTAAAGAATTTGTTTTCTTTAAATTAGAAGATAATGGGCTGATGATGTGGTTGGAAGCAACACTGTAGTTTTTGTTCCCTAGCTGTGGGAGTTTAGAAAGGACTGAATATGGCTAAGGAACTTGTATTTTTTTTTTTATTTCCAACTTTTCAGTTTAGGAGTACGTGGGCAGGATGTGCAGGTTTGTTAACATAAATGTGTGCCATGGTGATTTGCTGCACAGATCATCCCATCATCTTGGTATTAAGCCCAGCATCCATTAGCTATTGTTCCTGATGCTCTCATTAAGGAGCTTGTATTTTTTAAAATTAAAGTTTGAGTTTTCTTGACCAGCTTTTGGTTAACAAACACTCCACTTCCACAGGGGCCATTGCAGTGGTGGTAGGACCTCTGGCCCCATCATTGCTGGACTGTAAGCAAAACTGTCCACTCAGTGCCTACCTATAGGCAATGGTGCTGATGGGCTTCACTGCCTCCATTTCCTATTTTGACAGCTATATTACTTTGCTGTAGAACATACTTATGTGAAACAGGACTCCTTGAACCAAGCTCTTGCATTTAGTAGTTCTCAATGGGGAGGCATTTGGCAACATCTGGAGACATTTTTGGTTGTCACAACTTGGGAGGCAGGTGTGAGTGGGAGGAGGTGCTACCGATGTCTAGCAGTTAGAGACCAGAAACATTCTGCAATGTACAGAACAGCCCCCTACAACAAATAATTATATCACTTTAGAGATCGATGTATTTGAGCTTGAGACACTTTGGCACAAATGAACAATAACATTTAAGGGTAAATTTTTAAAAAAATCCTTAAGTTAAAAAATAAAACCTCTTTTCCTAATATCCTTCCAATTTTTCCATGAAGGCAAAAGAGTCAAGAAAGAACCAAGTTGGCTGCTTGCTATGAATGAAATTATTATTATTATTTTGTTTGATTCTACTTCTAGATAAGACATTAATAGGTAAAGTTTTTCAAAAATAAAGTTAACGTTTTCACTGTGTTGTCTTGCTTGACTTTTGTACAGGTTTTAAATGGAAAACATTTGTTACTGCCATGAATCTCTGTGTTAGACATTCTGACAGCACTTCCAGGTAGGCAGACAGCTGAGACCAGCCTGTCAGGATCTCTGACAAGTCCCACACCATCTCCTGACCATCAAGAGTAGGCGATTTGCCATTTAGCATTAGGTATATCTCCTAATGCTATCCCTCCCCGCTCCCCCGACCCCACAACAGTCCCCGGAGTGTGATGTTCCCCTTCCTGTGTCCATGTGTTCTGCTTGTTCAATTCCCACCTATGAGTGAGAACATGCAGTGTTTGATTTTTTGTCCTTGCGATAGTTTGCTGAGAATGATGGTTTCCAGTTTCATCCATGTCCCTAATTAATGGGTGCAGCACACCAACATGGCACATGTATACATATGTAACAAACCTGCACATTGTGCAAATGTACCCTAAAGCTTAAAGTATTAAAAAAAAAAAGTAGGGGATTTGCTTCCTATGCAGTGAAAATGTTATAAAGTATTTTAAGCCAGGCATTTACTAGTGATTATAAATGCATCAGAACATATTGGTCAAAGGAGTAAGGCTGTGGTACCACATGGCCAGATATTTTTGAGAAAACTTGTGTAACATCATGAACTAATGGTGTTAGTCTATATTGTGTGGTTATTTTCCTTTCCATTTACTGGCCTCTATAGTTCATGTCCAAGTGAGGATCTGTTAAGTAGATCAACTTAAACCCAAGAGAGATAACATTACTAATTTGAAGCATTCCAAACAAGCATGGATGACTTCATCTGTTAATCTTCAGTTAATTTATTTAAAAAGCTGTTTTCCAATGAGTTGACTGTATATGAATCAAGTGCATCAAATAATGTTCCTTGAGAGTTTTTAAGTTGCTTCATCATCTTTCCACTCTAGCTTTTGTCCATAGTCCTCTGGGGTTAGCAGGCAGACTACTCATTCAGATGCTTATTAATAGTTACACCTATTTGGATGCTCCAAGAGAAAAAGTTGGTGAAAGCATCTGTCGAGAATCCAGTCCTTCACTGCCTGGAGGGATTAGCCACATGAGAAAACTCTTAGGAATCATGTTTATTTCTCTTCCAGGCACTATTTGTATCCAAGCTTTGCATGAGCCCAAATTAAATAGATAAATTTCTTTTTCTGAGTATTGTTATTTACATAACTCTCTAGACTTTGGAGTTTAAGCCCATAAAAGCTAATATGTAAATGTCTTTAAGCTTTTTAAAAATTGTAGATGATCTTTGGCTACACTAGAGCATTTGCCTTTTGAGAAGAGAAATCTATTAAATGTCTGCTTTTACCTGTAAAATATAACTGAGATTGGCTAACAGCTTGATGATTAAAACCGAATTCTCTCTAGGCAAACAATCTGTTCGAGTCTCGGATTCATGGTCAAGAAATGCAAATACGTATATGTGAGCTTGTATGGAAAATCATTTCTGTGCCCATGGAGAAGTATGTGGAATTAATTTTGTTTGTTGCTTGGCCTGAAAGTGGATGTGTGTTTTCTATTTCTTCTCCTTCCTTTCTCCTTCCTACCTCGTTGCCCACCATTTCTGCTAATCTATTGACCTGATGTTGAGAGAATTCCTAGCTTTGAACAAACAGACTACATTGCTGCTTCTAGTTGCAGAGGGACTTATTCAGCCACGTTTTGATTCTGGTTAAAAAGCAGTTATGCTTTGGAGGGCTTTGATTTGATAGGAAAGCTTTCTTAAAGTCCATAGAATTTTATCTTTTGGTTGTCTTAGAAATTCTTACCTGGAAATTTTACAGCTTCAATTATTTGAAAGAAATGAGACAGTTTGTGCTGATTGAAGACATCTATTCTCTAATTAACCACAAAAGGCCTGAATCTTAATCCCTAATACTTCAATCAGGAAAGATTTTCACAATTTGCACAGCTAGAGCCATGTAATTTGGGCAAATCGTTTAGCCTCTATGGATCTGTTTCCTTATCTATAATATGAGAGAAATTGCACTGTGACCTCTAATGTTTCTTCAAGGTCTAAAATTGTACGATTCTATGATTTCTTATTCCATATGCAGATTGTCGTTTGTTGAAGTGAAGTTGAAGGTCTGTGGCACATACCACAAAGAAAGAAAATCCAAATTACAGGTCTGGAATAATATCCCAGCTCCTCACCACTTATTTGCTGTGTGAACTTGAACTACTTATATACCTTTCTGAGATGGGTTCTTTTATCCATAAAACGGGCATAGTATCACCTATCTCATAAGATTCTCATGAGAATTATAAGAGATAATTTTACAAGGTGCCTGTAATAGTGCCTGGCACTTAGTAGATGCTCAATAAATGTTAATTTTCTTCTCTTTTGGAGCTTTATAATAAAATTCTCTTAAATGCCCTGATTTCTTCCAAGTTTGTGAATCATTCCTCATCAAATAAAGTGGCATGGCTGCCCCTCCTTATTAAGGGGGGCCAAGTGGGGCAAGGTGAAATCCAGCCCTAGAGGTCTGCCTTTTGCTACAGATGCAACTTCCTCATTTTTGTTATTAAGAGCTCTCAGCAACAAAAGCAATTTGGAATTTAACAGGAAAATGATATTAGTCAGATTGACTCCTGTCAAAAGCTCTGTTTCAATAAACATTTACAAGAAGGGAAGCTTGATAAGTGTGGCTCCAATCCAAGAAACATGTGGCAATGACAGCTTTGAGTCTGGCATTGAGATCCTTCCAGGTTATTTTTCCATTCTGCATGAGTTTCCTTCCACTAGAGAAGTACTTGAAACCGAATATCTATGCAGTTTATAGATAGTAACACTGTCTCGTTTGAACCAAGAAAAACAGTAACAAAGAAAGAGATGTGCTTCTAAAATAAGACAGATTTCCTTCTGCACTTAAGGCGGAAAATCCCTTGACTTCTTGCTGAAGATGGACCTGCCATTCTTCATGGTGATTAAACACAGCAGTGGTTTATTTTGACCAAAGAAAACTTTATTTGTTCAGGCTTTTGTTATGTTGATGGAATCTTAGAATTCTGGAACTGAAAGAAAACACAGAAATGATTGTCTGAATCTTCCTTCCCCAACTTTCAAGTGACTGGTGTGGGCACAGCTGGGATGTTAGTCTAGCACACCAAGACCCAAGCTAGAGAGTGGTTATTTGAGGATAAGCCAATCTCATCATCCTTTTTGGAAAGCCAAGAGACAAAACAGCAAAGTCAATCACCAATGCGGGCAGCAGGGGGTCTGGAGATGGCTCTAAGAGAAAGGAACCAAGCAGGAGCTGGAAGAAATAAAGGAGAGCCCTGGATCATCGCACCCAACAGTAGGGATGTATGTGCTTACAGTGTGGGAGAGTCAGGCTGCTTGAAAAGCCAAGCAGACAAGAAAGGCCAACCCCTTCATTTCTAAGGGAAAACTGCTGCACAGAGCAGTTAAGGGACAATGCTGACATGGACACAGCTAGTTGGTGGCAGGAAGGACTAGCTCTGGAGTCTCCAGTGTCTTGTCTCTCTCTTCCCATAACTCAGTTTTTCTTTGGTATTGAGTTGATGGGCCCCCCTTTATAGATGTTATATTCTGTTTATCACAGTGATTCTGTGTTTCATTTACAATTCTTGTTTAAGGTGGGTGGAGGATGTTATTCTGTTCAGGGTGGACTATCATCTCTTTTTTAAAAGACAAAGTTGTATTCAAACTATGTATGTTCAGCAACCTACCTGTTCAGAAATGCATTCTTCACATAGCACTGCATTCACAAAGATGGAGTGAGAGTAAATTTAGGACTAAATTGCAGAATAAGATGATCTTTTTATCAATTTTCCACCAGCTTTTCCCTATTAATTTATTCTTTCTTTCTTTATTTTTTGAGATGGGGTCTCGCTGTGTTACCCAGGCTGGAGTGCAGCGGCGAGATTGTGGCTCACTGTAACCTCCGCCTCCCGGGTTCAACTGTTTCTCCCACCTCAGCCTCCTAAGTAGCTGGGACTATAGGCACATGCCACCATGCCTGGCTAATTTTTGTATTTTTTGGTAGAGATGGGGTTTCACCATGTTGGCCAGGCTGGTCTCGAACTCCTGACCTCAAGCGATCCACTTGCCTCAGCCTCCCAAAGTGGTGGGATTATAGGCATGCGCCACCGTGCCCAGCCTCCCTATGAATTTAAAAGAGGATTTTATTTTATTTCTGTGTAATACTTTTCTGGTATCAAAGGTAAGTTATAGAAAATTACTTAAAAATTTTTTTTGACATGGAGTCTTGCACTGTCACCCAGGTTGGAGTGCAGTGGTGCATTTATGGCTCACTGCAGCTTCGTTCGACCTCCCAGGCTCAAGGGATCTTCCCAGCTCAGCCTCCTGAGTAGCTGGAGCTGCAGGCACACACCATTATGCCTGGCTAATTTTTTGTATTTATTTATTTATTTATTTATTTATTTATTTATTTATTTATTTAGGTAGAGATGGGGCTTCACCATGTTGCCCAGGTTGGTCTCAAACTCCCGGGCTCAAGCAGTCTTCCCACCTCAGCCTCCCAAAGTGCTAAGATTACAGGGGTAAGCCACTGCACCTGGCCTAGAAAATTATAAAAAGTTTTATTAGAATATTTTCCTTAAATCATTTGTGTTGATGATATGTATTTTATTAATGCTGACTTAAAACTTTACATGATAATTTTACACTTATTAACACATCACTTGTCAAAATAATTAGTTCAGAGAAATCTGATAAAACATGGGTGAAATGTATACATGTATTTATATTTTATTCCTTTGGAAATATCACTAAAATGAGAGGGATATTAAGCATTAAGAAAGAGCTAAATCCAAAGAACAAAGATTATGGGTGAGGCAACTTCACGGGTGAGAGATGTCCACAACATTTGGATGACAGAAGCAGATGGATAAGTGGGAACTGACTTAACAGAGTATAAAACAAAGACTCTGATGTGGGTGGCAGAAGAAGCCACCAAGAAGCAGCCCAGAGTATGCTGCAATGCCCTAGAAAGCCCACAGAATTGGAGTCGCCAGTTACCTCTGAAGGCAAAGGTAGCGGGTGGCGCTGAAAACAGAAAACAGATTGGCTGGATCTCCACCAGCTCCAACCTTGCTACCTCTTTGTTAAGAAGAACTGCTACATTTCCTTTTTTTCCTTTTTAAAATGTTTACAAAGATTCACTTTACATTTTCCAATTGGACCAGGTTTCCACACACAAATTGAATTATGGAAAAATTGGATTTAAAGATGCTTATTTTGGAATTAGTTTAATTGAGTAGACATCTGAGTGTCTACTGTGTTGAGCTGATACAAAGATGACTAAGCCAAAACAGCCTTCCCTCTGGGTCTCAGAATCTAACTGGGGAGACAGATAGCCCAGCTAACCATAAACATGACAGAATGTGCTCAAGGGCTGTGAGAGAGGCATGGACAGAGGGAGGAGCCGTGGCCAGGCCTGTGGGAGGCACGGAAGGCTTCGGGGAGAAGGTAGCGGTTGACTGGATCATGAAGTGGCTTGTGACTGGGGAGTGAGAGGCTTCCAGGGAGCAAAGGCCCTAGGGACTCAAAGAATGTTCCTGGGCATAGTGAACTGTCAGATTGTGTCTGACGAGCAATGTGGGGCCGTTGTTAGAAAAAAAAGTACACGTAAGGCTTATATTATGAAATAGATATAAAAGTTTATCACACTGGATTTGGAAACGAGAAAATGATTTGGGTTTTAGCTTCTCTCTCAGTGCATCACTCTAACACTGAACGTAAAGCTCAGATAAATGTAAGGAATTACATTTTTATTGCAAGTGGGTTGTTGTTGCTATCATCATTTAGTCAGAGGATTTAAAGGGATATTCTAGGAGAAGCAGGCTGATAGTCACAGGTAACCTTCTGTGAGGGGCCCTCCCCTGGATATCCAGATCTTCACTGGAGGATGACTCCAGTGATGGAACCATCAGACATCACAAAAGCCTTGAGGGAGATATTTTGGGGTACATGAGGATAAGGGGGGCTCAGTGAGTAGAGCCCACTTGGGCATCAGATTGGTCATAACCTCCAAGGCTCCTTTACCTGTTGTGGAGAAAAGCAATAGAAAGACTGAGGAAACTCTACCTGTTATGGTGGCTCCTGGAAAGCGAGGGCCATGGTGTACTCTGCTTGCCATCCCCAGAGCCCATGGTAAACTGCCACCTAGGAATCAATGGTGCTGAGTCTCCCCTTCTCACTGGTAGAAGTTAGTGCTGTTCTATCAACTTAGCTACTCTACAGCAATTAACTAATTAATTCAAATAATTACCGAATAGCTTCCACGTGCAGTTGAGCTCCTTACCTCTTGAAAACCACACCTGTCTCCGTGGGTTTCATGGATTTGCAGGGATGAGCTCTTTCCTAAATTATCCCACTAAAAGGGCCCTGAGTCCTGGATAGCATAGACTCGGGTCACCTATATTACGTTTGCCAGATTTTATGATCTAAAAACTTATTATTTGACTTTTAAGTTCTGAATTTTATTGGCTATTTATAATGATTTATGTTCTACTTATTTACCTAACCATTTGGAGTTATAAGAGTTGTTTTATAAGCATCATAACTTACTGTCCTGGATTAAATATCCATTTTTAAAAGTTCCTAGTATTTGCTGCAAATCCAAAACTTAACAAGCGCAAGGTTTATTTTGAAATCACAGCAGTGAAATTGTATGGTTTTTAATGTCCACGAGGGAACAGCATTCCCCCCACATTCTGAACCACAATTTATTATTGTTTAAATGAATGCATGACTCTTTGCATACCAGTCTGTACTGTGGGTCATACGAACTAACCTCAGAACAAAATCACTTTGTTCAATAAAAAACAGGGCCCCTCTAGTCCTCTGGACCCCTTTCGATGTATACCATATGAAAAAAAGTTTATTTGACTGTGTGATAACCTCAAGCATAATTCCTCATAGAAATAAACCTGACAAAAGTCTTACCCACCCTGCCACAGAGGGGAACTTAATGTCATCTTCAGCATTAACTCCTGCAAGGCAGGTAGACAGTACTTTTAAAGACAGTAGTCTAGGAGAGTAGACCCAAATGCTTAACAAAATGCAATATAAAAATTCTCATATTTGTGAGAAGTTCTTTTACATATATTCTCTATTTTATCCTCCTAAGAGTGGCTCCTCTCTCCCAATTATTATGCTACCAAAAACATTTCCTAGAATTATGGAAATGACTTCAGTTTTTTGTTTGTTTGTTTGTTTTTGTTTGTTTGTTTTTTGTTTTTTTTTGAAACGGAGTCTCGCTCTGTCGCCCAGGCTGGAGTGCAGTGGCGCGATCTCAGCTCACTGTAAGCTCCGCCTCCCGGGTTCACGTCATTCTCCTGCCTCAGCCTCCCAAGTAGCTGGGACTACAGGCGCCCGCCACCATGCCCAGCTAATTTTTTTGGTATTTTTTAGTAGAGACAGGGTTTTACCGTGTTAGCCAGGATGGTCTCGATCTCCTGACGTCGTGATCTGCCCACCTTGGCCTCCCAAAGTGCTGGGATTACAGGCGTGAGCAACCGTGCCCGGCCGATTTCAGTTTTAATTTCTCTAAAAACTAGGTGGTTAGAAGGCGAGCAGTGTTTTTAAAGTTTCTGGCATGTCTGTGGTTTAGCTCCCCTTTTAAGAAAGACACTGGTCCAATAGCCCCAGTATTTTGGTGTCATCTTAGAGATGGAGGTGCTGCTCCTTAAGGGGTCACTGCATGAATCTGAGTCTACCGTGGTAATATTTTAAAATCTTGCTTGGTTGAGGATATCTAAGACACTTAGGAAAAGTGATTTTACTTAAATATTTGAACTTTGTGACTTGGCAAGTCCAGGACTCTGTATGTCTACTGTTGTCAGGTCTAGTAACCTCTGGGGCTGGGAAGCCAAGGATAGGAATCGTGCTACATAGAATTGCAATAAAGTCACAGCTTGCTCTCTCCCCACCCTCACCTCTGATATGGGTTATCAGTCCCCCAAGACCCTCCCTGGCCTGGTCTCTGTGGTCAGTGTCTGTTCTGTTGCTGTCCCCATTATTCAAGGTCTCTGTTCAGTGGGCTCTCAGCGTTTGGGTTGTTCAATATAGCCTCTTGTCTGAGACTAGCACCCCAACCCACGCTACCCCACTAAATTTTTTGAGAGCTTCTCCTACCTTTACTCTTACAATGTGGTTCCAGTGAAAGCTGCCATGATCTTTTATGAATATGTACAGTGACCTCCATGGCCACAGCTGATTAGCCTAGAGTTGGCATTAAGTCTGGGGCAATCAGACTCCTGCCTTGAGAATTTTGCAAACTAGAGTAAAGAAGAGAGTCAGTCCCTCTCTGGAAGTGCCAGTGGTTGCAAAGCTCAGGGGAGCTCTGGGAGTCTTTATTTCCTGCCATGGGGAGGAAACTTATCTGCAGTGGTGCTGCTGTATTGAGAGAAGCAGAAATGCGGATGAAACCATGATTCGTGCTTCTGGTTCCAAGTGCTCCTAAGCAAAGCTGGATCCTTGCCTTTCTCTCACTTTGATCCTTCAACCCTTCCTTGGTTTCTGTGAACTAATAAATTTCTCCTTCAATTCTGCTAGTTAAAATTGCATTTCTGTCACTTGCAGCCCAATGAGCTGTGTCCAACACCCTCCCACCTCTCCCTCTAGCATTTGAATAATACCTATCTTGCACCTCATCTTTTCTATGCCCCAAATATCAACTATCTAACTTGATTAAATAACTAGTTACTCATGGTTTAGAGAAAACAGAGGTCAGTTGCCACTGGGCTCTGGAAAAACATTCCTGGTTTATTTTATTGATGATTGACCATTAAGGTGGGGATTTTCAGGCTTGGCAGAGGGTTTCAGGCTTGATGAGTCTGGGTACATTGGCTCAAGCCAGTAATCCCAGCACTTTGGGAGGCCAAAGCAGGAGGATCACTTGAGGCCAGGAGTTTGAGACCAGCCTGGGTAACATGAGACCCTGTTTCTACAAAAATAATAATAATAATAATAATTATATGGCACATGCCTGTAGTCCTAGCCACTAGAGAGGCTGAGGTAGGAGGATCACCTGAGCCCAGGAGTTCAAGGCTGCAGTGACCTATAGTCACACCACTGCACTCCAGCCTGGGTGACAGAGAAGACTGGCGATATGTATTAGTTGCATGGAGGCAGCTTAATGGAGCCCTGCCATGCATTAACACCTTCTGCTCTTACAACAGGAGAGCCCTCAAAACTTTGCTGACTAAAGTGTTAAAGAAATATGAACTTGAAAGAGTGACTGTGATATTAATTGTGCTAAACTGTGTAGTTTATATCAGCACAATTTTGTGACATGATCTGGGTCAGACATTAAGGAATTTTATCTGATGGCTTCCTCAGTCTTGCTTTCCTACTGGAGGGGTATTTTCTCTATTTGAATGTTGTAACCTTTTAGGCTGACATAATTTTCTGGGAGTAAAAACATTAATGCCTCAAATGAAAGTAGTTCTTAGGAGAAGAGAGTAAGTAGAGATGAGGGAAAAATTTAGAAACTGAAAGAGACAAAAAGAATAGAGGAGTGTGATAAAGGAAATGGAAAAGTGAGGGAAGGAGTGATAAGCAAATATAATGAAGCAGGAAATGGGGTAGAAAGACCAACGAAATTAAAAAGAAATTTAAATGGGAAGCTTGAGTCCTCTTCATCTATTTTGGAAAAATGTCAAAAGTGAAAGCAAAGTTCTAGCCTATGATTTCCTGTCCAGCTGGAATGAGTTGTTAGGTGAGGATGAACGCCAGCAGTGTTAGCCGAGCAGCATTTCCCGCTTGCTTGCGGTCCAGGTTGGTTCCAGTTTTGCTCTGGACATGATGTTCTGAGCCAAAGTAAGTTCTGTTCAATTTGGGACTGGATCTGGTTTTACCAGGATTCTTTGGTTTGGGAAGATGCTGCCAGCAACAGTCTGGCATCCCAGGTGTCATTCCCTGGCCTCTCCTGGTGGGAATGACTTGAAGACAGGGATTCATGTAGCACACTGGCAAACCTTCTCCTTGACTTAGAACTCTGGGAATGCATGTGCCCATGTCTCTGGAAACACAGCTCCTAATTTGGATTCTTGAGTGAGTGAGCTGAGTACTATCTCCTGAAGATGATATGTCTGTCCTGTAGTCTCATTTTTTCCTTTGTTTTGCTTTATTTGCCATCAAGTGTTGGTTAGCTTTTCTTGCATTTTCATTAATGCCTCTGATAGCTTGTAAAACACAAAGAATCAGCTGATTCATCTGGAAAACAGCTTCATGCTCCCTACACACTGTGGATTCAGCATAAATGCAATTTAATCCTATTACCTCCCAGACAAAGTCAGCCTTTCAGTTCTTTCTAGAAGGGAGGACAAGAACAATATGAGTGTGTTTCAGTAGTTTCAGAGTAGTTAGGAGCAAGAATGTTACAAGCCATGGAATATACAAAACCTTTGCCAGCCAATATGTTTGATAGATGATAAATATGTTTGTAAAATAAATCCACACTTGGGCAGGGACCCATTATCAACAGCTGCAAAGCTTAAAGAGGATATCCTGCAGGGATATCATTCACAAACACAACAACACATAAATAAATACCAGGGTGGTTTCTGATGGACTCTGTCATGACTCAAAATTCACTTTTTAGAGGAAAAAAAGGTCACCCTGAGAGTTTCATTGCTTCAAGAATGACCTTAGCTATGTTATTTATGGACTAGAATGGATGATATGGCCTTTCTTTCAATATGCAACTTTACTGAGCTGGAAATCAAAAGGAGCAAAGACGGTGGGAAGGAATTGGTTGTTTTGTGTTATGATGATAGAACAGCATGAGGATCCCAACTGCTAAAACAGCAGCATCATAAATAACCCATGTAGAACAGATACAATGTGGGTGTGTGTGTGTGGTGAGGGGAAGGGTTTCAGTGAGGGCTGCAGAATGAGTTTGTGAATGAAATGGTTAGTCACACGAGACTTATAAATACTGAAGAGTAACTAAGATTGCTGGCATGTGTTTTTATTAAAGTTCTGAGTTGGAAAGTTAGATTCAAGACTTTATGGTGATGGAATGGCCATTCTTTATTAATTTGGCATTTTAGTAAACCTGCATTTCATTTTATACAGTCCTCTAATTCAGAAACCTGAGCGAGAAATCTTCTCTTTCTCTTGCATCCTGCCCCTCTCCCCCAGTTCAGTCAGTCATCAGGCCTATCAGTTCTACTTCCTAGATAGTTCTTAAGTTTAGCCCCACCTCTTAATCCCCATGGCCAGTTCCCACGCTTTAGGTTATGTAATACGTTTTTGACTGAGATTCCACTCCATTCCCATAGACCTTGTGTCTCCAATCCAACACATGTTCCATGCTGCTCAAGAGATCAAATGCTTGCTCAACGTATCTATCTCAGTGTTCCTCATCTCTCCATGCAGGATAAAATTCTGCATCCCTGTGTATAGCGTATAAAGTCCAACACAATCAGCCTACTTGTATGCCTCAATTATTGCAACTTCCCACAGCACATCTATAGACAAGTTACTTGCATTTCCTTGAAAAAAATCAAGACTTTTTTTCTGTCCACTGCATTTTTGCATGGTGTTCTCTCGGCTTTGAATGGCCTGTTTACTGTCATTGCAGCCTTCTTTGGCCTGTCAAACTCCTACTTATCCTTCCCAGCTTCCTTCTAAAATCTCTTCTACTTCTCTATGAAGGATTTCTTGATCATCCCTGCAGCGTTGGGGAAGTGTAATGAATGTTTACTAACTTTGCCATTCAGCACCTGCACAACCTTCTTGGGGACACAGTTTTACTTCGATGGTTCCCCTTTCCTATTCTCAGTCCATGTGCTTCCTGTGAGGCTGATTTCATCCCTGGACCTGAAGGAGTGGAGCATGTAACTAGGTTAGGTTGAGACAATCTGTGCAGTCCATTCTCTTGGCCACAGCCATTTTTCAGCCATGGACATGTGATTGAAAGTGGGCCAATGAGAGCCAAAAGAAATTCAATTTTGGCATTGGTGTTTGAGGTATTGGGAAGCAGATTTTCTTTTTGTTGGACTGAGGTTTCTGAAGATATAAGCCTGAATTTTCTAGAAATACTTTTATGAAGTCATGGATTGGAGCTTATCTAGAGGAAGAACTGCTAGAAGGAGGAGCCCGGAGACATTGTGACTGATCCGAGCTCCTTCAATAGGCAAGATTGAACACGGACTTTTCAGTTTTTGTTTTTGTTTTTTTTTTTAATGGAGTGTCACTCTGTTGCCCAGGCTGGAGTGCAGTGGCATGATCTCAGCTCACTGCAACCTCTGCTGCCCAGGTTCAAGCGATTCTCCTGCCTCGGCTTCCCAAGTAGCTGGGATTACAGGCACCTGCCACCATGCCTGGCTAAGTTTTGTATTTTTAGTAGAGACAGGATTTCACCATCTTGGCCAGGCTTGTCTTGAACTCCTGACCTCGTGATCCACCCACCTTGGCCTCCCAAAGTGCTGGGATTACAGGTGTGAGCCACCGTGCCCAGCCTAGACTTTTCAGTTTTATGAGCCCATAAAATACCTTTTTTTCCCCTGGTTTGCTTATATCAGGTGGGATTGGGTTGTTTTTATTACTTGAAACCCAAAGAATTCCAGCTTTAACTGTTTTTCTTCCCTCTGCTCCAGGCACCTTTTATATCCTTATATTTTGTTCTTGCCCTACTGTTGACTAATACCTGGTGTTTGGGTAAGGTGGAGAATGTAGGGCTTTCTTGTCTAAGGGAGGCATGGACATCAACTACCAGGGTCATCCTTCAATACTAATGATTGAGCATATTATGTATCTGGCATACAATTTGTATGCCTGGGGGAGAAAGAGGAAAAATGGAGAAGGCAAAAATGGAAGGAAATAGGGCAAGGAGAGAGATGGTTTCCATACTAAATGGAGAGGGATGCGATTACCGCCGGGTCTTTACTTCTATTCAGATACAAAGAAAAGGAAGGACTGGGCCGGGTGCAGTGGCTCACGCCTGTAATCCCAGTACTTTGGGAGGCCGAGGCGGGTGGATCACGAGGTCAGGAGATCGAGACCATCCTGGCTAACACAGTGAAACCCCGTCTCTACTAAAAACATAGAAAATTAGCCAGGCGTGGTGGCAGGCGCCTATAGTCCCAGCTACTCGGGAGGCTGAGGCAGGAGAATGGCGTGAACCCAGGAGGTGGAGCTTGCAGTGAGCCGAGATAGCACCACTGCACTCCAGCCTGGACGAAAGAGCGAGACTCCATCTCAAAAAAAAAAAAAAAAAAAAAAAGGAAGGACTGACTTGGGAAGGAGGGAGATTGGAGGTTCTTACCCAAACCCCTCAGTGAGGACCAGGGAAAATGTTAGCTTCCTGTTTATATTTGTAAGGAATATGGAGGCAGGAGTCGGAGGCAGGAGTCGGACAAACCTAGACTTGACCTGCCTTAGTCATGATTTCCATAGATATTTGTCATGGGCATAGACATTTTCACAGCTTCCACAAGGAGAGTCCTTGATTAGAATTTGAGAGTGAAACCAAGGCAATATAGTTTCCTAAGGTGGCAACCTGGATACTGCAGATTGATATAATAGGTCAGTTTGCAAGTTAGTGATCATGCTAAACAAAGCCCTAATGGCCCTCTTCTAAAGATGGATTTACTCCAGACACCTCCAGGAGCTCTGTTTGATGAAGTCTTCATACTAAGCTCAGAATTTTCTTATTTGGAAAATATCAGTTTGAATGTATCCTCAACAGATCTTATGGTGGATGCTGGAATAGCACATGCAGAGGAAGTATGTTATTTCAAAATTCCCTTGGATTAAAGAAGAGGCCAAAGACTATTTGATTTCTGTGCTAAAATATCAATGAATGCTCCTTATTCTGGAAGGGAGAGGTACAATAGTCAATAATAAAGATCCCATAATAGCTAGTCAAGCACACACATGGAATCTAGAAACACTTTTAATCCACTATTTCAAATGCCTAATCCCAGTGCTACATTTTGTCTCCTTCCAAGTCTTCATGGCTGTGGAAACTGGAAAATTCAATTTGTCTCTGACCTCTGCCCATGCCTCTGTGGTTTTAGTGCTAAATATTATACTTGGGAAACATCATGTGGTCAATCTCAAGGAAAATGAAGACTTTCGGACTCTCACCCTTTTTTTTTTCTTTGCCTTACAGATCTTCAGCGCTCTGCTCTTCTACTTTATTCTTCCTTTTCTCCTACCCTCTTCCTGTCGAATTTTGTGTCTAGCCTTAGGGGAGGGTTGTCTGTCATCCTATGTTTTGCTAGGGATGGGAGTTGGAGTAAGGTAGGGGCTTTGGGTCCTAAATGCGGAGAAGGGATAGAAAACATTTTCTTTGAAGATAATCTTAGAGTAGAAGATTTAAATAATTGGATTGCAAATATTAGTTTTCTGCTAGCACTCCCGATTGTTATTATATTAAAAGAGTTTCCATCTCCTTAGTTTACTTTACAGAATACCTCATCCTTGGTAGGTATCAGGCTCCAAGAACAAGTGTAGGAAAGACCTATTGCATGAGAAAAGGAACTATACAGAGAAGAGGATGCCTATACCCCTGACACCCAGGGCAGGAGACACTCAGATATTCTTTTAGGCTTTTACTTGGTCGCATGGCAATTGCCCTGTGCCATGGCTTTTTTTGATTGGAATTCCTAAACTGAGAAATCAGACACTGAGTGGATTATATATTCTTGGCTGCCACTAGGAAAAGGAGTCATGGTCTCAGCAGGGATAGCGACATTGTTTTAATTTCTACCATCTCAAAACAGATGGAACCCTGGCTTTACTCTGGTTTTGGCTCTGCTAAACAGTTAGTATATGGAAATTGAATATTTAAATACAGTATATTTATCCCATTGTGTTTTAATTACCCATTTACTTGCTTATCTTTTCCCATGAGACTGTTGGTCCCTGAGTCTGCTTTTTCACCTTTATCTCCATTGCGTAGCACGTAGCCTGGCACATCATTGGTGCTCATATCTGTTGAATATGAGGGTGAAATAGCCCCATGGCACAGAAAATCCAAAATGTTTATTTGACGTGTTTAGAAGGTGGGTAGGAACATTTTCTTGCTTTTTGCATGTGTGGGACATTTTTACTGACAAACTTTGTTTTTAAGGAGGCAATGATAAAGACAAATATAAAGAGGTTGAATAAG
The DNA here is from genome assembly GCF_029289425.2 of Pan paniscus. Taxonomy (NCBI): domain Eukaryota; kingdom Metazoa; phylum Chordata; class Mammalia; order Primates; family Hominidae; genus Pan; species Pan paniscus. The sequence goes on from NC_073264.2 coordinate 59,846,625, forward strand.
CTGAAAAAATAGTCAGTGTTGACAGTGTTTCTCAAAATGTGGCCTGAAGACCACTAGCTTCCTACCGACAGCATGCTTATGGTCCACACTGCAATTTTTTCTTTTTCACTCTGTGTCCTCTGTCCCCCAATCTTCTACAATTTATTAAGTTTAATTTATTCTTGCTTCAAATCAAGGAAACCATGTGGGGTTTTTAGTCTCCATTTTTAGAGGGAGAAATTGAGGCCAAAGAAATGCAGTGGCTTGCCCTATCATGCCCCAGGAATCCCTGGACTCAGATGTGACTGTTTTTCAACCCCTGTTTTAAACATCCTGTTTGCTATTGGGCTCGGTGTCCCTTCCTGACCCATTTTGAAACAGATGGAAGAAAGGTCAGCAAGGAGGAAGTGGAGATATATGGGTTTGTTTTCTGAAAAACAAATGTAACTCAAGGATTTTTTTGTGTGTATTTTACTAATATGATCTTCAAAAATACCCACCAGGATCAACAAATATTTATATTGCGAACACGAAATGGCTCATCCTCAGAGATACCAGCTGTTCGTAAATTGTACCCAGAAAATAAAAGTATAAGATGTATATTTCTTTACAGAAACATATAATTTGTTTCTCTTTTCATCCTTTTAGTCTCTTCTAGATAGGCTATAGAATTATTTTGCTTGGCAAATTATGGAATAATTCTTGGCAAGCTTACAAAAAGAAGTTAAAGTAGAAAAGGATTAATTTCTAGACATAAGAATTTTGCTCTAAATCACAGTGGAGTTGAGCATGATATTTTAAGAATTAGCCATGATGAAAATTTGTTGTTGTTCCATCTGCTAAATGGTTGCTAAAAATGTGATAATATCTGGGGAAGGGTTCCCTTTATCTCTTCTCTCTCCCCTCCCTCCCCTTTCTCTCCTATCTTCTCCTCTTCTCTTTTTAAAATTTATTTCCAAGAATGCTCCATATATTAAGAAAAAACACCTATCAGGGTATTTGGTTGGAGTAACATCTTGTCATTTTTATTTTATTTATTTATTTTTTTTCAAGATGGAGTCTCACTCTCTTGCCCAGGCTGGAGTGCAGTGGTGCGATCTTGGCTCACTGCAATCTCTGCCTCTCAGGTTCAAGCGATTCTCTTGCCCCAGCCTCCTGAGTAGCTGGGATTACAGGTGTGCACAACCACGCCTGGCTAATTTTTGTACTTTTAGTAGAGATGGAGTTTCACCATGTTGGCCAGGCTGATCTTGAACTCCTGACCTCAGGTGATCCGCCTGCCTCAGCCTCCCAAAGTGCTGGGATTACAGATGTGAACCACCATGCCTGGCCGAACATCTTGTCCTCGATCCCACTTGGAGAACCCATTTGTGTGTGGCCCTGGGCAGTTAGGCTGCTTGATGCCTTTCAGGTTGCACTAAGCCACTCATGCTTTACATCCAGAGTTCCATATTTTATTTTATTTTTTTCCTTCAAACTTTTATTTTAGGTTCAGGGGGTACATGTGCAGTTTTGTTACATGGGTAAATTGCATGTCACTAGGGTTTGGTGTACAAATTATCTTGTCACCCAGGTAGTAAGCATACTACCTGATAGGTAGTTTTTTATCCTCATCCTCCTCCCACCCTTCACCCTCAAACAGGCCCCAGTGTCTTTGGTTGCCTTCTTTGTGTCCACGTGTACTCAGTGTTGAGCTCCCACTTATAAGTGAGAACATGTAATATTTGGTTTTCTGTTTCTGCGTTAGTTCACTTAGGATAATGGCCTTCAGCTGTACCCATGTTGTTGCAAAGGACATGATTTCATTCTTTTTTATGCCTCCATAGCCGTCCATGGTGTATATGTACCACAATTTCTTTATCAAGTCCACCTTTGGTGAGCATCTAGGTTGATTCTGTGTCTTTGCTATTGTAAATAGTGCTGTCACAAACATACGTGTGCATTTGTCTTTATGAGAGAATGATTTATATTTCTTTGGGTATATATCCAGTAATGGGATTGTTGGGTCAAATGGTAGTTCTGTTTTACGTTCGTTGAGAAATCTCCAAACTGCTTTCCACAGTGACTAAACTAATTTACATTCCCACCAGCAGTGTCTAAGTGTTCCTGTTTTCTGACCTCCAGAGTTCCATATTTTATACTTTCAGTGTCTTGGTAGGAGTGAGGGGTGTGGAGTGTCCTTTGGCTGGAGATGGGATGGTGATGAAGGAGATGACAAATATTTCACCAATAATAATGTCAAAATGGAGGTGAAATTTTAAGTTTTCAATCAACATTTTTTGAAGTTGCTTGCTTAGATTTACTTTTTTTTTAGAGAACTTTTAAATTTGATGCATAATATTTTACATACTTATGGGGCACATGTGAGTGTTTGTTACATGCATAGAATGTATAATGATTGAGCCAGGGTATTTGGGGTATCCATCAACTTGAGTATTTACCATTTTTATGTGTTGGTATCATTTCAAGTTCTCTCTTTTAGTTTCTTTGAAATATACAAAATATTCTTAGTATAGTTACTCATTAACCAACCTCTCTTCATTCCTTGGCTTCCACTCACCCTCTCTTTCATTTCCAGTCTCTGGTTATGTGTCATCCTATTCTTGATCTAGCAGAGATCAACTGTTTTAGCTACCACATATAAGTGAGAACATGTAATATTTGCCTTTCTGTGCCTGGCTTATTTCACTTAACGTAATGGAACCTCCAGTTCCATCCATGTTGCTGTTAATAACAGGATTTCATCCTTTTTATGGCCAAATACTATTCCATTGTGTACATATATCACATTTTCTTTATCCATTGTCTGTTGATTCAATGAACATTTAAAAAAAATTTTTAGTAACTCAAGAAAGTAGGACCTAAACTCAGGGACCTCACAGTTTCATTCTTTTCTGCTGGTTTTATGATTTCCTGGACCAGAGTTGCAGTAAAATGAATATACAGTTGACTTTCCTCCATGGGTATCCGGAGGAAAACAAATGAATCATGAAAGAGTTTTTCTATTATTGCATGAAAAGTACTATAATACTACAAAGTGCTGCTCTGTTTTATAGAGGGAACCATGAAGTAGTAGTCTTTACGATGAGGTTTCTTGGAATTTTTTTAATGCAAGAGTATCTGAGGATGCAGATTGGATGTAAGTTATTAAACATCAAGACCATGGCAATAAAGATGCCACTGTTCTTTTGATAATGCACAGACCTTTGTACTTTTGTGTGTGGGCTTTCCTTTCAGAAGATAGATATATTTTTAAAACTTTGACAAATGAAGAGTGTTTTGACTGTTTGTAAGTTAAGGCAAAAAAGAATGATGGCATGAAATCAGTAATGTGCCCAGTGATTGATTCCACACTCATGTTGAGAATAAACCCATCTTAAGATGTTCCTTTTAAAAAAGTTTTTCCATATAATATATTCAAAGTCTTATAGGTCAGTATTTTTTAGTTTACTTCTAATAAATTTTCTCTTGTAAGACATTTTTTGTTAGCTGCTGTTCTTTGGAATAATGTTTAAAAAGGGATTTGCTACATATGTATGAGATTTAAATATTTTGAAGTTTTCCCATCTTTTTTTCTTCTTGAAAGTCAAAACACCTCTGAAGATCAAAGAAATCTCTTTTTCCCATTATCCAGGAGTAGAATTTGGGATTTTATCTCAGGAGAAGTACACTTAGAAAATGTAAAAAAGAAAAACAACAAAAGTCCCAGCTGGAGTGAGAAAAATCAATCCCTCACAGACGTTTTTGTCTGTGGCCAGTTGGTGACTTTCCAACAGGGTCTGTCTTTTGAAATCTGGTTTCCTCTCTCCCAAATTAAACCCTGGTTGTATCTTAAAAAGAAAAGTCTCCACCATTCTGTCTACCATGACTCTCTATAAACTTTCCTTCATGAAGGAAAGGGAGAGCATTTTGAGAGTCTTGCAATAGTCAACATGGTGATTTCACAGTTGAGTTTACATTCTCTGCATTCTCTCCCATAATATTTCTTTTACCTAAAACAAATCCTATATTGAAACCTCAATAGCATCAGAAATCTTTCTTAAAAACAAGAAGTTTCGGTGACTTTTGATTATAACACAATATAACATTCACATGGTGTTCACAAGTGGCTACTTAAATTTATTTTTCATTTTTTTATGATTAAAAAATTGTTTTCAGAGACAGGGTCCCACCATGTTGCCCAGGCTGGTCTTGAACTCCTGAGCTCAAGTAATCCTTCTGCCTTAGCCTTCCAAAGTGCTGGGATTACAGGCGTGAGCCACCATGCCTGGCACAAGTAGCTTTTAAGGTTCATAATATTAACCACACAGGTGATCTGTTTGGTTCATCACACTTTGATCTAGCGAAATAGTTGAGGATATTCAGTTATGAGGAGAAGACAAACCAATACAGATGAAGAAAAAAGTAAGCAATCTATTGGTATGTATCATGTGCATTTTTGGTACCTGCCAATTTAGAAGGCACTATGGCAAATAAAGCAGATGACATAGCCCCTGTGTACGGAGAACTTGGAGTCTGGAACAAGATGCAGAGGCAAAATGGTATTCCATTGTTCAGAGGCAGAGGTCTCGGCTGCAGTCACAAAAACTAACAGAAAGAGAAATGAAGGCAGGAAGACATATATAACTGTGAAATATTAGAGCCTTTTTTAGCATAACACTCTTTCAATTTTATTTTTCGAAAGTAATAGTCACCTCATTTTGCTTTTAAAATGGTTGTGGCTTCGTTTTGGCCTTGCCATGAGATGATCCCCTTGCATTCCATATCTATCTCCCAAGGACCCAGGAGCTTAGATCATGAGTGTTTGCAAGTATCACCGTAATTATTACCTTGCTCACTGGATAGGTTTGCCTTGCTGTAGGGCAGGTTGAGGGGTTAGGGGAGACCACCGTTATCAGAAGTGCTTAGCTGCTTAGCCAGTGGGGAAGGCTTAGAGGCCTGACTATGTGCTTTACCTATCCAGGTAGCATCAGGGGTATGATTCTCTAGGGGTGGGGAGATTCAGCATCTTTATCTCAGACCCAACAAGTTTGCTATCTGTGTCTTTTGGCTAAGGATTTTTCTCCTCTCAAAAATCTTTGAAAAGTCACCAGGGTTTACCTGGCTAAGAATACCTGACTGGAGGGATAAGCATTTGCCTCCTTCATTAGGGTACTCAGCGATGTTGTCCTATAATTCCTCTGGAAGTCCCTGGTTTCCTAGTTCGACTGCTCCAACAGAGATGCTCAGGGAGCCCAAATGGCCACACAGTCATTCCTGCAAGAACAGCAGAACAAGGATAACAATGAGCAGCCCAGGAACAGCTGGAAGAGGAGAATGCCACATGTATTAAATCTCTGAGGATAGAAAAAATAAAGAGGAGGATCACATAGGAACCCCAAAGTGAAAGACATTAGGGCAGACACACTGAAATACGCTAGTTCACTTAGGACAAAGCTGTTTCTCACATGAATATTTCTAGGTAGGATGCTCTAGGTTGGGTAGTCCCAGGTACATACAGATTTAATGAACACTAATCATTTTTTAAACTGGTGATGTCCAGTAGAAATACGACGTTTGCCTCATATGTAATTTTTTTTTTTTTTTTTGACACGGAGTCTCACTCTGTTGCCCAGGGTGGAGTGCAATGGCGCGATCTTGGCTCACTGCAACCTCCGCCTCTTGGGTTCAAGCGATTCTCCCACCTCAGCCTCCCGAGTAGCTGGGACTACAAGCTTGCATCACCGTGCTCAGCTAATTTTTGTATTTTTAGTAGAGATGGGGTTTCGCCATGTTGGCCAGGCTGGTCTCAAACTCCTGACCTCAGGTGATACACTGGCCTTGGCCTCTCAAAGTGCTGGGATTACAGGCGTGAACCACCACGCCGGGCCTATGTAATTTAAAATCGTCTAGTAGCCACACTAAGAAAGTAAAAAATTAATTTTAATAATGTCAAGAGATTCAAAACACTATCATTTCAGCATGCAGTCAATTTAAAAAATTATAAATGAGGTAGTTTACATTATTTTTTCTTCTGTACTAGGTCTTCAACATTCAATGTGAATTTTACACTTACAGCACATCTCAATTTGGTCTAGTCACATTTTAAATGCTTCCCAGCCATTGGTGGCAAGTGTCTTCCATAATGCACATTGCTGCTCTAGAGAATGGCCTAGTGGGCTAACTGGTCTCTGCATGAATAAAATCGTGTGTGTGTGTGTGTGTGTGTGTGTGTATGTGTGTGTGTGTTTTACTGTATTGCTGAACAGCAATAGCCACAAAAACTATTCTATTGCCCTTACTGAAAAAACAACCAACCAACCAAATAAAAAGCTAATAAGGACAGCTAGCTGGATTCTCACCAAACTTGAGAATTACTGGGGCCCAGAGGTGGGCCTTGGTGAGACTGGCAATTCTTCACAGAAGGTTTAGTGAGAATTTTGTGACTAAACATACTTACCAACTGCACTCTGTGTGGTGTACTCTAAGGTAACATGAGCAATGCATTAATTTATTGCTGGTTAGAAGTTCTTGTCAGTGAGGTGGGAAAGGCCAGCTAGTGTTTTGATATGCCAACAGCCACGTAGATCCCTCACACTGGGACAGGCCGGTAGGAGAAGAACAAATTAAATTCATTCTCTTTTCCAGCCTGCACTGAGATTCAACCCAGATGCCTCGGTCTGTTGACCACAGTCTGTGTGCCCCAGTGCCTTGGTGGGGAGAAGGCACGTTGCTGGAATCACTTGAGGGATGGAAATGGCCAGGGGTTTTGGAATAAAGGATATTTGCAGTAGAATGAAAATGATTGTTGACTTGCTTTGCTAGTTTTTCTCAATACTTAAATAAGAATATGGGTGTTTTTAACTGATTTTAAAAGTTTGGAGGAAGAGGAGCCTCACTAGGCACGCTGTTTACAGCGTTAATTTCCTGGGTACCATTGTTCTTCCTCAGAAAACCCAGACGATACAAACAAAATGACAAAATTTTTTTTCACTGTTGCTGAGAAAGAATTTGATTTGTAACAAGAAGTATACTCCACTTATAGGTGACATTTTTATTTTTGTTTTTCCTATTATACAAGTAATTTTATAGAAACCTGAAAAATTTTGAAAAGTATAAAGAAAACAATACGAAAATGCTCCTCTCACCATTCAGTGATGTACCAATATAATGGAAACTCATTATTTTCTTGAGTCTTTTTTTCCTCTACAAATGTAAATATATTTAGGGGTTGAAATTATAAATATTTGTGTTATTTTTCACTTGACATAGCATAAACATTTTACTATGGTTTATATATTCGTACATTTACAGAATATAATCTGCTATAATATACCCATTGTTTCCCTTGTTTTTGGACTTTGAAATTGTATCTATTTCCTAAGTGACATGCAGAAAATTTTTAATTTTACTTGATTGAAATCCTACATAATATCTTGGTTTAAAAAAAATCACTATTTGGCCGGGCGCGGTGGCTCACATCTGTAATCCCAGCACTTTGGGAGGCCGAGGAGGGTGGATCACCTGAAGTCAGGAGTTCAAGACTAGCCTGGCCAACATGGTGAAACCCCGTCTTCACTAAAAATACAAAAATTAGCTGGGCATAGTGGTACACGCCTGTAACCCTGACTACTCAGGAGGCTGAGGCAGGAGAATCACTTGAACCCGGGAGGTGGAGGTTGCAGTGAGTTGAGATGGTGATATTGCACTCCAGCCTGGGGGACAAGAATGAAATTCCGTCTCAAAAAAAAAAAATCACTATTTGACATGCATAGTAAAATAATCAGCTACAAGGAGGAGCTGAAATTTAACAAAAGTTATTTCATGACCCTTTGTCTTGTATTCAGAAGCTCTTCACTGAAGTAGAGTTGTGCTGTGTGTCTTGAATAAAGCAACAAACAGTTGTGTGCAAATAACTTTTTTTTTCTGGTCATGGACTGTTTGAGTTATTAGACACAACAACGGTGGACAATGGACATCAAGACAAAAGCCTACTCTTGCACTCCAAATCATGATACGTTCTTCCTCAAATTCAGGAAAAGCCATCCGATGGTATTTATTCTTATAGTGGCATTTGATTCCTTAATAAATGAGCTTTTTCCATAAAAATATTTCAATAAGAAATGTTGCCTGAAGTGCTGATGACACTGATGAAATTACAAGAGACTTGTATTTATTTATTTTTAGATTTCTATTATGAAAAATTCAATTGATACAATGTAAACGGAATAGTATAATGACACTTATGTACCCTTCATCCAACTTCAACTATTATCAATAGCCTGCCATTCTCACTTCATCCATATTTTTACCCACTCCCCACACCTTCTACTTGATACATCTATGTAACTCATATCCCAATCATGATATAAAACATTTCCATCTCTCCAGAAAATTCCTTCATGTCCCTTCCCATGTAATTCTTCGGCCCATCCCCCTGTCCCAAGAGGCAACCACCATTCCCATAAGTCTTACCTGAGATTTGTCTTGCCTATGTCTTAATGTCATGTAAATTGAATGATATAGTATATAACCTTTTGTGTCCAGCTTTTTCCACTAACATTATGTCTGTGAGATTCATCCGTGTGGTTGTGTGTATTGGTAGATTGTTCATTTTTATTGCCAAGTAGTAGTGTATTATAAAAATAGATTATATTGTGTTTACTCACTCAACTACTAACTGGTATTTGGATTATTCCCAGTTTGGGGCCATGAGCATTCTTGTATAAGCCTCTGTATAAAGATATGTTTTCAAATTCTCCTCCTAAATATGTAGGAGTGGAGTTTCTGGGTCAAAGGGTAGATATATTTTAAGTTTATAAGAAACTGCCAATGTTTTTTCCATTTCTGCCAACCACACGTGAGAGTTCCGGTTGTTCTTCATCCTAGCTAACATTTGCTGTTGTCAGTCTTTTTAATTTTAGCTATTCTACTGGGTGTGTAGTGGGTATCTTGTTGTAGTCTTGTTTTGCACTTCTGTGATGACTAACAATGTCAAGCATTTTTTAATGTGGTTATTGTCCACTTAACTTTTTTTGTGAGATGTCTGCTCAAGAGACACTTATTTTTCAGGATCTGCTGAAGTAACCTCATGTCCTAGGTACTGTTTCTTTGGTTATGCCGTTGCACAGGATAAGAAGTGCATTTCTCAGTGTAGGGTGCATAGGAAAGTTCTGCAGGGTCACAGATTGCCTCTACGCTTTATTATAGATTTCTTCTCTATTTGTGGCCCCTCTTTCAACTCTCTGGTATGATTCATTTCCTGCTGCTTGCTTTCTGGACTTCTCCCTTGGCTGGGATTGTGATTCCCTTTGCCTTTTCTCTGTCTGCTTAGGGCAAGGTTTAATGGGAAGAAGCCATTACCAAATTCCTTTTGCTTTGTGGTTTTAACTCATAATGTGTCAGCATCTCCAAAGCTCCACCGAGAACTTAGGATCCCTTTCTAACCCAGAGTCATGAGAACTAAAAATATCTCAAATAACTCTATTTTGAAACATTGGAATTGAGTCAAGAAGTAATATATTTTGGGACTGCCAAGTGACTCCAACATTATTCATAGGAACTTAAGAGCATTTGGGAAAGGCTGTGATTTATATCTAAATCACTGTGCTTATGTGATAAGCTAAATAAGGTTCCTCAAGCTCTATGGTAAAAGACAAGAATGTTTTACAATTTCCAATAAATTATGGACCAATAGTTTTAGAAATAAAAGTGTTGCAGCGATGTTGACTTGCTAGAAAGGTTTCTATACATACACTTTCACTTTCTCCACAGAGACAGCTAATAGTTTGTAGACTGGCACCAGCCTGTGGGTCACTCTTTGAGCAACCTTGATTCAGAGCACTGAATCTGGAGCCAGACTGTTTGTGTTTGAATGCTGGCTCCATCATTGTTGGCTGGGCGGTCCTTTTTTTTTTTTTCTCATCATTCAACTTGAAAGCTGGGTGGTCTTAAGGGAGCTTTTTGATTCGGTATTCTCATTTGTAAAATGGAGATAATGATGATAATAACAATGCCTGCTGCACATATTGTGGTGAAGATTAAATGAGTTCATATATGGAAAGTGCTTACAAGAGTTCCTGGCATATAGTAAGTGCATGCTAAGCTTAGCTGCTATTATCATTGCCATATCCTAAATCCCAGGACACTTGCAGTTATAGCACTCAGAAATCCAGTTCAAGTTACTTAAACAAAAGGAATTTATTGGGTAGTTGTAACCAGGTGCTCATATGATGCTATCTAAGTCTGAGACTCCTTTTTCTTCTATGTTGGCTCTATTCTTACATGGACTTTCCCTATAGGTGTTGAGGTGGCTGGCAGTGCTCCAGCTTACATCTTACCAGTTCACAACCCAGTGGAATGAGAGTCTCATCTCTTACCTTCCCAAAGTTGTGGTTGTTACTTTCATTGGCTTGGCTTGGTTCTTGTCATGAGCCCACCAAAACCATAACAACTAAAAATTCAGAAGAGGTACTCCTCTGAAGAAAACTGCAGTGCTGTTACCAGAATAAGAGAGAATGATTTTTTCTTTCAAATGACTGGGGAAACAGGTTAGAATCTACTGGCTTTTTGGAATAAATAATGGTTTTGATCAATGATGGAGCTCTTAGGAAAAGATGTCCCAGAAGAAGAGAATACCATTTCTTTCCTGGGAGAAACTTCTAGCCTATGTGGTAGAAGGATGTGGGGGACAACTTAATGAAAACCATGATTTGGGCCTTCTAAAATGTGGTCTTCTTATCAGCAGGATATGGTGCTTTGGAAACTGTCTTAGTCTGTCTTGGATATAGCAGAATACCCAAGAATGGGTAACTTAGAAAGAACAGAAATTTATATTCTTACTATTCTGGAAGCTGGAACATCCAAGATCAAGGTGCCAGCATCTGGTGAGAGCTTTCTTGCTGTGTCCTCTGGAGAGGAGGAATGCCATATCCTCACATGGCAGAAGGAGAAGAGAGAGAGAGAGAGAGAGCGCAAGAGATAGCACAAGAGAGAGTGCAAGAGAGACCTCTCTCCCTTCATCAAGCCTTTTATAACAGCATTAATCTAAACATGTCCCATTGGGCTTCACCTCCCAACAGTGTTGCTTTGTAGATTAAGTTTCCAGTTTCTGACATGTGAATTTCTGAGGGACACATTCAAGCCTAGCAGGTATATTTTTTAAAAATGACTTAATAAAATTAGCCAACATGAACCAGAAGAGCCTAACCTCTTACCAATAAGAAACTTAAGTAGATTAAACATGGAAAATCTGAGTCCAGTGGCCATAGATGGAACACCTGCAATGTGAGGGAAAAAAAGGCATGGATGTTTTGCTCAAATCAAATGAGAAGGTGAGTGGGTGCCCCTTCCATTGCATCATTTGTTGAGACATTCTGTGCTGAGAACTCTATAGGTTCTTTCAATGATGTGATGGAGGAAATGATCGGGGTTGTGAATGTTCTTCTCATTTGTGCCCTTAATGCTTGCCAGGTTGTGAGAGGTTGGGAAGAAATTAGTTGATGTAGGATATGGAAACTTAGTTTATTTCTCTTCAGGCAGATGGCTAGGTCATGGAAACTTGTTGGAAAGATGGGACCCTTTGAGCTGCTTTCTTAGATCAAAGGCTTTTGAGTTTAAGGGGCTCTCAGAGACCCAATTTATTGGATCCCAGAGACTCACTGGACTGTACTTCCTTAATGAGGAGTGAAGACATCTAAACACATTCATTTTGAAACTGCAGAGAAAAAAACCCCAAGCCTAAGTGATATGGTTAAAGGAGTATAAGTGTTCACATTCACACCACAGGTAACTGGATACTTCACTCATTTTTAGTGGCTGAGCTGCTCTGAGCTCCCCAGAATCACAAGATTTGAAGAACTGTGTGGGTATTTAATAGAGGCAAAGCCCCTTTTGCAGATCAATTTTGCAAATTTTGATCCATGTGAATCCTACTTTAAATTTTTGTAGCTGTCTATTGGAGTTCTGTTATAACCTCAGAATGATCAAGTATTCATTTTTAAGATACCTTACTTTAAAGAAGTGCTTAATTGAATTCCAATTCTGTTCACTAAGATGAAAAGTATCTTCAGAGTTTTGGAGATGAGTGTGTGAATTTCAAATAATCTAGAAATGTGGCCAAACTTTAGGAAATGTTTGCATCAATCTGGCTTTGTGGTGCAAACTGGCAGTTATGAATTTGAATATTCACTGCTACAATAGCATTAGAAACATGATATTGAGCCAGGCATGATGGCTCATGCCTGTAATCCCAGCACTTTGGTAGGCTGAGACAGGCGGATTGTGTGAGCCCAGGAGTTTGAGTACAGCGTGGGCAACACGGTAAACCCCTATCTCTACAAAAAATAATAATTGAAAAAAATTAGCTGGGGATGGTGGCATGCACCTGTATTCCCAGCTACTTGGGAGGCTGAGGTGGGAGGATCATCTGAGCCTGGGAGTTCGAGGCTGTGATGAGCTGTGATAGCGCCAGTGCACTCCAGCCCAAGTGAAAGAGTGAGACCCCGTCTCAAGCAAAACAAAACAAAAAACTGAAAACAAAAACAAAAACAAAAACAACCCTGGTATTGAAATTGAGCTAGGCTCACACTGAAAATATTGAGTGATTTTTAAGCGTGATTTCAGAATCCGTGCAAACCAAAGTGTGATCCAGAGAATCAGTATCATAGGCATAATTCAGCTTGTCAGAAATGTAGAATCTCAGGCTACCCTCTCTTCCCCTAGACCTACAGATTCAGAATTTGCATTTTAACAAGAGTTCCAAGTAATTCCTGTGCACATTAAAGTTGAGAAACGTTAGTGTATGCTTTTTTTCCCTTTCACCATCAGACACCAGAGATGATGATGAAAATTAGATTTTTCTGTCCTACCTGAGACTTTCATTCTGAGTTCTTCATAATCTCCAGGGAATTCCGCTGAATAGTCTGATTTTACTATTCAAACTAGAATCTCCAGTTAGTCTCTTAAATGGGGATTCTTATTCTTTGATTAAAATCATTAATGAATAGTCCAATATCCCTGTGTGCTTTTTTTTTTTATCTAGGCAATATTGATAGAGCTGATTTTATCTTACTGCCAAGATTACATGGTTTCAAATAGTCAACAAGTAATATTTTACTAGTGTTATCAACAGAAACTCATGTGACTCCCCTCTTTCCTACACACACACACATTCATGGATTTCTGACACAATAGTCACCAATAGAAAAAAATTGGGCTGTTTTGGCCACCATGAAACTTCTTTGATCGTAGCTATTTAGATACATGTATTATCTTTGCTCCTAGATTCTATGGGAGATAAACACATTTTATTAAGTTACCAATTACTATAGATAACCTGAGAAACAAATTATTAAAGATCTTGTAGAGCACAAGTTCTGGAGACTCAAAGCTGGAAAGGAAGAAATTGCATTGCATGTGTGTGTGTCGGGAACAACTTTGCTGAGATTTGAGATTTGTGCGGAAAAACAGGGAACCGAGCTGGCTACCGGGAAGTACATTTCAGACAGAGGAACCATGAGTACAAACTCAGAAGAGGATAAGCACAGTGACTGTTCCTGGAATAAGAAGCACTCTAGTTTGGCATCTGCACTTATTTAGTTTATATAAACTAAGTACCTATGAGGTTTAAGGCTTAGAAAGTAAGTTAGGCTATAGTTTGGAGAGTAAGATGAGGAGAGGAATCTGGACTTCATTATTTGGGCAATTAGGAACTGGAAGTTTTAGGGAGCAACATGACCGTATCTCTGTCTTTGGAAGATTTATCTGGCAAAAGGACTTTGGAGGGATGGGAGGTGTGAATAAATGGAAGAAGAAAAACATGGGGAGATTATAGAGGCAGTGGCAATGGGACTGGAAAAGAGGGAACAGATGGGAGGTCCACCAAGGATTTGAACTATTATGGTGGTAGTAAGAATAAAAAGAACAGGGAGAAAGTGAAAATTCTAACAGAGATTCAATCTATAGAACTTGATGATCTCTTGGGTCTTTAGGGCTAAGGATTTTGAGATGATACCTCTCACCTTCCCATTCATCCAAATTATCTCTGGATGAATGAGAAAATAGTGACACCATTAAAAGAAACTGTAAAATTTTGGCTGGGTACAGTGACTCACACCTGTAATCTCAGCACTTTGGGAGACAGAGGTGGGAGGATCACTTGAGCCCAGGTGTTTGAGACCAGCCTGGGCAACATAGCAAGACCCCGTCTCTACTACAACTTAAAAAAAAAATTAGCCAGGTGGGGTGGTGCATGCCTGTGGTCCCAGCTACTCAGGAGGTTGTGGTGGGAGGATTGCTTGATCCTGGGAGTTCAAGGCTGCAGTGAACTATGACTCCACTACTGTACTCCAGCCTGGGTGACAGAGTGAGACCCTGTCTCTTAAAAAAAAAAGTCAAATCAGGGAAAGACTTTTTTAGTTTGAGGTAATATCATTACTTAGAAAATGATGGGTGGAAATGTTTAGTTGCCAGATAAAAATGTGAGTCTGGAGCCAAGAAGTTACGTGCCCAAAATACAATAACCGAAGCCACAGCAGGGGAGGAGCTCATCTAAGGAGGAAGTGTTAGGAAATAGAAATGGAACGATGATGAAAGTTAGGGGCCATCTACATTTAGCGGTGAATGGAGGAGAAAGAATCTTCAAGGTACTCAGAGAGAGACCAGAAAGGTGGGAAGAGAATTAGGCACTACTATTTTCTGTCTTTTTTTTTTTTTTTTTTTTTTTTGAGGCAGAGTCTTGATGTTTCACCCAGGCTGGAGTGAAGTGGTGTGGCCTTGGCTCACTGCAACCTCCCCCACCTCAGGTTCAAGCGATTCTCCTACCTCAGGCTCCTGAGTAGCTGGGACTACAGGTATGCGCCACCACACCCAACTAATTTTGTATTTTTACTAGAGACGGGGTTTCGCTATGTTGCCCAGGCTGGTCTCGAACTCCTGACCTCAGTTGATCCACCCACCTCGACCTCTCAAAGTGCTGGGATTACAGGTGTGAGACACCGCACCCGGTGGGCACTACTATTTTCAAAAGTCAGACAGAACCTTTCCAGATGAAGCAGGTAAGCAACGGTGTTAAACGGTATAGCAAAACAGAAGAATCGAGCATGAGGAAAGGCTGTCAGAGAGAAAAGGCAGGTAAGTGGCTCCCAGTGACCATGAAGGGAAACAGTTTCAGGAGAGCAGTAGGAACTGATGCCAGGACACAAAGCTTCACGCAGTAACTAAGTACAGTTATGTGCCGCTTAAGGACGTTTTGGTCAATGACTGCATATAAGACAGTGGTCCCTTAAATTATGATGGAGCTGAAAAATTCCTATCCTCTAGTAATGAAGCCAACATAATGTCACAGCGCCATGCATTTCTCATGTGTATGTAGTGATGCTATGTAAACAAACCTACTAGCTGCCAGTCATAAAAATTATAGCACATACAATTGTGTATGCTACATAATACTTGATAATGAATGACTGTGTTTCTGGCTTATGTATTTACTGTAGCACAGTTGTTGTCATTATTTGAGAGTGTACTCCTTCTACTTATGCGGAAAAAAAGGGTTTTTGTAGGACAGCCTCAGGCAGGTTCTTTAGGTGGTATTTCAGAAGAAGGCATTGTTATCATAGGAGATGACAGCTCTGTGCATGTTATTGCCCCTGAAGACCTTCCAGTGGGACAAGATGTGGAGGTGGAAGACAGTGATATTGATGATCTTGCCCCTGTGTAGGCCTAGGCTAATGTGTGCGTGTTTGTCTTAATTTTTAACAAAAAAGTTTAAAAAGTAAAAAAAGAAAATAAAAAAATTAAAAAATAGAAAAAAGCTTATAGAATAAGGACATAAAGAAAAAAATTTGTACAGCTGTACAGTGTGTTTGTGTTTTAAGCTAAGTATTATTACAAAACAGAAGTTAAAAAATTAAAAAGTGTATAAGGTAAAAATGTTATAGTAAGCAAAGGTTAACTTACTATTGAAGAAAGAAAGTATTTGTTTATAAATTGAGTGTAGCCTAAGTGTGCAGTGTTTATGAAGTCTACAGTGGTGTACAGTCATGTTCTAGGCCTTCATGTTCACTCACCACTCACTCACTGACTCACCCAGAGCAAATTCCCCTCCTGCAGTTCCATTCCTGGTACGTGCCCTAGACAGATGTGCCATTAAAAAAATTGTTCTATTGTGTTTTAAATGTACCTTTTCTATATTTAGATACATAATTACTTATCATTGCGTTACAGTTGCCTACAGTATTCAGTACAGTAACATGCTGTACTGGTTTGTAGCCTGGGATCAATAGACTCTACCATATAGACTTGGTGTGTAGTAGGCCATATCATTTAAGTTTGTAGGTACATGCTATGATTTTTGCATAATGACAAAATTGCCTAGCAATGCATTTCTCAGAATGTATCCCCATCATTCAGCCATGCAAGACTGCACTTCAGTTGTGAAGGCTAGAAGCAAAGACTCCTCTTTCAAGAAACTGGTGGTGAAAGAAAGCAGAAAGAACAGACAGAAGAAGGACACTGCAGGAAAGACGAAATAAAGACCACCAAACTGATCTAAGTTATTATTATTAATTTTAATCAGATGACTACAGTTTATTTTAAGACTGAGACAATGGACCCAAACGTGGGAGAAAAACTGATGTAATCATTTTTGGGGGTAATTTATGAGACATACATCCCTGGAGGCCAGGAGGAATGGGAGAGGATGTAATCAAACACAAGGCTGAGCTGCTTCTCCTTCAGAGATGGACTAGTTTCAGCAACTGCCACTCCCTGCCCTCCAGATGTCCAAGATAGTAAAAGAGAAAAGAAGTGCATCAGATAAAAGTGATGCAGAGGGTTCCACTACAAACCACAGTCCCTCTATGCCGTGTTCCTGAGATTCTTTTTCTCTGTTTACATCCAAAGCCATGAGTAGCATAAAAAACAGTCATTCTCTTCTGAGTTGCATATGCTTTAACAACAACAACAAAAAAAGACAGGAAGAAAAGCTTCATCCAAGGCAGAAGTTCTGCTTAGACTCTAGTGGGCTCCTCCATTTCTCTCCAGTGTTTTGTCAGCTTGTGTTATAATAGAAACCTGAGCTTGCAGTGGGAAGAGTGGGTTGAATCTGATTTTTGCAAATTGGTAATTATCTTGGGAAAAGTTAACCAAGTTACCTGAGCCTTAGTTCTGTTCATCTGTAAAATTGACGGTAGTAGCGACCTTGAAAGTGGTCATGAGCATTTCATGAGAAGATACATAGAGTATGTGGGACATGCACTTATGCTAGTGGGTCCT
The DNA here is from genome assembly GCF_029289425.2 of Pan paniscus. Classification (NCBI taxonomy): domain Eukaryota; kingdom Metazoa; phylum Chordata; class Mammalia; order Primates; family Hominidae; genus Pan; species Pan paniscus. Next base: position 59,863,857 of record NC_073264.2, read on the forward strand.
CAGTAACTGCTTTTTGAGAGGAGATTCAGTAAATTTCAAGATGGCAGAGTCTGTGTCTTATCCCCTGGGTTTGTGTCCTGGGGTGAGGGGGCTGACATCTTCCTTAATATGTCTGTCTTGAAGGCTTACCCCTATTGCGTTAGTCTCTTACTAGATTGCTTTCACCTTCAACAACTGTTGCCTTCTGTTTCACTTCCCTGAATAGGTGTTATTCTCTCTCTGTGCTTTCATTGTTCACAGGCTACACATTCTGCAACTGTCGTCAATTACATGCTGAGTTGTCCGTGGTGAACCTGTTGACCTTTCAACGGGTGTTTTAATTTTAGGAGAGGATGGTGGGAAGAAGGCAGCGCTCAACACTGGATCAACAGTCTGGTTTCAAACACAGGCCAAACCTGCAAATGTGATCCACAGATGTGCATCCTTGGCATCCCCTGGTAGCTTGCAGGAAATGCAGATTCTCAGGTCCTACCCAGAACCCTTTGAATTGGAATCTGTATTCTAGCAAGATCCCTAGGTGATTTATATGCACATTAAAGTTTGAAAAGCACTGTTTTAGGGAAATAACTATTTCATAAGGTGGTTTTGAGGATTTAATGGGAAAACATGTACAGAACACCTAATGCATGTAGATGTGTAATACAGTGCTTAATAAATACTCCTGGCAAATCCCAAGAGAGAAGAAAGAGCCCTCTGTCTCCAGGGCCAATGATGTATAAAGCAGATAAAGAGAAAGGACAAACAACACAGCACTCTTTAGAGTACTAAAAAAGGAGGTGTGTGTATGTGTTTTGTTTTGTTTTGCCAGAGGAAAGGAAAATAATAAAGGCAGAGGAAGGAATGAAAAAACTGGCAAGTAAGAGCGAGAAAATATGGAATGGAAAAGCAAAGTACTTAGGAATGAAATACCTTGAGGTGGTGAAAGAAGAAATAAACAAGGGGTAAAGAGCTCTTAAAATGTACCAGTGCTGAAAATTTGGATGAGGGGAAAACTAGATTTCTCCAGATTGGCAAGGAGGTGTGAGTGTGTGATGTGTAAAGAGAGACAGCCAAACTCAAGTGATTTAGCATAAGTCTGGCTTAAAAAGTTTAATAGTCCTCGTGTAACATGGTAAGCTTGTATTTTGAATTTTCACTCAAGGACATCTTTGTTCAGAGGAGCAGCATGGTTTGGTTTTGTGCCCGGGTGACTGGAAGGAGTGGGAGGCAGGTGGCCAAAATGGGGACTGTGGGGTTGTGTTGAGGTGTCAGTAAACAGGCAGGAGAAGTGCTGGCCCTCAACAACAGATTCTTTTTGGGGTTCCAGGTGACTGGGTGAGTTTACTGTTAATCACATCCACACAAATGGGTGGGAACAAAATCACAGCCCCAATTCTACATCATGTGGATGGGATGGTGCCAGCACGTGGGCTGTGTTAGGGACACAGTGCCTTTTTCTAGGAAGTGAGGGAAGGTCTCAGCATTAGAGGAGGGTGGAAGGAGACATTCTAGCTCCCTTCTATCCCACCTCAGCCAATGCCAATGAAGCATTTCAAAGCAGGAGGGGGAAGAGGGAGAGTCTGGCAATACAGGGATGAGAGAGTGAGACAGAGAGACATAGAGTGAGAGCGAGAGCTCAGTAAGCTTACTTAACTTTTGTAAATCTCTACTTTTCATCTGCAAAATGGGCCCTGCCTCTCTAAGATGTCATGAGGTAAATTAGCGTCAGTTTTTAGAAAACGTTCTAAGACAAATCTTAGCCTTAGACAAAGATGGGAACTTAGGAATCTTATAGAACCAAATCCCTTCCTTTCACAGGCAAGGAACTGAGACTGGGGCAGCCAAGAGTCTTGCAGATCTTGCTTAGGGACACCGAGTTCTTAATAACAGATCTCCAAGTGGAACCCAGGTTTCCCAATTCCCAACCTAAAGCTTAAAACATTGGGAAGCTCGTTTTACCATTTTCTATGTTAAATTCAGGAGATGAAGGGACTTGCACTTTAATTTCTGGATCGTTGACTTTGTTGACCTTCACTGCTAGGGCAAAGATCTATGCTTAATGATAAGTGTTTTAACAATGGGTGATTCTGAGTCTGACTTTTTATTTTGCTGAAAGGAATAGCCTTTACATTTTACCCAAATTTTAACTTTTGGCATGGCTCATTTTTATTACCTTTGTAATTACAGTGAATTCAGCATGCTTCACTGTTGTGGAATTTGTTGGTGTCTTGGAAAGATCACAGATAGGCTTTGACATACACAAACCTGGCTGAAATCCTACCTCTGCAACTTATTTGTGCTCTAACAACTCTGGACAAGTTCCTTAATTGTTTGGAGCCAGTTTTCTTTATAATAGGTTCTACCTATTATGTTATGGAGTTATATTAATTATGAAGTTGTTTGATAGTATTAGAAATAATGTTTAAAAGTGCTTAGAATTAGAAAAGCGTCTGGAATATAATCAGAGTTCAATAAATGATAGCTATCCACATCAATAAATACTCATTAAGCACCCAACTGAACAAAATATGATGGTTCATTGGGAGCTCAGTCTCCCACAAATAAAATATTTGCCACATGTCTTCACTGATCTGCCATAGTGTCTACATTGGAGGTAGCAAAAGTAGTAATTTAATAGTCTATTATCCAACCCCATCCCAAAACTGAAGTTGAACCCCTGACTGCAGATAATTGTTGAAATACTCAAATAATATTTCCTGCAATGCCTTAGCTACCCTTCTTTCCCACATTCTTTTTTTTAAAGCCTTTGTGAGTTTTATTTAAATGTCTGAGATGAGAATGAAGCATATATTTCTGTGTTTATTCAGTACATTTCCCACATACACGGTAGGTGCTGAATTCACACACGTGACCCTAGAATCTTTTTTGGGTTCATCAATTGGTGTAATATCAAAAGTGGCAATTCAACAGAATTTTAACCTATCAATGGGCCAAACACATATATGACACTTTTAGTCGAATAACAACCATTGTCTCTCAGTTCATCACTTCTCCTATATTTTGCTTTGTGATGCTGGGTATAAGGCTCTGAAATTTACATTTCCCCTTTACCAGCTGGCTCTGCATTAGACTCTATGATACAGGTACTGGAGGAAGACTGTAAGGCATGAGGAAAAAGGAGGGGCTTGTTCCTGTTGCATTTTTTATTTTTGCCAGTGTTGCCACAAAAATGGTCCTTTAATCTATGCACCTACAAATGGTACCAGTAGCATTTAGTTACCATTTCCAGATTTTTCCCACACTCTGAGATATATTAGCACACATGGCAGGTACCTGTACTCAGAGGTCTGATCTAAGCTCCTCAGGGTCCCTTTTCCAATCTCTTAGGGTATCAGCATAAGCTGGGCAACATTACCTTCTCAGTGGCACCTTTCCCCACTAATATATGTACTACTAATACATAGGTTTAGTTTTACATAGTACATACTATGTACTATCACCCATATAAATTGTAGAATACGCTAATATAAGCAGGGCCTGTCTTCGGGTTGGGGGGTAAGGGAGGGTTAGCATTAGGAGAAATACCTAATGTAGATGACAGGTTGATGGGTGCAGCAAACCACCGTGGCACATGTATACCTATGTAACAAACCTGCATGTTATGCACATGTATCCCAGAACTTAAAGTATAATAATAATAATAATAATAATAATAATAATAATAATAATTTAAAAAAAGACATTGGCAGACTAAAAAGGCACAAGAGGAACACTGGAGCACCACAGGTGTAAAGGTCTGAATGTTTCTCCCCACCACTCCCCCTCCCTGCCAAAATTCATGTTGAAATCCTAACCCCTGAGTTGAGAGTATTTGGAGATGAAGACTTTGCAAGGTGATTAGGTATTGAGGGCAAAGCCCTCATGAATGATGTTAGTGCCCTTATAAAAGAGACCTCAGAGAGATCCCTTGAGACTTCTGCCATGTGAGGACACAGTGAGAAGACAGGCATCTGTGAAGACGTGGTCCCTCACCAGACACTGAATCTGCCAGTGCCGTGTCAGCCTTCATAGCTGTGAGAAATAAATATCTGTTGTTCATAAGCCGTCCACTCTGCTATTTTGTTATAGTAGCCCAAATAAATCCCACATTCTTTCAGAGTGTCGTGGTTGCTTGCTTGCTTGCCTTGTGGCCGGCTCTCACACCAGCCTGGGGACTGCTCTCCTATCAGGAAGTTTTCCTTCCATGGAGGTCTCTTGTTTGTCCTGATGTAGGTAGGCTGGCAGTAAATTCTAGGAGATAGGGTAAATCTACAGAAGCAGCTGCTTTTACAAAGAAAAAGGGCAAAGGTGGTCTGCTTGCCTGCTTTTTATTTTTTAAAGAAAGGACAATTCGCTTTTATTATTTTGCACAAAGTAGGTAGTTTGAGCTTCCTTCACATTGTAAGTGGTAAAGGAGCTATTCATGTGGGACAACTGGGAAATGACTTTTTGTGACCACGACAGGAAGAGACATGCTAATGTGATATTGAGCAGGGTCTGGATTTCCGTTTTGGCCTGTGGTTGGTCTCCCTGTCCCGGGGGACACACAAATGCAGCTCTAGAATACTGCTGAACAGTAGCATTAATATTCAGTGGCAAACCTTGATCTGTTGATCTTAGAATACTGGTGTGAAGAGGGATATAGAATAAATAATTAGAATGTAATCTAATATTAGCAGCTATGGCCTGGCTTCCTGTGAGGTGGATTTAGGGATGCTTCGATTCTTAATACCATCAACAAGCAATTGAAATATACACATACATCAGAAGCCGGGTCACAGCTGGTATGCCATTGGGGTATTTTCAGGAGAGGAAATAAAGGATTTAGACGGGGCAGAAATAAATAAGCCACATTTCCCCTTGTCTGTGTTGTGCCAGACTGGAAGACTGTATATTTGTGAAAGAATCCACTTCACTGTATATTTCTTAGTGTCTTAACATGCACAGAGGAAATACTGCCCATCCTTTTAACAAGTTTTATATCATTGCCTTCACAACTTAGGATGAAATGCCCTTCGACCCTCTAAGGCTGAATAAATGCCCCACTAACTCCAGGAGGTTAATGTATCAAGATAGATTCTCATCTGCTAATCTCAAGGCCAACAGACCCAATTTGGAGTTATTTTACCCATCCTCAAAAGCTTGATTTTAACAGACTGTTGAGAAAGAGGTGTTTAAATTTCAGCAGCAATTCCATTTATACCCTACATGACATTTAGGGCTTAAGGGAATAGAAGGAATTGCTTATGGGAGACATCAAGCAAAAAAAAAAAAAAGATCCTGATTTTTCTCCACACTCAGAACAGTGTGAGGGGAGTGAATCTCAGGGTTTTGTTTCATTTGCACAACAACAGGCAGTCAGCACATGTGTGAAATAGAGAACGCAGGCTGGGTTGTGACTAGCACCCAGGGTGACTGATTTATGTTTAAATGGAGCAATAAAAACTGTGGTAATCATAAGGCAAGTCAGCAAGGATCCCCCCAAAAAGTTAGTTCTCAGACATCCTGTCTCAGAAGAAACGATCTGTCCTGCAGTGGTTTTCTGTTCAGGCGACTGTATCGATTGTACTGGTCTGCTGTATTTTAGTAAAACTTGTTGATCCATTACTCAAGCAGGTTGCTGCTAGCCTGGATTCATTTGTTCTTTTCCAGCCACATTCCACTGTTGCTTGCTTAGGGAGCTTTTGGAGAGCACACTCGGTGGGTGGTGAATCCTCAAAACTGCAAGAAGCCATCAATCTCTTACTTTCAGAAGGCTGGAGATACCCTCAAATTATTTTCTCTTCAACCATCAGATTTTTGGGAAGATAAGCCTGAGGACAGCTCTTCCTTGTATGATCCTGAGCTGATTTTAGCACCCTTGAGGCGTTGTGTGCAGGGCAAGTATGACAAAACAAACCTGAGTGGAGCTCACTGGGGTCTTGTTTCCCAGATGCTGCTTTGGGATATGCCATCCAAACACATGATTTGTGTACTGACAGAACAAATAAAAATGGCCCCTGGTGTAAAGTCTATTGTCTCTCTGTCAAGAGAACCCAAACGCCTCCCTGCCCTTTTCTCCTTTGAGTAGGGCTATTGGTTTTGGCTAAGCAAAGATGAGGTTCCTTTATGGCAGGTGAGCTGAGTGTCCCATGGGGAGAAAAGGAGTTTTGCTGGGTAAGGCAAGAGTGTAAGGAACCGTGGATATGTGGAAAGAATGCTAAGATGGAGAGGACAGAGCTGGTGGGCAGGCCTGCCCTCCTTATCCCATCCCCAAAGCGGGTGAAGGGATGGCCACACAGCAGAGCCTGGCTTATCCAAATGCACCCAACGCTGTGTTAAGACTCTCAACCTGGCTCAACTGTGCCATTGCCTCACCTTCATGGCTGGGACATTGCTGCCTCAATGAGGCCTCACCAATGGGCTTAGGCAAGGCCCAGGCATTGTTAAGATAGCTCACCCGGAAGTGCTAAATCTGGCCAGTTCCTGAGGGTGCTTTTTTGTTCTAGTAAAGCCCCACGTTTGGGAGTCACCATTTTGTTGGAAATCTCTCTCTCTTCTTTTTGCAGTTATGTCATGTGATAGTCATCTTGTATAGTTAGGGACCATCTAGCATTCACCTCATCACCTTGAAGAGGGGCAATGGGTAATGGCCAGAGGTGCAGACTCCTGTGGGTTTTTATAACAACATATCAATCCAATATAGGACTTGGCCTTGGGGGCCACTGTGCCTGTGAATGGAGCCCTTGGAAGAGAATCAGAAAGATTGATAAGAACTTCCCCTGTCTCAAGGCTGGCTGGGAGAGAACACAGTCTGATTTGCTCCATTTGGCTCTAAGTGAAGCTTCCTCCAAGAAGTGGCTTGAAATATGTTTTATGCATGATAAATGACAAGGGCTTATATAGTTCCCGCAGAGGTTATTGTGTCATCTGAGTTTGCAGATGAAATTCCAGGAGGTAGTTGTCACTGCATTATCGTGGCTTTTGTCCAAGAACCCCACAGCCCCAGCAGCTCTCTATGTTCATAGCATCTTGATGAGAAGGTAGCACATAGGAATGGCCTTATTCTGCAGAAAAAAAAAAAAAAAAAAAAGACAGAGACAGGAGTTCTTAGGACTAGGTAGCCTGGATTTGTGCCTATTTCTTGTTAATTGCAGACTTTTGGAAAGCTCACTTTCTTGACGAGGCCTTTTTGCTCCAAAATAGTATTACTCCTGGTCACATGGATTGCCAACGATGCTCATGTTGTTCACATGGGGATTGAGACATCTGAGGTTTCTGAACAGAAAGTGGGCTCCTAAATGGCAGAGACTAATTATATTAGTATTTCCCCCTCATTATAGGAGGGGAATTTCTATAGAGTGCAAGAATTTCTATTTGGGGCACTAAAATGGTACAAGAAATAGAGTCGGTTCAGTTGGTCATTACTCACACAGCAGTCAACAGACTAAACAGTCCTAAATCAGGCAACTGTTTTAGTAACGATAATTTTTGTTTTCCTTGAGTAGTTTGAAAATGCTTAATAAAATGGAACTATTTCTTTCTAACCAATTCCCTCCATTCAGCTGGAAGGGTGTTTGTGAGTTTACTAGTCTCTGGGATGGGGATGAGCAGTGGGGAGGCCATGGGGAGCAGTGCTGTATGACCTGAAGGTGGGCGATGGGGATGAGCAGTGGGGAGGTCGTGGGGAGCAGTGCTGGGTGACCTGAAGGCGGGCAAGTCTTCTTCAGAGGAGGAACGTCACACCCACCGCCTGACTCCCTTTTGGGTTAGCTCACTCCACTCTTCTGTTAGGCTTTGCCAACCAGGCCAACCACAGGGATACATCCCTAGATCTTGGGTGGCCACAGTGGTTCAGAACATAGATACAGAACTAATTTTATTTGCTACAACAAGCAAGAAGGCTGAGGTTTATTGAGCAATAGCTGGGTTTTGTCAAACTTGCTTAAGGATTGCCTAAGACCAGCAAAATAAACATGATAAAGATGAAGAATGACCATTTTTCCACTCTGCTGTGTTTGGAGGCTGACAAAACTGTCATTGACAAAATTGCCCTGATGGGACTGTTTTTTGTTGTTGGTGGTGGTGGTTGGTTTTTTTTTTTTTATCTGTGAAATATTTTCCTGAATGGTAACTCGATTTTATTGTGAGTAATGAGTTCTGAGTATACCAGGGAGAGAAACAGTGAGAAAGCTTCCTACAGAGGTTTTTAGCCCTCTCTCCTTCTGCTACAAAGATGTTATTGTTAGATTTATACCCAACACAAAGACTCAGGGAATATTTGTGAAGTAATTGCCTGTTTATTTGTTTTATATATTATTATCATTTGTCTATGTATGACCCTTTTAAAAGTTAATTAAGTGATACTGTAAGTCCCTGTGAAATCATCACCCATGCCAGAACTGGAACCGAATCAACTTACATCAAGACCCAAGCACTCCTCTTTGTTCTGTCTTCTTCTATTACCCTCAGAGGCATTCATTATTCATTGTTTTTGACTTATGACAATGTATCATTCAGTTTTATTTATTTTAAAACTTTATATAAAGAGTGTAATGCTATACGAAGTTTCTTGGAATTTGCCTTTTTCACTTAATATGATACTAAAATTTTCTGTGTTGTTGAACACAGCTGTAGTTCATTTATTTTCACTGCTGCATAATCCTTCATTACATTGATATATGCCATTTATTTATTTATCCTACCATTGATAGGTATTTTGTCATTTCCAGTTTTTTAGTATTATGCTGTTCAATGCTATGAACTTTCTTCTGTTCCTCTCCAGGTATATATGTGTAACTATTACTCTTGAGTATATATCTAGGAATGGAATGCTGAGCTGAAGGGTATAAGCACAGTCAACTTTTTTTTTTTTTTTTTTGAGACGGAGTCTTGCTGTGTCACCCAGGCTGGAGTGCAGTGGCGCGATCTCAGCTCAATGCAAGGTCCGCCTCCTGGGTTCACGCCATTCCCCTGCTTCAGTCTCCTGAGTAGCTGGGACTACAGATGCCTGCCACCACGCCTGGCTAATTTTGTTTTTGTACTTTTAGTAGAGATGGGGTTTCACCGTGTTAGCCAAGATGGTCTTAATCTTCTGACCTTGTGATCCGCCCACCTCGGCCTCCCAAAGTGTTGGGATTACAGGCAGGAGCCACCGCACCTGGCCTCAACTTCTTTTTTAACTTATGAATTGTTTATTTCCGGAATTTTCCATTTAATATTTTTGAACCACAGCTGACTGAGGATAAGTAAAACCATGAAAAGTGAAAGCATGGATAAGGTGGAACTACTGTGCATGTGTATGTGTGTGTGTGTATGTGTGTATAGATATATGTATATACATGTATGTATATACTATATAAATGTATATATCTATGTATACTCATACGTGTTTATAGATATACATTCTGTGTAAACTAGACTATGCGTTCTTTAACACTTAGAAATGAAGCACGATCAACTTTAAAACATAATGCCAACTGGCTTCCAGGAGTTGCATTTTTGATTTAAGAACAAGTCTTGTTTAATTCTTTAACAGCATGCACCAGATCTGTCATTTCTGGAATCTTGTGCGAATTGTGTATCAACTTGAGGGTGAGTGCTCGTGGGTTGTTGTGGTGGGCAAATGAGGCTATGTGGAGAACTTAGCAATGTTTTCAAAGAGACCTTGCCACACAGATGCTTTCAGAATTTAAATGACTCAGAAAGTTGTTTACTTTTGGCCCAAAGCCCATGTCTTCTGGAGGTAGTGAGTGCTGCTTTGGATGGGTTGGGATCAGCAGAGCATCTACCACAGAAATTCTAACAAAATGAGGGTTGGACCTGTGATAAGGGCAGCGTCAGCAGCAAGGGCCTCTAGAGGCTTGGTCACCACAACTATAAATCTTTCATGTAGTCGAACTTCCTGCTTTCACTTCACAGGGCCACTCACGGACTTGTCATCTGCTCTCACCAGGACTTCAGAGGATCTCAATGCTGCTGTTCTCACAGCCTGACAGGGACAAAATAACAGGAAACTTGCAAATTTGTCTTTATTCTTGCTTATGGTATGGCTAGAAAATGTTTGAATTAATATGAGAAATATAAAGATCCATCATAACCTCCTTTTTTGTAGGTGGGGCTACTTTTCCTTCCTTAATAGTTACCCTTCTGCTGAGGCCCCCTATGGGAAACACCAATCTTTAAGGGACTTAATCCCTTTTTTCAGACTTCCCTGGGCCAGTGCCCAAATGGTCTATACATTGTCTGTCAAATCAAAGAAACCAGCTTTCTGGTTTTTCTCTATGGTTTCTTCCCATACAATTGACATCTTACAGTGCAACATGGAAATTTGAAATAAAGGCACACCATTGCACATCTAAGTTGAGATCTAGAGATGGTGGTTTGGAGTGAAGTTCTAATTAATAGGAGAAATGGGATTGCTAACTTTGGCTTTTCCCAGGGATCCTTAAGGTCTGGGACAGATCCCCCATTGGTCTAGAGGAGTTAGGGTTAATTGTAGTCCTGCTTGGAGACAAAGGTACTAAAATGTGACTACTGGCTTTTTCAGCTATAAAATTTAAGAGTCTCTGCATGGTCTGTTCCAGGCATCTCCCTGAGCCAGCCCAAGGAACTGCCTTTAGGTCTCTTCCTTATCCCTTCTCTCTCTCACGCCTTCTTTTGTTCCCTGCCCTTCTTCCTGGCCTCTCTCTCTTACTTTCATTTCTTCTGGCAATTAGTGGACAAGCCAGAAGAAAACAATTAAGATGGTCATCAATTTGGGCAGTATTCTGTTCACACTTATTTGAGACTTGTTCTGTAGTATATGTGAACATACTCAGGACGTAAATGAAATAGAATAGTGAGCCAGAAAATTGTGATAAATAAAGGTGCTTCTACCCATATTTTGTTTACATTCTCGGTGGTGCATGAGATTAAAAGCTGTGAGACTTTGCAAATAGAATGAGGTAGATGACTAGTTTTTGCTGTGCATAAGGTCAACAATATCACCCAACAAATAGCCAGCTCCTTGCCACACTCCCTTCCTTCATTCTAGTCACCTATCTTACAAGCATAATCGAATTAGATCCTCATAAAAGTCTTACAAGGCACATACTACTGATGATAGTGGAGGCCTGTCTGGAGCGGCTGCTGCCATGATGCTGGCTTCAGGGGGTGAGGCGTGGCCAGGGCTGCGCACTCCAAAGAGCCAGCAGGAGCTGGGAAAAGGCAGAAGCCCTGGCAGGGCAGGAACCTTGTGCTCCCTGGGAGCAGCTGCGGCCATCCAGCTGTGGCTGTGGACCTGGGCATCCCTGTGCTCTTGGGGGCTGGGATTGGGCAAGAGCCCTGCCCTTCTGGAGTGTAGCTGCAGCTGCCCAAGCCATGGCTACGGACCTGGGCGTCCCCTCTTGGGGGCCTGGGAAAGGCCCCCTCCCACCTGCAGGCTTGGAAGTGCCTGCTCCCACTACCTGGCCTCTCCCTGCACCTACTCTGATCTTGGAGCAAAGTTGAGGTTGAGCCCAGGAGCTGTTGCAACCTGGCTGGGTGTGTGCACAATTGGGGCAGCACTGACGCTCCAGGCCCCTGCTGCCTTGGCTGCTTCTGGACTTTGGGCACCAGTAAGCATGGGAGGGAGCCTGAGTGAGGGCTAAGGGCGGCTCTGCATGGGCCTTTAGGTGCCCCTCAGCTCGAACAGCCTGGGTGACAGCAGGAGGCAGACAGGCTCCTGGGTGGAAAGGGGTGGGTCCCTGGTGAAGCCCTACCTTCGAGCTGGGGAAGGCCTGAAGCCTGACGGCCAGGCTGCCGGCCCCACAGACCAGAGTGGGAACTTATGGTACTTTTTCCAGGCCCACCCATGGCCACCCACGGACCAATCAGTAGGCACTTCTTCCCCTCTGAAGTCCATAAAAACCCCAGACTCAGACAGACTCAAGGAGATGACAGGACAACCTGCCTGCAGAGAGGAGCTCCCCACTCCAGGGTCTCCTCTCTGTTGAGAACTGAACACTCATCGGGACGCCCTGCCTGTGGAGAGGAGCTACCCAATGCAGGTCTCCTCTGAGCTGTTCTGTCACTCAATAAAGCTCCTCTTTGCCTTGCTAACTGTCCACTTTTCCCTGTACCTCATTCTTCCTGGATGCAGGACAAGAACTCAGGACTCACTGAATGGTGGGGCTGAAAGAGCTGTAACACAAACAAGGCTGAAACACACCCCTTGCTCACCACACTGTGGGTGACAAGGAGAGAAGAGAGAAGGAGAGAAGAGTTCCGGCCCTTCAGGGAGCCCAGACCTAGGATCTCCCCCAGCCAGGGCTGTGACACCCTCTTTGGGGCTCTGCGGTTCCTGGTGTCTTCAAGCTTCTGAGCACCACTGGATTCCCCAGTGCCAGCTATGGAAGCTGCTTATGGTACACCTGGGCTGGCACCTGGAGCTGTCTGCCCCACCCGCCACCAGCATGCCTGGCTGTGCACGGTGGCCGGACCCCATGCTTGCTCACTCATATACCCCTTACCGCTCCACTCGCTCTTGGCAGGTATGGGATCCAGGCCAGTAGAGCGAGCTGAGTGCAGCCTGCCAGGCTAAGTGGGCAGTACAAGCCCAGCAGGCCTGAGGAAAACTTGGGCAAAGGTGCCAATGGCCCTGTGGCTTTCAGCTGGACAAGCAACACCTCAAGAATCCCGTGACATTACTATAGTGGCCATTTGACAGATGAGGAAACCATGGCTTAGAAAAGTTAAGTACCTTGCCCGAAGTTACCTATTTGGATAGAGAAGGAGGTATATTAACCTCAACTGAAAGCCTGGCTTGGCTAAGGTCCCTCTGAATGGCTTGCTGTTATTAGAATTAGCGGGAACGGGGGCCTAGTACTAGCTGATGGAGAAGAGGCTCATACTAAACTGAGGATCCTTTGAGCTACAAAAAGCTGGGCACGTGAGCTATAGTCATTGCCATTGGCAGCTGGAGTCCATCCCTATCCCAAGACTGGGACTCAAGCCACAAATGACCTGCTTCAAAGTATTTCTTAATTCAAATTAGGAATACTTTCATTCAGTCCATAAAACAAGTCCATTAAATTATGAGTGTGGCTGTTCCATCTAAACAATCAGAAGTAATGCCTCTCACACTAAAGCACCTACTGCATTTTGAGGAATGAAAAATTTGCCTCTTAGCTAAATATATGACAGAATGTGATGTTTTAATGAAAACCTTGGTACAATTATTGTGAATCCAGTCCTTATCCTGAGCTCAGAATATGGCCCAAACTCTTTTCGGTTCTATTCATACTTTCAGCTAAGTGTCAGGATTCAGGGCATGCCCATAGCAAAGGCTGGGCTCAGTCACAGCAACAATAGAAAACACAGTTCCAAGCAAAAGGCAGGAGCAGGCGTGTTGCTGGCAGACAGCCGACTTGGCAGGCAGTGGCGGGGCACCTTCTGGGAACTTTGCTCAACAGTCCAAGTGACCCCGAGAGTCCTATGAGAGAAGCTCAGAATATCAGAAGCAGAGGGTCACATTTGATCAGTCCACAGTGTCTTCTGAGGAAAGGCCATCACATGTTTTACGGGGAGGCTGGCACCCATGTTACCAGTTCCTGTTTTTCTGTTAAATGTTACTGTTTAACAGAATAACCTTCCTGGTGCTGACTTGACCGACAAAAATAAATTTAAGGAGATATTAAACTGTTGAGAGTCAAGTGTAGAAGAGGAAGGGGAAATTCTTACAACTAATTGCAACTATGTATCCGGAAGCAAGGGGGCCAGAAGCTTTGTATTTTAATTGCAAATTAAAAAATTCCCAATCTTGTGATTTTCTTCCAAAGCAGTTGTTACTCAGCTCCTAACACTTCTCGTATTCTACATGTCTTTAATCACTCTTTTCACTTTTGCCTCAGGGAAGCAATATCCAATTTACGAACATGTTTTTTTCTAAAAGATTATTTGTAAACTGGTTATTGGGAACTAAAAATACATTTTTTCCATAGAAGTTATAATGTAAATAGCAGTTAAAATCTCAACAGACTCTTCATACAGTAAAACTCATTAATAATAATATACAGTATTGCTATAAGGAAGTGAGTTCCTCATTCTAATTCTAAATTGAGCCTCTACGTAATCAATTAACTCCTGTGGGCTCATCATTGTTCTAATCAAAAATAAGAGAACAGGCCAGGCATGGTGGCTGATGCCTATAGTCTCAGTGCTTTGGGAGGCTGAGGTGAGAGGATTGCTTGAAGCCAGAAGTTTGAGACCAGCCAGAACAATACCGTGAGACCCTATCTCTACAAACAATAAAAATTATCTGGGTGTGGTGGCATATATTTGTAGTACTAGATGCTTGAGAGACTGAAGAAGGAGGACCCCTTGAGCCCAGGAGTTTAAGGCTGCAGTGAGCTATGGTTGTGTCACTGCACTCCAAACAGAGGAAGGTCCTGTCTCTAATAACAATAATAAAAATAGAACTATTCAAATCAATAAATATCAAGTGTTTGTGTGGAATGCAACTTAAGCTCAATATTATAATGTCACACAGAATGGCATGAAGGCAATTAGGCCAGGGTCCGGGGGCGAGGGTGACTTCAGCTAGGCTTTGAAGAATGATTCAGATTTGAATCGGTGGAGGAAAAAGGGAAGATCATTTCAGGCAAAATGAGTAAAAATATGGAAATAGGAAGAATCCTGGATGGAAAATGAGATGTGGTAATGGGGAAATGCTGGAGAAACTAAAGCTTTGTATGGAGAGTAGAACAGCCTTGGGACAGCTGAGCATTTGGACTGCCTCAAATGAGGAATTTGGAATTTAAAGAAAGAAGGTGTTTAATAAATATTTGTTGAATGAATGAAAGGATGTCTTATTTATATTATGTTTTGGTTCCTAGCCTTCTCTCCCCGATTTATTTGATCTCACTGTCTTCTCCTATTTCTTTCTTCTCAGGCCTCTTGAACCTTCTAGTTGTTTTTTTCCCAGCATATATAAAACTTTCTCCATCTTCCTACACAAGTGAGCAGGAGCATTTCCATGATTCTTAATTAAATCCAGTAGTTTTCGGAAATCCTGCTAAGGAGGCGTTACGTCTCCATTTGCTGGCTCTTCATTCCTATTACAGGCCTCCTCCTCTCCCCACTGTGAGCCTGGGAGGGAGTGCACATGGGTGTCTTCAAGGTTTCTAAGTAGGCTGCTCAGCAGTGGGCTCCTCTGGCAGATCCCCAGCACCCCAGAGCCCTGAAGTTTTGCCCATATGCATGACAGATTTTATTTGATTTGTTTATATATTTTTTGAGACAGAGTGTCACTCTGTGGCCCAGGCTGGAGTGCAGTGGCATGATCTGGACTCACTGGAACCTCTGCCTCCTGAGTTCAAGCGATTCTTCCACCTCAGCACCCCTGAGTAGCTGGGACTACAGGCATGTGCCACTATGCGCGGCTAATTTTTGTATTTTTTGTAGAGACGAGGTTTTGTCATGTTACCCAGGCTGGTCTCAAACTCCTGGGCTCAAGTAATCCACCCACCTTGGCCTCCCAAAGTGCTAGGATTACAGGTGTGAGCCACCCCACCTGGCCTTATATCTATATTTTAATCAAAACAGTCTCCATGAACTTTATAACTGGATCTGAATTCCCACTCTTAGAGAGTCATTTGTTTCCTTTAGGCCAGAGTCCAGTTAAAAGTAGAAACTTATGTGGGTAAAGCCTTATTGTTCATTCAATGCTGAATGTGAATGAGTTTGAAGTCCTTTGAGTCATTAGGGCTTTGAGAAACATTCTCTAAGGAGTTGCTCTCAACCTGGGGAGCTGTATAAAACATGCAGACTATTGGGTCCCACTCTTGGGAATTCTTATTTGCTAGGTCTGAGGTATGGCCTGGGGATTTGCCATCCATGGCAGATAGAAACTCCTTGCATGATTCTGATACTAGTTAAAGCTGTAAAGCCGCTGATTATAGCACAGTGCCTTTCCCTTAGCAGAGAATTATTGTGTTGAGTGCTTGAAGGGGAGGCCTAAGCCCAAATGGGCAGGCAGGCCTTGGTAAGATTCAGCTGTGGGGGCTTGTTTTCAAATGGGGCTCTGTGTTAAAATGGGAACTGTCTGCATAGAGAGTTTTTGGCCACTTCGGGCTACTCACTTGGGAGATGATGTCTGCTGTCGTCAGGAAAAGGGGGAGATTTTTTTCCCACTTCAGAGGCTTTCTTTGGGTATGCCAAATTGAGTTTGTTTAGGCTCTGTGCTGTGCAGAGCAGCTGGGGAGAGGAGGAGCTAGCAGCTAGCAGCTGGCTCTGAAGTTAGCATTCTGTGTGTAAACACCTTGGTACCTACAAGCCAGCAGCTTCAATGTCTTTTGTGACACCTCCTCCCTGGGAAGTTTCTACCTGTTGGCTATTGTGCCCACTGTTTCTACAGTGGTCCTATCATCAGGGCCTGTTTTGAGGCTTGTGGCCCTCAAATTTTTCCAGTGTAGAAATAGATTTCCCCAGTATAGAAATATTTGGTGGGGGAAGGGAATTTTGAACAAAATTACTCTGTAATCTCCCTGGTGATGGCCTTTGGCATGGCCTTTCTCTGTTTGCTTCACCCACAATATTCATGTAGCAAAGATAAAAACAATAATGGTCCTCTTTCTGGGTCATTATAATTTGGAGGGTTTGCCCAGGTTGGGTGTAGACAAAGGGAAGGAATGATAATTTAAAGCAGATGTGCTATTCTTATGTAAACTGAGCCTGAGGTACTACAGGAAAACTTTGGCATTATTCAGGCCCTGAAACTGCATCTCTGAAAGTTCATTTTCCTGACAAGCATCTCTCCTCTTCTTCCTACTCCGTTCCCAGCCCATGTTCAGGAGAAAAGGCAATCATTGTAAACCAAGAGAAAATTCACCCAAGGATGTTCATCAAAGCTGGGTGTAGTTTCTGCCTTTTGCCCCAGCTGCAGGGTTGGAGGCAGGCATTGGTATGGCCGACAGGGTGGCCCCCGAGAGATGTCATACGTCTGCCATTCTCCTTTTTCTAACCAAAGAACTAGGTCCTTCCATTTGTGCTCTTTTAAAAACACATTCCTCTAGGGGTTAGGGGAGACATTCCAAACTCCCCTGGACTCTGGCATTTTTGTCACTGTATCCCAGCATATATCCAGGGTCTTGGCACATAATGAGTGCTTTGAAATATTTGTTGAGTAGATGGTGATGACCATTCTACATTCTGGTTGTGGTTAGATTCAGACTGCTTATTTTTCCATTTTATAGATACCGAGATTTTTTCCTTATCTCAGTCATAATCTTCATGCCCTGCTCATACCCCTCGAAGGCCATCTTTGGGCCCTTGGAGGTAGAATAATACTTTATATTTTCTTCCATCACATGCCTTATTCTCTCAAGATTATCTTTTTTACTCCCTTTTACTTTTGGTCATCCATGTAGATGTGTGCAGCTATAGCTCATTGATTTTCTCTGCTGCCAGAGTCTTCCATGTGTGGAATCATTGGGTCATAAGTATATGTATCTTCACCTTTACAAAATTATGTCAAATAGTTTTCCAAAGTGATTGTATCTATATCATTCTGTTCCAATTATTTAATGGTGCAAATGACCCCAAGTTGAGTGGATTAAAGCACCAATTTTATTTTGCTTATAATGTTGTGGGTCAGGAGTGTGGGAGGAGCTTGGCTGAGCAGCTTGTCTCTAATCCATGTAATGTAAGCTGAGGCTGCTGGCACAAAGGATCCACACCTAACATGGCTTCATCACTCATATCCACATCTTGGTGCTCTTTGGTCTCTCCACATGGCATCTCATCCTCTAAGGCCTGCCCACATGGCTTGGGGTTAAGAATGGTGGCCTCAGGGTAGTCTGACTTGCTATATATGGTGGCTCAATGTCCCAAGAACAAATGTTCCAAGTGTTTGGAAATGAATGCTATCAGTCTCTTAAGGCCTGGGCCTGGTAGTTTGCATAACAGCATTTCTGCCACATTCTGTCAGTAAAGGGGTCATACGGCCTGCTGAGAATCACGGGGAGGAGGTATAGACCTCCCAAATCTTACAGGGGTAAATATGATAGGGAACAATAATTTGTGGTCGTCGTCTTTTATCTGCCATACATTCTCTGCAGTAAAATATCGAAGTTCTTTTGCTACACACCCTTGTTAACAACTACTATTATCAAACTTAAACACTTTTGCCAATCTAGTGACATGAAAAAATAGGAAGAATATTTTAAAACAACATTTATTGAATATTTACTGTGTGCATTTACAGGCATTGGGCTAAATGCTTTTCATTCCCTGCCCTAATTTTAATCTTAACGATAATCATGTGAAGTAGATGTTTATTATCCTCAGAGAGGTTAACTAACTTGCCAAAGGTCACCTAGCTATAGGTGTAGATTTGAAGAGACATTACCTGACTTCTAAGCCCATGCTTTTAATTTTTCCTTTTATCCCAAGAAGTGAGCTGAGATGATGATTTGAGACAGGGGCAGGACTATAAAGGAAATGTAAAACTATTGAGCCATGATGATTAAATAAAATATAAAGTAGTAGGAAAGAAAATATAATTTTAAAATGTTTATTCATTTCACTTGGAGGTATGATGTCTCCCTTTCTCTATACCAAGCAATAAACAATATTTGACTCCAAAAGTAAAAACAAAACAAAGCAAAGCAATGCAACAGTCTGCCACCCCCAACCCAAAACTTTTTAGCGCTTGATAGGAATTGGTACTAGTTTTCAAAAGGGGGCTGGAGCTGACCTCAACATACGTAGAGCATGACTGAAGATGCAGATATACTTCTTTTATCTAAGTCAAGGCAACATTGCAGCTTTTGTGGTTTGACTAGCCCAGAAGGAAAGGATGAAAATATTCCCTGCACAGCAGGTTTTGGGTAACGCTTTCCTTACAGCCTAAATTGGAGTCTCATTGATCAATTTTCTATTCTTTGCTGTCCCTTTTCTCAAAGAATAACAACAAAGCTGCATGCATGAGCATGTCATCCACCAGCCAGATATTTACAGTGAACAAATCTACTTTTCCATAGTGTGAGGATTTCCAGGGCAAGTGCCCAAACCTCACAATGTCACATGCAGTCTTCTTGTGGTGATAGAACTTCATGACCTAACACATTTTTGTGTCTTATTTCATTCCTGATATGGATTCCCTCATCCTTGAGGAAAATAGGTCTTCTTCGTACATTTCAGAAATAACTCGTGAGTTCAAATCATAACTGATTTCCATGGCCACATTAGTTGCTTAAGGCCTGGGGTCTCAGATTCCAAATGACTTGGAATAATTTTTTAGATTATTTCTTCTCCAAACTTCAATCCCTCTCACAGACTGAATTAACCTTCTTCATCCTTTCCTCAACCTGTTCTTTTCCAGGTAAACTTCTTGGTTCACTTTTCCTGCTCTGAGCACCCTTTTGAGGAGTCTCAGTGTGTTTTCCTTGCATTTATTGCATTTTTTCTTTTTTTTGTATAGATAGAGATTTATTATAAGGAATTGGCTCATGCAATTATGGAGGATTGTATATTGCGTTTCATTTTAACCAGCTTCTGTTTCATTAAAAATTAGTACTTCTAGGCTTTTACATTTTTCTATTGTTTTCAGTGTTGCTCAAAGCGATTAGAATTTTATCTATAATATTTAGCCAGGTTTGAATATCTCCCCAAAGGGATGAGATGTGGGTTATATATGGGATCATTCATCTTTGTTTCCCTGTCTTTTCTATCCTCAAGAAGTTTGGTTTAGTGGTTCAGTAGTTTGGCTTCATTTTCTGCTGCCCTGTTATTAGTTGAAAGCTGGACTCAAGAAATTATGATCACAAGGAAAATCTCTAGTTGCTGGTGTCATACACACAAATTATTGACTTAATACAGCAAAGTTAGAAAACCTTTAAATATTTCATGCAGAATGTTATTTAGGATCTATTAATATATTTGCGGTTTAAAAAATAACAGAACTAAGTGGAAGAAAATTTGAACTTGAAAATAACATACTACCCACTTGATTGTAGGGGACCCAAATTCCTCATGGTGGTATTCTCAGCCCTGACAGCTCTCCTCTCCTAGATGATTAAATAACCTTCTTAGTTCTTAGGAATAGATTTCCAATTGTGGTGACCTTTAATGGTGACCATATGACACGGAGTCAGGGAGGAGTGTGCAGATGTCTCTTGTGGAAATGGTGATGTCAGCGAAGTGTGAAAATGTGTCTGCTTCTTTCTTAAATCAAAGCCAACAGTCACTTAAAAAGATGCATCAATTATTAAGAGCTCTAAACTTAACTTTATGTTAACATTAATAGAATAGAACTTTTGGTTCTACTTAGCCTGGGTAAAATGCCTGATAAGCTTTTCTAGGAAAATATCTCTTATTGGGAACACAAGTAAAAAATGTGTAAAGGGATATCGTCCTATTTTTCTGTATTGAACCAGCAGTGTATCCTAGACAATCCCTAGGAATTCGCCTTGCTCCAAAATGCTGTGATCTCAGGTAGAAATGAAATCTTTAGCCTGAAACATAGAGTCAGCATCTGAAGAGCCCATTTTTTCCTCTTTCTGGCTTTTCCAGTTTACAATGATTGTCAGGTGCCTTCTTTTTAGACTTTCAGGGATGTTCAAAACAAAACATGACACAACAAAGTGTTCTTTCTCCACAGGCATCATTGGTCTCCACAGGCTATTGTGGGTGAGAGATGATTTAATTAAGAATTGGGCACCTATAACATTGGGGAAACAAGGTCTTTGTGTAAAACGTGTCCCCAAGGGGAGTTCCGGGAGGGATGCTGGAACCAGGACAGCTTGAGATCCCAGACACCGTGCTCATCTGCCATGAGTGCTCCAGCAAGTGGGCTGTTGCTTTTCAGGCTCCTCCTCCATTCTATTCAGGCTGCCTCTGTGTTTTTTTTTTTCTTTCTTTTGAAAGCCTATGAATGATTTATTTGTCTTTGCTTTTTAAGTGATGCCCCATTATGTTTATAATACTACATACCACATATACCTAAATAAAAGACAACTAAGAGCAAAAAATATGTTTGGCCAATTTGAAAATTCTTTGTATCTCTATATATTTTAGAAATATAGATGAGATATTCAAATGTCAACAGATATTTAATTTATTAATACAGGTACTCATTTATATTTAAAATAACATCTTAATATTAAAATATTATTTTTTCCACTCTGTTTCCTGAAATGATTTTATTCAAACACTTTACATGTATTTTTTCTTGACTTCTATTTGAATCACCTAACATGGCTTTCTAGGCTCATTCGACTCACTTCCAAGTTGTTTGGGAAGCACTGTTTTTGAATCCCTGTTCAATGTGATAACAGGAACTGCTGTGCCAGGCCAGAAGGACTTATTTGGCCAACATTAGGTGGTTGGCTTCTCATTGTCATGTAGGCATATATTTGTGATCATCAAAATGTAACCACTTACTATGTTGCTTTTAAAAGTTATTTTTAAATGCTTGTTGCTCTATTTTTAACTACATTTGATAATTGCAAATACAAATCTTAACCTTTATGAATAAATGACTGAATCCAGGTTAAATTTCTCATTTCCTTTTTTACCCATACTGACATTTATAAGGACCCCAAGCAAGTATGGATTGAGGTTGTTTTAGGCTTGTATGCTTTTCCCATGAGATACTTTGTAGTTCAAAATAAAATACCTGAAAAAAAAAAAACCTTCTTTGTGAGATTTTGTCAGGCAACTCATTTTATAAGGAACAATCCCAGGAATGTAACAGAAAATGTTAGCCTTACTTTAGGGCATTAGAAATATAATGAAGTGAGTTCCCTAACAAGAGATAGAAGGTATATTAGTCCATTTTTACATTTCTATAAAGAAATACCCAGCCGGGCACGGTGGTTCACGCCTGTAATCCAGCACTTTGGGAGGCCGAGGTGGGTGGATCACCTGAGGTCAGGAGTTTGAGACCAGCCTGGCCAACATGGTGAAACCCCGTCTCTACTAAAAAAAAAAAACAAAACACAAAAATTAGCTGGGTGTGGTGGCAGGCACCTGTAATCCCAGCTACTTGGGAGGCTGAGGCAAGAGAATCACTTGAACCTGGGAGGCAGAAGTTGCAGTGAGCTGAGATCGCGCCGTCACACTCCAGCCTGGGGGACATGAGCGAGACTTCATCTCCAAAAAAAAAGAGAAATACCCGACACTGGGTAATTTATAAAGGAAAGAGGTTTAATGGACTCACAGTTCTGCATGGCTGGGGAGGCCTCAGGAAACTTACAGTCATGGTGGAAGGCAAAGGAGAAGCAAGGACCTCACAGGGCGGCAGGAAAGAGAGAGAGAGTGTGAAGGAAGAACTGCCAGACACTTATAAAACCATCAGATCTCATGAGAACTTACTCACTATCACGAGAATAGTGTGGGGGAAACCACCCCATGATCCATCTCCCATCAGGCACCTCCCTCAACACCTGAGGATTATGGGGAGTACAATTCGAGATGAGATTTGGGTAGGGACATAGAGCCAAAACATATCAAAAGGACTGCAGTAATTCTATGTTTCTATTTAATATGCCCATTTTATTTGTATAATATGTGGAAGTGCATGGTAATCTGTTTTCTTTTCCTACTTTCTGCTTAAAGGTAAGGCTGATAAACCAGGGGTTGAAGCTTGGAGAAGGCCTCTCTCCTTGCTTGTTGTTTGTCTCATGGGTACATCCAGAAATCCCCTTAGAAAACAGACAGGAAGGATTATGTTTGCTGATCAAACCGTTTGAATGAACCTCACGCTTTGGACAGAGAAAGAAATCAGATTATGTTAAAACACTTTTAAGCATTGAAAAGATCATGAATGATGAAAGCCCAGTGATGTACCTGTCAGGGTGCATGAGATGTCAGCGGTGTACCTGTATGCTGCTTTGGAGTGACCTTGGACATTTCTTAATACAGTCCTTGCCATCATTGTCATCACTGTCATTATTGTCACCATTACGATCTTTCCCTGATTACTTGCTATGCCAAGGACTGCACATGTTGATTTTCACAAATCGTTTCTCTTGGTTCACACAGTTAATGATCCAGCCTCGCTGTGGTTGGAAAGTTTGGAGAGGAAAATAGTTTTAATAATAACTGTCTGCACATCTTGGTAGCTTGTTTTCGGCCCACTTCAATCTTTGAAAAATTAAAATCCATAAGGTTGTGAAGGAAACTAGCCTTACGCAAAATGACAAAGTAAGACAAAGAGGGTTTTCAGTCTTTTTCATTCTTTTCATCTTCCCCTTGGCAGCATTCCCAGCTCCAGGACCATACTTTCTTTGACCTTCCCCCTTCCTCTTTTGCTTTCTTTTGGGATTCTGCCCCCTGTTAAGGCTAATTTGAGGCAATTAAATTAGTCTAAGATTGAAATTTTGAAGGCTTTGGCTTGAAGCCTGGGTTTCCCACTTAAGAACTGTGTTATCTTGAGCCAATCATTTAAGCTTTCTAAGCCTCAGTTTTTTTAATCTGTGGTGAAAATGGCTGTGTGTGAATTAAAAGAGATAATGTGTGTTGCTGAGGCTAAAGTGTGATTACGGTCCCACATATTATTTGCATTTTAATGTGGCCTTTAATTGAGAAGTGTCTGAATTTGAGAATTTGAGCTATAGAAGTTTGATGAGGGAAATAGGATGTGTGCTTGGGGAACAGGTTTGGATGCAGGGCTACCTGCACCCCTAGAATAATTTATGATTGGGAGGTCATGTTTGTTGCCTATTGGCATCTGCCCCCATCTTCTTAACTCTCAGATTAGAACAACAGACACTTTAAGCCCAGAAGAAGTTGTTTAGGCCCATATGGTGTAATGGAAAGGTAGATGGTCTTGCCCAATATCGCACAGGTCACTAGCGTCAAAGCTGGGGTGAGAGCCATTTGTCATCACTCCCAGTAGTGGAATTGGCAATGTTTAGTCTGAAGAAAGCTTGTTAAATACCATTTCCTCCTAAGAGTTCCTAACGGAAGCTTTTAGATACCTAATGCTTACTTTTTGTGCATCCTCTGGGTGGAGTGATTTCACAAGAGCCTTAAAAAGGGAGTCATCTGGACCTGACAGTCCCAAAGCCGGTTAGGACTGCACCAGGTGGAGATTAGCATCTCTTGGACTCCAGAGACACTGCCTGAGTTCCCAGATATTCAAGGAATTGGGGAGAGCTCTATGAATGAATTCAGTGGATTTCTGAAGTTGTAAACTGACTTTCACCTAAAGACTCAAGTCTGAGGCTCTTAACATTTTTATGTTGAAACACTCCAAGCATATAGTAAAGAATTAAGCAAAAGTAGGGAACACTGAACTCACTGCAGCTTCTTAAATCTTTCTCTATTTTTTGCCATTTCACTTTTTTTTTTCTTTGAGATAGACTCTCGCTCTGTCACCCAGGCTGGAGTGCCGTGGTTCACTGCAACTTCTGCCTCTTGAGTTCAAGCGATTCTCTGGCCTTAGCCTCCTGAGTAGCTGGGATTACAGGCACATGCCACCACGCCTGGCTAATTTTTGTATTTTTAGTAGAGATGGGGTTTCACCATGTTGGCTAGGCTGGTCTCGAACTCCTGACCTCAGGTGATCCGCCCACCTCGGCCTTCCAAAGTGCTGGAATTACAGGCATGAGCCACCGCGCCCAGCCTCATATCACTTTTTAAAGAAAGAAAATGAAAGAGGTACTGAAGTTTTTTGGCTTTTTAAAATCTATGATCCTTGAGTATTCTTTCCCCCCAGAAGCCATTGCTCTAAATTTGGTGTTTATAATTATTTTTGCACATTTTATACTTGACTTATGAATCTGCAGACATAAGTATTTATCCATGAGTAGTATAAGTCAAGTTTTGCATGTTTTTAAAATTTATATAAATCAGACCATATGATTTCCATACCTTGCTTATTTTGTTTAACATTGTGTTTTGGAGATTTATCCATGTTGAGACATGTAGCCCATAATATTTTAACGTCAATAATTTACATGGTAGGAATATTCAACTGTTATTTGCCACTTATTTGTTACTCACCTGTCTCACTATCTTCATACTACATTTTAATCTCCTCTCAATCTTTTCATTTTGTGACTTCTTCAGAGTTGTGCAGTGAACCACGGCTCACTATTAGGACATAAAAATGCAGGTCGCCGCACAGAATCTAAAGGTGTGCATGTACGGTTTTGAATGGTACTAATGTGGAATTCCATTCTGGATGCTGCAAGGGCCACCTCTAAGCTTTGAGTAAGAAATCTGTTTTAGCAATGCTAGATTTCATTTTTTCTTTGTTTTTTTTTTTGATGGAGTCTCGCTCTGTCGCCCAGGCTGGAGTGCAGTGGCGCTATCTCAGCTCAGTGCAAGCTCCGCCTCCCGGGTTCACGCCATTCTCCTGCCTCAGCCTCCCGAGTAGCTGGGACTACAGGCGCCGCCACCATGCCTGGCTAAGATTTTGTATTTTTTAGTAGAGACGGGGTTTCACCGTGTTAGCCAGGATGGTCTCAATCTCCTGACCTCATGATCCGCCTGCCCCTGCCTTCCAAAGTGCTGGGATTACAGGCGTGAGCCACCGTGCCTGGCCCTCATTTTTTCTTAAGGCGTATTTAAAGCAGACCTCAGAGTGACTTTAGGGTTGTATTTTGAAGGAACATTTATTTTTTAAACAAACTATCATTCCCCCTCCCTGCCTGCCATTATTGTGTTTTCTTCATCCAGCTTAGGATGAGGCACAGTTAAATCTTGATTGTTGCCCAGGAGTTTTGTGCTGATTTATCCTTTATTTGCCCCATGTTCTTGAAAATCCATTAAAAAAGAGGAATAAAAAGGCTTTAGGAGGTTAGTGTGGTTATTTCAGGGAGGACTGTCAGGAAAGACTATCCCCCCTCCCTATGACCCCTCAGAACCTCCCTTTTCTCCTCATCCTGCCAGGCTCCCTGGTACACCCCTCCCTGAGCAGCGTGGCTCTGTCTCCACAGGTCCGCTTCTGTCCCTTCTTGTGCTCTTTTCCTGGATCCTTGAGCTCCACTGAAGCCATTCCATCTGGTCATGGGACATCTGTGATTTCAGTCTAATGACATTTCGTGAGGCTGGGATCCTGTGTCCCAGCACTCTTTGGGGAGAGCTATTTCCAGGAAGGCGAGGGCCTGCGGTCAGTGAGGCAGACAGCACAGCTGCAGGGGACGGCGTGGACAAAACTAAACCCTCCCGCAGCTGAGTGCATGTCATCAATGTAAATGTTGATCTCCTTTTTTTAAATCCTCAAGGGACACCGAGGAGCGGGCTGTGTCTCTGGAACCTTAACTAGGCAAAAATTGGTATTATGGTTGGAAATGCAGCTGGCCAACGCAAGAAGCTTCAAGAGCTGAGAGGGTCACAGAGAGGTCAAGGGGAAGGGAGGTGGGGGAGTGAAGGGGCTCAGATGAAATATTTCAGGGATTGTAAGCTGTTAAATAAATATTCCCGCCCCTACCCTTGGCTTATCAAGCCGTCCTAAGCTTTTGAAGCTTACTAATCTTGCCGCCCTTAAACTCCCTGTGTTCCAGTCGGTAGCGACTGGATCAGCTTTTGACTGTCACAGTGTCCCAGAAACAAGGCAAATGAATGCTGGGAGGCTTGTTATCAAGAGGGCAGTCAGTATCTGTGAGGGCCTGGGGCCTGCTGAGAAAGTCAAAGTAAAGGTGAGTGCCCTTCTGAACTCTGGATCGGATCACCTCTCTCGTCTTCTGTCCTGGTGCTTAATTAAGGACTGGGGTGCCCTGGGGGCCCTGGCTGGGGTCTCCTAGGTTTCTCTTTCTGGTACAAGCTAATTATTTATGATATTTCATTTAAGATGTTCATTGCTTAATTGCAAAATTATCAAAACCAAAACAGTAGTAACCAGGCATGATGAGCTGGTGGTAAAGTGGTCACAGGATTGAAAATGTTTGAGAATAATAGTTTTCAAGTGTTTCCTGCTGGCCACATGGATGCCACAGCCTATCTCAGGACATGGTGAATGATATCGAAGAAGAGTTAAAACTGTCTGAACACTCATCATATGTCTCATACTTTGCTAAACTTCTATATGTATTCTCATTTCATTTTTTCTTATCTCTGTTTTACAGATAAGACTGAGGCTTAGAGAGATCCAGTCATTTCATAGCTGATACATGGAAGAATCAAGATGCAAACCCAGGTCTGAAAGGATCTGAAGTGTATATATATTTTTTCTTTTTGCTGTTACATCACCACAGTGTGGGCCACACATCTGTGTGTGGCATACAGCATATGGTATTATATTTCAATTTGGTGACTTGAGGATGCCAACCAATTTAGAAATTGCTTTTCTTGTATTAATGTTCTATACAAAGTCCACAGGGCTTATGATATAAAATTAGGAGAAATCTTTGGGTGTTCTTTTTTTTCCTAGTCAAGTTGACCACTTAAATCATTTGTTCATTCATTCAACATTTATTAGGTGTCTAGTTTGTGCCAGATACAGTGCTAAATGCTGGGGAAACGATGGTAAGCAACAGCAGCAATGGACCTGGGTCCATGGAGCTAGAGTCAAATGTAATCAAATAATTACAACAATGTGGAGTTTCTCTTGGGATAAGTGCTGTGAAAAGAGAGGTACAGGGTGTGAATGTTCATGGTACGTGGATGTGACTGATCTGAAAGGTCAGGAAGGCTTCCTGGGAAGCAGTGCAGGAGCAATGTGCACATGGAGAGACTCCGTGACTATTGGAGGTAGATGAAGCCTCGTGGCACTGCCTTTGGCTGCTCAGCAGAGGAGCACCCATCGGGCAGGCAGCGTCCTTGGATTTGGCCTCTCACTTGGGATCACCTCTTTGGCCTCGAGAAAAGATGTTCCAGGTTATGAGAAGTCCAGGCCTGTTTGGGGAATCAACCAAGCATTTCATAATTCAAGTACAACTTAGCATAGAATGCCCAGGAAGCAGGAGGCTCCCACTTGTCCAACCTGAATGTCTCCTGTTTGTTGGAGGGTGGTTATAATAGGGACTAGCACTGTTTATCTTGTAGAAGATCAGTCCCTAGAATAATCTTTATTTAGCCTTCATGAAGATACATACAGTGACGTTTCTTCTACACAGAAGAGCACTCATAAAGTCCTTGAATCTTAATGGTGGAAGGACGTTAATGAATGTTAATGGAGAAGGATCATATTTGGATCTATCACCTTTCTGGCAATGAGGAAAGTAAAGCTCAGTGGTCAGATTTATGTGGCTAGGCTCATTGATGTATTCACTCTCCTGGGTGCTGTGGCCACAGAGGTGATCAAACTAGACAAGACGCCTGCCCTCATTGAGGTACATTCTAGTGGGTCTCCAGTTTCCTAGTTCCAGTCCAGTTTTCTTTTATGACATATTCACTTTCCAGACCTTACTCCTTCTTGGAAATGAGTTCTCCTTGGGGCAAACAGGCATTATTTTGATTAATGGCCCTCCTAAAATTTGGTGCCTATAGTTAAAATAACCAAGCAAATGTCTGTGAGAACTTTCTGTGGCTGAATAATGCCAACATTTTCTTTAATAAACATACAGTTGCTTTTTCGGAAAAGGGAGCATTATAGCCCCATGACAAAGCCGTGCTCTTTCTTGACTCCTAGTACTGGCTACTGTGGGCTTCAGATGGGGGATTGTTAAGAAAATATTGCCACATGTGGTGGCTCACGCCTGTAATGGCAGCACTTTGGGAGGCTGAGGTGGAAGGATTGCTTAAGCCCAGGAGTTTGAGGATGCAGTGAGCCATGATCATGCCACTGCACTACAGCCTGGGCAACAGATTGGGACCCTGCCTCAAAAAATATTAATTTTTAATTTATTGCTTTTTTATTGCATCAACAGCATATTAATTTTTAATTACTGTTTTTGTTTATTAATTCTTAGGCTAAGGGTAATAGTCTCCAAGCTGGAGGCTGAAAAATAATCTATTTCTTCTTATCATCATTGAGGCCTAGAATCTTCTTTTCAGATAACTTTTCCATGTCATTATTTCTGTGTTAAATGGGGAATTAGATATTTTTCTCTATAAATAGCTATCCCTGAAAAGTAGTATGTACCTGCTGAGTGCTTGTCACCAGTTTTAAATTAATTCACTGTTTTCAATGGATGACTTTCCTAGTGATGCCACATATATTTTAATAGCTGATGACTCTTTTGTGTCAGAACTAGATACCTGGATATCCCAAATCGATGTAATGTTAGCCTGATGATAATAATAGTAATAGTTATATAGTGCTTGCTAGGAGTTAGAATCTGCTTCAACCACTTTAATATAACTCATTTTCATTCTCACAATAATTCATGGAAGGTTGTATTTTTTTTTTCATTGTACAGACGAAGAGGCTGTAATAGAGGTTAAGTATCAGTATGTTAAAACACCACCTTTAGTTTTACAATAACTATATAATTCCTCACTTTACTCCCAAATCTTCACTAAATATGGTGAACTCATCTCCAGGCTAGTCATTTGTTGTGCAAACTCACATTGATTTTTCAGTCTCTCAAAGTCAGAGCTGATAATGACTTTGGCCACCAACTGGTTCGACTGCCCCCCACCTCGTGACTCTCTTCACCAGAATTTTTAGGGAAATCAAAAGCTTCAGGTGAAAGCCTCAGCATACTCTTCACCCTGCTTGAGTTGCCTTTCATCTAAATCTCTCTAATGATAAGCTCCTAATGAGCTGATCTTCACAATTGAAATTCTGGCTTTGTTTTGCCGTATATTGTTGTGTTGGCGCTAAGGGAGGTCACTTAGCACATGAAAATACCCCTTACCCCCTTCCAGGCCACAGACTGTGGCCTATTTTATCCAGTGAGGTTGCTGGCTTTTGACATGGAGTGATGGATGGATGGGAGGGATTCTGAGGTCAAAAGTTCTACTTCCTTGCTGCTCAAAGTGTGGTCCAGGAACCAGGCAGCATGGGTGTCATCAGGAAGCATATGAGACATGCACACACCCAGGCTCACCCCACACTCACTGAATCAGGATCTGCATTTAACAGGATTCTCATTAACATTTGAGAAGCAATGTTCCACTTTACAGTCCAGAGAATGAGATTGCTGAAGTCCATTTTAAGATTTTCCCCTTTTTCACTTGTGTTTCTCTCCTGTATTCTCATCCCCAAGTGTCCAGAACAGATCTTGGCTTTTGGTAATTTCTCTCTTTAATATGCATTACTGTAAGTCTTATAAATAAAAATAAATGTTCCCTTTTGGGTTTCACACCTGTTCTTGCTTCATGAAATGTAATGTTTCCAGGCAGCTTACATTTTTAAAAAATTCTGAAATTCTGTGTGTGTTTCACAGTGTGACAC
Organism: Pan paniscus; assembly: GCF_029289425.2. Classification (NCBI taxonomy): domain Eukaryota; kingdom Metazoa; phylum Chordata; class Mammalia; order Primates; family Hominidae; genus Pan; species Pan paniscus. The sequence continues at coordinate 59,894,065 of NC_073264.2, forward strand.
TATTTATTTCTCTGAAGTTTTCAAAAAATATTATTCCTGTTTTCCCATGCTTCATATTGGTTGAAAAGAACAGTTTTCTTTTCATAAGCTGACTACCATACAGCTGCTTTTGATGTGAGATTAGAACATTGCCAAGCCAAATTATTTTGCTTTGAAGTCCTGTAATTGCAGCGTGATTTTGACTAGATGTATTTCTTATCTAAACAAATCGACAGTTAATACTTCATTGGGAGCATTCTACTGTTGTGATATGTTTGGAGTAGCACTTTACTTATCAAATTATTTATTTATTTTTCAAGTAGAAAGGCATATATTACAGCTTCACTATGTTTTTAAGTTCCCAGGATTTAAGTGGGAGCCCTGAGGTTTTGGTTTTAAATTTAATTTAAATTTTAAAAAAGAAAATGGTTATACTTATTGCATGGACCAGGCAAAAAGGCACATAGCAAATTATCATAGTCCTGAGGCTGAAAGAGTTTAGGATTTAGAAACAACCTAGCTGTGGATAACAATTCCAAAGAAAATCCAAGGTGCCTTTTGGAATGTGGCTGTAATTTTTTAATGCGGGCATTTGTTAAGCACCTACTGTGTATATCGTCCTGGTTGCTCTGTCTCTGGAGAACATATACCCTAGATCTTCTGAAACAGTCTTAATTTCATTTTTTCATGGCCAGATCACATGTCTCAATTTTTGGTCCAGCACATATGGTTCACAACAGGGGAAGCAAAGAGAACAGAAGGTGGAGGACCTGCCTCTCAGTGAGGAGTCATGAGGCCTGTGTTTCCTTACTCAGACCAACCCCTTGCTCTATCTGGTAAGTGTAGGAAATGGTTCAGAAAGCACACTGGGTTGGGAAAAGATAATGCACATGACAGGATTTTTAGGGAACCCCACCCCCCAGCACCTCCCACCACCCCCTTCATCTCACCCTACCCCAGAAGAATTTAGTTATCTGCAAAGCTCAATTATAGGCCAAATTAAACCTCCACTGGCCTTTGGACCTGGAGGTTTTTCCAAACAAATTGTGCAGTCAGTGAATCAGCCATCAGGCAATAAAGTGCACACAATAAAATATTTTCATTGGTTTTATACACAAGACTGACAGCTCAAACTTGCCTGATTTTATAGCTGATTTAGATTAGGTAGAACAAGAAGTTTAAGGTAGTATATTGAAAGAAAATTGCAATCATTTTTTAAAACAATGTACTTTCAACTTTTTTTCGCATTCATACCCTCCAAATAATCCCTATCTCTTTAAAAAACAAAACAAAACAACTTCCACCCCCAAATCCCTATAATTGGTTACATACAGCAATAATGCTTGCTTTGAATTTATTTTTATCCGGTTGGTGTAAAAGTAATTGTGGTTTTTGCAATTACTTTTAATGGCAAAAACTGCAATTACTTTTGCACCAACCGAATACGCTTATTTCTTCTCTGAAGTCTCTAGTGGAGGTGCCAATGAGTTGAACAATAAGGGAGATTCACTTGCTGGTTTCCTAGGCAAGAATCTGAGAGTGAGGAAGTTAACTGGGCCCCAGTCTCTGCTTTTCCATATATTGTGTATTGAAAGGCAGACTACATGTGCCCAGTTGGCTTGAAATGTTCAGAACAAGAAGGTCAGGAACTTCCAGTGTAGACAGTATCTTCACTTTCCTTTTGAGAGGTTATTGTTCTATTTCTTTGCAAAGTTATTTGTCATGGATCTTTCTAGCCCAGACTTGGAGAAACACGGTAGCATCCTTCTCAGAAGGAAATGGGCTCCTTCAGCATGCCGTGGAGGAAAGGGAGTGCGCTAAGGAGCCAGACATTGGTGTCCACATTGTGGCTTTACTACTTTCTTGCTCTACAACTTTGGGTAAGTCCGTTAAACTCTATGAGCCCCAATTTCCTCATCTGTAAAATGGGCACAATAAAACAGATTTCATGGGCTCACTATATTAAATGAGAGTATGACATATATCAGTGTACCTAGGCAGCTGCAAAGAAAGTACTCAAAGATTATTAATTAATTAATTATTTTTTTTGAGACAGGGTCTCACTCTGTTGCCCAGGCTAGGGTGCACTGGTGTGATCAAGGCTCACTGCAGTGTTCACCTCCTGGGCTCAAGCGATCCTCCCACCTTACCTCCCGAGTAGCTGGGACCATAGGCACATGGCACCAAGCCTGGCTAATTTTTTAATTGTTTGTAGAGGCGAGGTTTTGCCATGTTGCCCAGGCTGGTTATTTTTTCCTTTTATAAATGCATTTAAGCATTTTATATGCTGTGCGGTTGGTACAACCTCCCCATTCCCCACAACCCCCACCCTGTTCTTAGCTCATGCCTCTAACTGTGGTGTATTTCAGGAGGTGCTTCTTGCATGGAAAAGCCTGTAAATCATCCATTGATTCGTTTACTCATTCCCTCAGCATATATACGCAGCAGGCATTAGGAATACAAAACAAATTAGACAGTCTACTCCTGAGGGACTCTTCAGGGACCCCTCCCCATGTTTATCTAAATTACCCTCTTTTACAAAGGCCTCTTTTATGGTCTCGTATTTCTGGCCTGCCACCTGGAAGCCAGTGCTTGCTTTCATTTTGAGTCCATTGGCTAATTGCACTGACCAGAAGACCATTAAAAAAAACCCCAAAACTCTTAGTTTCTTTTTATTTAAATTAATTTTAATTCACATTATTGCTACTTGTCATCTTTAAAGAGAATTATTGCTTGTGGGGATTAAAATGCATACAATCTAGAAACAGACACAAATATGCTCTCACCTATCTAATATTTAATGATGCCCTGTAGTATTTATAGTTGGTATCGCATTGACTAATATGACCTGGCACATAGTAGGCACCTAATATTAATTTGGGTGATTTATAGTTCTCAGAGGGCAGATAAGATGGCATTTAACTATTCTGCTGCCCTGTAACTGAATATTTGAATTAAAGGCTATTTGAATGAACGAACTCAAGAGCAGCATCATTTGTAGCCTCTGGTTGAACTAGATTTTTTTTTTTCCAAGTAGGAAGCTCTAGGGTGATTGCTGGGAGAGTGTGGAACAGGGTAAAAGCACAGGCTTTGGAGTTAGACAAATGTAGTTACACTCTCAGCTGGGCCACTGATGTGAGTGAACAGATCATTAACTGTTAGCTGTTAGTTTGGGCAGGTCACGAGAGCTCTCTGAGCTTCTGTTTCCCCACCTGTAACATGGGCATCATAACAGCATGCAGCTCCTGACTTGTGGTGAGGAGAAAAAGAGACACTGAACGTAAAATGCCCAGTCCGTGGGAACCGTGGGTAAGGGGGTCTGTTCTCGTTAAGTCAGGTGTGGGGACCCAGGAGGTTGGAATTTGGGGTGAATGGCTTTGCCTTTGGAGATTAACATTCCCATTATTATCACATAAATCAAACAGACAGTCTTTGAGGGTTTATGGCCCTTCCATCATCCTAGGGGGCAGTGCTTCCTCCAGATGTAGTTCTTAACCCACAGGCCACCTGGAGGGGTTCCCTAGGAGTCATCTATTAACAGGCTCAGGGATGAGGCCAGAAGGGAGGAGGCAGCCATTCCCTGGAGGGGCGGGGGTTGCAAGTCTGGGGCTGCTCTCTGTCCCTGCACCCCACCCCCATACTTTATTTAGCTTTAGTTCAGGGAAGAGGGCACTCAGGCTCTCAGATGTGGCTGTTTCATCTTAGCTGGGTCAGAGGTTAATGGAGATAAGTAGTGTCTTCTTACCAGGAGGCCTCAGGAGAGCCCAGTGTGTTGTTGGGGTTGAGTCAGGATCTTAGAGATTTAACAGACTGATATTCTCCTACCTTGGGAAGAGAGAGTGAGGCCCTGGGAGAGAAAACTGCAGCTGGGCTAGGCTGGAAGGAGGGGAAGGCTAGAGGACCGTGTCAGTCATTGAATGGCTCAGAGTGAGGCAGGACAGATGCCCACAGGGCAGATCAGAATTCTGGGATCTGTATATTTTGCTATACTAAGTTGGCAGCTTCTACACAGCCCCACTTTGAAATAAAGGCAGGCAGCCTCTCTCCCATGCCGTGGTACCAGGGTAGACTTCTTCGCACAGGCTGCCACTGTGGTAGCTCATGGCCTGGCTACTACTGTGACCCATGGGCCTCTTCCCCAGAACCACAGCCTGATGTCTGATTCTGAGCTCCCTCTGGCCAGGATCTATTCTGAAGCGGGCAGCATGTCTGCAAAGTGCATGGGATTTAAGACCTGGAACTTCTCTTCTGGGTTGAAGCAACTGCAACAAGTCAATCCAGATTACTAAAGAAGGCAAAGTATGTATAGGTTAGGAACGTGTTGAAACACCCAGCAAACCCCTCCTCTTCTGAAAAGTCTTCCTTGGTCACCTCACATAGAAATAATAATGTTTCTATATTCTTAGAGCACTTGGTATCATTTCCTGTCTGTAGCCTTATTGGCTGTCCTGCATGCCAAATTCCCTCTCATCTCTGGCCTAATGTCCTAAAAAAAACCAAAACTGCCTCTTTGTCTCCTTCCTCCCTCATTTCCTCCTTCCTTCTTTCCCTCCCTCTCTCTTTCTTCCAACAACATATAGTAGGCAACTATATGCCAGGTACTTTCTAGTTGCTGGAAACAACTGTGAACAAAACAGGCACAGTCCTTGCTCCAGTGGAGTTGATATTCTAGTAGGCATATTTACTCACCTATTCCTTTCCCTGGACCACACTCTTTGGGAAGCAGGAGCCACCTCATCTCTTCTTGTGTCTCTTGTAACCCTTGTAGCTTGTGCCTTGCTGGGGGTTTAAAATGCTTGTTGAATGAATACATGCTCCTTAGCAGAAGCATATGTAGAGGCCGCCAATTCAGAAGATCCTGGGACAGGAAAGGAATGAAACAGGCTGAGTGTCTGGGATGCACAAGGGAATGGTAGTGACATTGACAAACCAGAGAATGTGGGCTCTGGATGACAGCCACTGCTGTCATTTCAGTTGGATGTGGCCATCTGGGAATGTGAGCCCTGTTTGCCAAAATGTGCTGATTTTGCAAGAGAAGCCAGAAATGAAAATTTTAATGTGAAATCTCATTTTTAAATGTTGGAATTTAGTGCAAAAACCCAAGAAAATATGTCTGTGGGCCAAATGAAGAGCATGGGCTCCCAGAGAGCATTCATGTTGGTAGGTGGGGATTTACCACTTTGGGTGTTTGTGAAGAGTTGGAATACCATGTCCCAGGCCACCACACTAGAAATCTGTGCTAACTCACAGATTACTCCTTCTCCCATCCCCTAGTCTGGCTTCCTCTCATTGCAGAGACAGGCTTGTCGATTGCCTGTCCTTTTAGTTCCTCCTGTATGCACCTGTATTAGTCCATTTTCATGCTGCTGATAAAGACATACCCAAGACTGGGCCATTTACAAAAGAAAGAAGTTTAACTGGACTTACAGTTCCACGTGGCTGGGGAAGCCTCACAATCATGGCAGAAGGCAAGGAGGAGCAAATCACGCCCTACATGGATAGCAGCAGGGAATGAAAGAGCTTGTGCAGGAAAACTCCCTCTTACAATACCTTCAGATTGCGTGAGACTCATTCACTATCACAAGAACAGCACAGGAAAGACCTGCCCCCATGATTCAATTACCTTTCACTGGGTTCCTGCCACAACATGTGGGAATTCAAGGTGAGATTTGGGTGGGGACACAGCCAAACCACATCAGCGCCACTGAACAGTCAGATGTAGCAGTGGGAAAAGGAAATCCCTAGAAAAGTAAAGCAGGGCAGTGATAAGCACTGGGCCTGGCAGTGTTGCACTGTGGCTACTGCATTTATCTGGAAGAGAGACAGCCCTGGGTTTGAATCTTGATACCACCAGCTAATGGATATATTACTTCTTTCACTTCTCTGGCCTTGGTTTCCTTGTCTGTAAAATGATCGTAATATCTGCTTTGCAGGATGGTGATAAGAATTAAATGGTATATGTAGGTTATGAATTATATATAAAAGATTAGGCCGGGTGCGGTTGCTCATGCCTGTAATCCCAGCACTTTGGGAGGCTGAGGCGGGCAGATCACGAGGTTAGGAGATTGAGACCATCCTGGCCAACACGGTGAAACCCCATCTGTATTAAAAGTACAAAAAATTAGCTGGGCATGGTGGCAGGTGCCTGTAGTCCCAGCTATTTGGGAGGCTGAGGCAGGAGAATGGTGTGAACCCAGGAGGGCGAGCTTGCAATGAGCCGAGATTGCGCCACTGCACTCCAGCCTGGGCAATGGTGCAAGACTCTGTCTCAAAAAAAAAAAAAAAAAAAAAAAAAAAGATTAAAGATTAAGACATATGTAGTTTCCTTATTTGGTATTCAAGGAAGCTCCAGAGAACTACTTAGCCCCTGAGGATCATGAACTAGACAGAGCTGACGTTGGATTTGTTTTGGGATTTGAGGGATGGTAATGGGGTAGTTGGGATTAACAAGGAATTGAGGGTCTTGGGTGGGGGGCAAAATTGGGAGATAAATTACAGCTCACAATTTGGGCTACTTTCACACCTAGTGATGCCCTGGAATGTTATCAGCATCTTTATTTTCAATCAGTGATCGGAACATTGCTGAAAAAATGGAGGTATAATACAAAAATGATGTTCTTTCTATCTCTTTCAGTTGTGGCCAGCTTACTGTTTGAGACAGGCTGCCTAGCTCATGCAGGATGACAGTTCATGCTGGGGTTTGGTAGTGGTGTGTTCTGGGAAGTTGGGGGTCTCTTTTGCGTATTTCTGGGGTGTATATTGGAACGTGAGGAGACCACAATTTTGTGTAAGTTGTGGAGCAAAGATTCGATGCGTGGAAGACATACTAGATGGGTGATACTTCACCACATCTAGACTTATCCTGGAGTGTGTGTGTGTTTGTGTGTGTGTGTGGTTTTCTAAAGATGCTGGTGAACTGAGATACTTCTGAGAGAGCAAATGTGCTATATGGACTAAGGGAATAGAACCTTGATGTCACAAGTATTTCTCGGAAGCCTGCCACATCATTGCTGTTAGGGTTTAGGGTTTCTGTTTCTCTAAGCTCTGACCTAGAGATAAACCTCTCTGAGCTTGTGATAATGAGGATTTACCTTACTGGCTTCTAACATGGATACAAAATAGGGAAGGTGAAAAGTGGTACTTGTTTCCCAGAGTGAGGGGTAGGTAATTTCTGTCTCAGCACTGAAGACTTGGAGTCAGAGGCAGAAAGTTCTTCTGCGTTCTGTGAATCTCTAGGAAGATTACTTGACCTGCTGTGCGCCAGTTTCCTCATCAGTAAACTGGAGATGCCCCTACCCATTCTACAGGCTCTGGCAAGCATTGCATTAAATGACAGATGGGAAAGTGCTTTCTAGCTGGTCACCACCTAGAAAGGTGGTCACAGGTGGTCACCTGTGTCTTGAGAAGACACAGGCACTTTGTATGTATTATTCAGGTGTGTATTTAAAGCCAAGGCTGATCCCAATAAAGTACAGTAACCTAAAAGATTGATACTTTCACAGACTGAAGAAAAATTTTCCACTTTAATCCCAAGCCCCAGACCTACCCTCTCCCTTGAAAAAGCTTAGAAATGATGTCTCTAGAGCTGGGCACTGAGAAGGACGGAAGATATGCTCAGCTAAGAGGACCTAAATTCTGATTAGCTGCAAAGAAAATGACCAGCTCTGCAGCTTCTGGGGCACATTTGAGGGGCATCTCTCCAGGAGGACATAGCACCAAGCATCACTTGATTTACTGATCTTCCCGCTTCCACCCCTGCCCGGAGTTCCCATGGCTGCCGTGAACTGGGAAGTGGAAAGGCAGCAATTGGGCTGTGAGAGCCTCCTGGGTCTCCTACTGCTGACTTCCTCCTATAAATCAGCCACAGACAGCTGCATCCACTCGCACCATGGGATAGAAAAATAGACCCTGTTGCTAGACAGCAACACAGGCTCCACAAACACCATGGGGTCAGAGGGCAAGGGGTCTTAAGCCAGGCACTAGCCAAGCAGGCCCAGCAGCCCCGCAGATCCATTTGTTTATTTTCACAGTGGCATTGCCTGTCTGTACTACACGAAGGAGGGAGACTCCCTTGCCCCTCTGCTCTGCGTGTGTAGGCCACTTGCTGCTCACCACCGGAAAGTCCCGCTGACCTGCTGGCTAGTTTATTTATTTTAGATGCGTGTAGACTGTCTGCTAGGTCTAAGTTTTGAAGCTGATGGGGAAGTCATCAAGTCTAGTACAGAGTATTTAGCAATTGAATTTTATCTGGTCCATTGAATATCTGATTGAACAAGAAAGGGAAACCTTGTACTTTGCACTGACATATTCACAACCTCCCCTCCTTCAGCACCTCCCTCCAGGGCCTTCCTTTCAAATCAGCATCTGACCCACCAAGAGAAATAGGCTTATGATGGCTGTGAGTTTGAGCTCTCCTTCTTCCTTTGACTTGAATCAATCTCTTTGAAAATAACTTTTCCAACATTTTATCATGACAATTTCAAAACACACGTTGAAGCGGAACGATTTTTACAGTGAACCTTGTAAACTCATCTAGATTCTACCATTAACATAATACTATACTTGCTTTGTCACATATCTGTCCATCAAGTCATCTTATTTTTGACACATTTCAAAGTAATTGTAGACATATGTATGCTTCCCCTAATTACCTCATCAGGTATACCAGTAATTAGAGTTCAATATTTGTTTGTAGTTTTTTCTTTTGATATAAAACTAACATAAAAAAATGCAAATATTTTTGACATGTTCCCCGAGTTTACAAATGCATACATCTGTGTAACCCAAACCCCTATCAAGAAATAAAACATTGGCATCACCCAGAAAGTTCCCTCACGTCCCTGCCTAGTGAATATCCATCTCTACTTCCTCAGAAGTAGAGATTATTTTCCTCATAGGTTAGGTTTGCCTGTCCTAGAGTTTCATATAAATAGGATCACACATTGTGCTCTCTTTGGGTAAGGTCTCTTTCCCTCAGCCTGATGCTTTTGAGGTTCATCCCTGAAGTTTTGTGTATCAGTAGTTTGTTCCTTCTGAATAGTATTCCACTGTACAGACATTCCACGGTGCATTCATCCATTCTTCCATTTCTGGACCTGTACTGTTTCCAGTTGTTGGCTCTTATAAAAAAAAGTTGCTATGAATATTCTTGTTCAAGTCATGTTGCAGACATATGTTTTCATTTCTTTTGTATAAATGTCTGGATTTGGAATTGCTAACTTACAGAGTATTATAAAATTAAGTCTACACAGACTTTTTTTGTTAGACTTTTTGTTGCAAAATGATCTGAACATTTTACATTTCATCAACAAATGTATGGGAGTTCTGGTTGTTCCATATCTTTATCAACATTTGGTGTAGTCAGTCTTTTTAGTTTTAGCTATTCTGGGTGGATGTATAGTGGTATCTCCTTAGGGCTTTAATAAAGCTTTAACTTTGATAATTGCTTATATATGTTTTCTTTTGTCTTAAATAATATAATAATAACATATAATATTTCTGACTTGGCTTCAGGCTTTAATTTTCATTTTATAGCAGTAGGTTGGAGACTATGGATACTTACGTTAAGTGTTCCTGAGGCTGAGTTAAATATATATTTTTTGAAATTATTATGATCACTGTCAATTATTACTAGGCTAGTATGGGAATTTCTGTTATAACACTTTTCTGGGGGGAGTATATTTTAGGAAGTGAGTGAAGGATGTGTTTTCAGGAATAGAGTTTGATAAAAATAGAATCTTGGGGATGTAGTCTTTGAATGAATGAAGCCAGCAAGCATATCAACTTTTAGGATTGCTGGCATAGCACGTTTTGCGGCAGCACTTGGAATACCATTGACTTAGCTCTTGGAGATTTCTTTCTATTCTGAAATAGTCATAATAGGACTTTAATCCTACTTGCAGGGCTCCTCGGCTTCCCTAGTCCATCCTGATTTCTCTCCTTTCTTGCTGTTATGTGGGCTGCCTCTTAAATAGAACCTTTTCTACCTCTGTATGCACTGCCTCTGCTCAAATCCCAGTCTTTTGGCTTCAAGTCTCATATCTATGTAAATTTATCGCTGCAGCTTTGCCCTTTCTTCTGAAAGGAGAAATACCTCATCACCTCATCCGAGTGATCTTCTAAAAGCACAAGTCTGTTTATGATTGTTTTATAATCCCCCTCACCGATAAGAGAAAGCTCATAGTAGCCAACGACATTTTTGGATTCCACTCCAAGCCCAGTTCTGTCCTAACCACTTTTTAAATATTGTCTCATTTAATTTCCGCAGCAATATCTATGAGGTAGGTTGTAGCTTTAGACTCGTGTTTAAATGAGGAAACTGAGCCTCAGAGAGGTTTAATTCACCTACGGTCACATAACTGGTAAATTGTGAAATCAGTATTCAAACCTAGGAAGTCTGACAGCAGTATCCACACTTTTAGGTTGTATATTGTTCCTTAGTAACATACCTCCATCCTGTTTTCCCAACTTCAATCCCGACACTTTCTATCTCCCCCTTACCTCACTCTGGGCTTTAGTCACAGATTTACTGTAACTTGAAACAAGCCAGGCTCTTTCCTACCTTCTTGGCTTGACAAATGCTGCTGCATCTGTCGGAACACTTGGTCTACTCTCCACCTTTCCCATCATTTGGACTCATCCCTCCAGAAAGAGTCCAAGCCTCACTGCTCCTGGGGAGGCATCTAAGTCAAATGCTGTTCCTTGCTTCTTCGGTTTTTCTACAGCATGTGTTGTTCTGGTGTTTTGGCCTGCAAGTTACATGAGGCGGGACCTTGTTTTATTCATTTTGTATTCTAGAAGTTAGCCAGCGCCTAGAAAATCATAGTTACTCCATCTGTTAGGTAGGGTTCCCTGGGAACCAGACATTGAGAAGTGTTTGGGAACAGTACCCGGGAGGAAGTGAGGTTAGAACTACACGGAGGGACAAGTGGAGCTGAAGTACAGTCACCCCAGGAGCCTCTGCAGATCCATGAGGAGCTCTGGAGGTGGGAGGGACTGTCCTTTGGACTTGTTCCTCATTGAGGCGAGGTGTCAGGCCTTTATGGTCCAGCACCTACCAGTCATTAGATGTGGGATGCTCCAGGGGAGGGCCATAATCTTACGTGGCACGAGAGCAATTCTGGGAAAAGAATTCAGCTTTGAGCCTGCAGCACGCAAAGCCCTTTGGACAGCTCAGGAGTGAGTGCCTCGGTTCTGAAGGGGAACTGGGTAGCACACCACTGCATGTACTACCCTCAGCAGATATGGATTGAAGGAATGAATCCAGGAAGGGAGCCTGTCTGAAGCAATTGCATTAAATATAGTGTTTAGTGTTTGCTGCATATATATGGTGGTCTTTAAAAATATAGAGGAAAGGCCCAGCGTGGTGGCTCACGCCTGTAATCCCAGCACTTTGGCAGGCCAAGGTGGGCAGATCACAAGGTCAGGAGATCGAGACCATCCTGGCTAACACGGTGAAACCCCATCTCTACTAAAAATAAAAAAAAAATTAGCCGGGCGTGGTGGCAGACACCTGTAGTCCCAGCTACTTGGGAGGCTGAGGCAGGAGAATGGTGTGAACCCGGGAGGCGGAGCTTGCAGTGAGCCGAGATCATGCCACTGCACTCCAGTCTGGGCGGCGACAGAGTGAGACTCCATCTCAAAAAAACAAATATATATATATGAAAAATTTTTAGAGAACTCAGAAATGGATTATTAGTAGAGCATTAACTGACCACATCTGTGTTCAGAAAATAGCTATTTGTTTGATCTTACCAGAATAGAAAAGTTCCTCATATAACTGAACGTTGCATATAAATACATTTGACATTCTTGGAGGAGGGAGGTGTATGTCTCTAAACTAAAAAAGGCTTTCGTTTTGATTTGTAGTCTGATAAGCATGCTATGTGAAAATGAGTGTATGCTAAGCATGTTTAATAGTCATTGCTAGATCCTGAGACCATGAATGTAATGTTAGTGCATCCCTTTTCTTTTCTAACTGAGGTCACTTAGGATTAAATGGGCCTGTTCCAGCTTTGTCTGCAGACTTCCTTTGCCAAGTAGATCCAGTGCCATAAGGCCCCAGTGTGCTAGTTAGGTTCAGCTTTACGCCATAGAGTTTGTAAGGCAGCCGTGTCCCCCTCCCTATTTCTGTTGTTTTGTTGATTTAATCCTAGGATGTGGTTTGGTTGGTTTATAGCTTTTTAAAGGTATATTGAATTTGCCTCCTGGTTCATCTCTCCCAGAAGGAGGCAGAAGTAGCCTTTTGGGTTAAGACTCTGGCCCCGGAAGCCAAGGAACCTTTGACCCCTAGTCGCCCTGCGGAATCTGAGCTACCTCTAGAGAGACTCACAATGACTGAGCCGGTTAATGGACTTTGTGGAGTACCTCAAATTGTGGTCCTTTAGGGCATTATTATGGAATTGTTTATCGGTCTGTATAAACACACACACCACTTATCACTATAATGTAACAATTGCTTTCCAGGCTGCCAGCTGGAGGTAATATCGGTTCTCCAAAATAGTCACAAAATAGTCTTTTTCAGGCGGCTGTCTTCACAAAGAACTGCAGAAACCTCAGCCTTCTTTAAATGATTCCTTTGGGTTCAAGGCAGGGGAAGTTTGGGAGAGCGGTGCTGGTGTCTTGCAAACTGATGTCTTTCTTCACATTTTACATAGTGACCTGACCATTGAAGATGCCATTGATAGAACATCCACCCACGATAGCACAATGGGTGTTCTTATTTGTCTTTTTCATCTTGGGGGAGGGGAGTTCTTAATATTTCATACCAATGGCCTCATTCTTTTTTTGTTTAGTCAACAAACACTTAAGTTGAGTGCTTACGATGTGCTGAGTACTGTTTTATGTACCATGGGTATAGCTATTAAAAAAACAGATCAAGTCCCTGCTCATGGTGTTTGTAAGCTAGTGAGAGGAAAGAGATGTTCTATGAACAAATCAGTACAAATTCGATGCTGATATGTGCTACAACAGAGAGTAAAGCAAGAAAAGGGATACAGTGCAATGGTGGGGGTGGGTGCTCTTTGATATAGATAAAGTGATATTTAGGTAGTGGTCTCAAGGAGGTGAGGGAATGAGCCAGGAGGATATTTGAAGAAAGAACATTGCAGGCCAGGGAAGGACTTTGGATTTTACTCTGAGACAGGAAGCACCAAAAGGCTCTGAGCAGATAAATGACATGCTCTGACTTTTTTTATTTTTTTGAGACAGAGTCTTGCTCTGTCACCCAGGCTGGAGTACAGTGGTGCGATCTCAGCTCACTGTAGCTTCTGCCTCCCGGATTCAAGCGAGTCTCCTGCCTTAACCTCCCGAGTAACTGGAATTACACGTGCATGCCACCGTGCCTGGCTAATTTTTGTATTTTGGTAGAGACAGGGTTTCACCATGTTGGCCAGACTGGTCTTGGACCCCTGACCTCAAGTGATCTGACCCCCTTGGCCTCCTAAAGTGCTGGGATTAGGAGCCACTGCACTCCGAATTATAATTGAACAACGTCACTCTGCTGTGTGCATAGACTGTAGGGAGTGGGGCAAGTATAGAAGGGAGACCAGTTAGGAGGCCAGTGCAGTTGTCAAGGGGAAGGAGGATGATAGCTCGTAATAGGATGCTAATGGGGGATGTGCTAAGAAGTGGTCAAATTCTGAACCTATTTAGAAGAAAGTTAATGGAATTTGGTGATGGGTTAAATGCGAATGTGAGAGAAAGTGAGGACGACTCCAAGGATTTTGGCTTTAGCAACTGGTTAAATGGAAAAGCCATTTAGTGACACGGGGACAAATGAAGGAAGATCAGATTTGAGTGGAAAAATAAGAGTTCTATTTTGACATATAAGGTGTTGAGTAAGTGGTTGAAAATATGAACTGCATTAAGATGTTGGGATTGCAGATATAAATTTGGGAGTGTTCAGCATACAGATAATATTTCAAGCCAGATTACTAAATGCAATCACCTAGAGAGTGAGTGTAGATAGAGAAGATATGAGTTCCAAGGATGAGGTCTGAAGCTCTCCAATATTGAGAGGCCAGAAGAGACTGAAAGAGTGTCCACTGTGGTCTTCTTGGAAATAAGAAAGTGTTTTAAGAAAAAAAAGGGTCAATTAGGTCAAATGTTTCTGATAAGTTTGGTTAGATGAAGCCTTAGAAATGAGCATTGGTTTTGGCAATAGAAATTCATTGGAGACCTCGTCATAAGCAATCTAGGTGGTGTGTGGGATTGAAAGCCAAATTGGAGTGAGTTCAAGAAATAATTGAAGGGAGTAGAAATAACAAACACGTGCAAGTCTTTGTGGTAGTTTTGTTGTAAAAAGGAAGCGAGAGATATAGCTAGAAGGGAATGTGGGGTCAATGGAAGCTTTTAAAGGAAAATATGTGGGATACAACTGAGTGTTTGTATGGTAGTGGAAATGATCAGGTAGAGCAGAAATAATGGATGAAGTAGGAGGAAGATGATATAACTGTAGAAGCTATGTCCTTTGAGTAGAGGAGAGGGAGCAGGATTCTGTGCGTAAGTGGAAGGTTTGGCATTTTCCAGGACGTGGGTAGCTTATTGCAGCAAGAGAGAAGGCAGTCCGTGGGCACAGACACAGATAAGGAGTTTCACCAAGTGGTGGGAGTGGGTGCAAGTCCTCTTTTGATTGCTTCTATTATCTTGATGAACTGAGAAACAAAGTCAGAGGCTAAGAATGAGGATGGGGAGTGCTGGAGATGTGAAAAGAGGTGAAAAGGAATGAAATAGTTGTTTAGAAAAGTGGCAGAATAAATCAACAATGGAAATGGAGCATGATGCATAGCCAACATCTCACTTGAGAACTTGTGAAGAGACCTGTCCCTGAGGTTGTGCCTGTTTCCCCAGCCGTGTGCAGTTACTTGGGTCGACATGTAGAGGAGGGGAGACGTTGCGGTTTTGTTAGGCGATGGCAGAGTGAGTGAGTAACTGACTGCCTGTGGACTCTAAATGGAAGATAAATGGGAAGATATATCACACTACTGGAAGTTGTCTACATTATGCCAGAGAGCACACCCCTTGAAATCTCTGAAATTTGTCCAAAGTGAATGGGACAGAAATATAATTCTCATGTCATCCAAAAACAATCCCCTGTGCCACTGGATATCACACTCCTGCCATGGGCATGTGCCCCAACCTTCGATCCCATCTGTACACAGATGGTATGAGCCCAGAGAGGGTGTGATTGTGGGATAGTCCTTATTCCCCAGTGGCTGAAGGGATGTCTTACCACCATCCTCATGCTTCCCCTAGCATCCAGTCATTGTCTTTTCCCAGCGCAGTGAAGACTTTGGTTCCTCAAGTAACAGGAGCTCTTTGGTGGTGCCTGCAACATTCCTTCCTCCCCATACACAGAGTCTGAATGCCAAGACTTCTGTCATCACATTGTCCCATTAATTTGTTTCCTCAGTGTGTGTAGATCCTATCATTTCCAGGAAATTTGAAGAATAAATAAAGTGAATATTTATTTATATTGTTGCAGTAGAGGTCCACTCTTGCATTTGTTTAGTAACAGACTTAGGAATGACCAAAAAACTCTTCTTTTCATTTGAAAGCCTTTTGAAAATGTTTGTCCCAAATGAGATTTTATGTTTAAAGCAGCATGATATCCCTGTTCTATGAACTGAGCGTCAGGGATCCATCACTTGAAAATGATTCTTCTGTCATTCTGAGGTTTAACACATATTTTTCTCCCAAATTAACTGGAGTTTTCCATTAAACAATGATGATCTCACAAAAATTTTCTTTCTCATTTACAACGTCTTGACACACAGCATCCAATAGGCAGTAATGTAAAATTGAAATCACAGAAGCAAGCCTTCCGTTATTGTCTGGGGGTTAAAAATCCAAAATAATGAAAAGCGCCATCCATATTTTTCCAATTGTCCTTCAATGTTTTTCTTACTGTGTGCCCCAGGCAGCTAAACTTTTGTACACATGATTTCTTGTATGGCTTGGAATTATACATTTTCTTACCATGTCAGATGTTTCTTGTGTTTTTGCTACGCAAACGTTCTTTTCTGAAACCCATCCCTCTTCCAAGAGTTAGAAATGGGGCCAAGCTGGCTGCAGAGTGGAGACCAGCACTGCTATATCAATCGCTGCAGCTTGACTCACATAAGCCAGACCCTGCCTTCCATCCCCCACGGCTAATCCTCCACAGAGAGCTCTCTTTAGAATTACCGTGACTTCTGTGACTTGACTTGGTTGAGGGCTGAGATAGAGGCCACTGCCAGAGCCTCTGCTGACGTCAGAGGAGCAATGGGAAAAGGAAGAGAGGGAGTGAAGGATGATCTCGAAATGGCCATGTCCCAGGCAGTGGGAAAAGAAGACAACCCAGAAGTGCTGCCTTTAGCTCCAGGAGCCTGGACCTCTCTGCCTTGTAGGGCGTGGCAGCTCAGCTCTTGGCCAAGTTTCGGAACTAGGATAACAAGATTTACAGAGGCCAGAGGAAAAGGGCTGCCCCAGAGCAAAGATGCTCTTGAATTCTTTCTTCCCACACTTATTATTCACTGCAAATTCACCTCCTGAGCAGTCAATGTTGAAAGGGAATTATGAGAAGACAATAGTCCATTTAACAAAGCAGATGTTTCCAGCTCCTGTTTTCACCTCCTTCACATCCTGTCATCACTCCTGTAAGTGCAGAGTTTTCACAGATTGGAAAGGAATTGTCTGGGAGAAAGGCCTATCCCTGTATGTATCGAGCACTAGTAGGGGGAGGCTTAACATGCGAGCGTGGGTAAGGATGAGGAGTGCCGACAGGAAGGGCATGCAGGGGACAGTGCAGCACCTATACCAATCTCATCAATGGTTTTCCATTGTACTTAATGCACAGCCTAAACTTTCTACCATAGCTGCATTCCTAGGCTTGCCCAGCTCTTTCCTGCTTGAGGTCCTTACAAATGCTCTTTCTAGCAAGAGCCCTCCCATGATTTCCATAGCATCTGCAGTACTAGCTAACATCCATCATGTGCTTACTAAGCACTAACCACTATGCTAAATACTATATACCACTGCAGTGATGACATTTAATTCTCACAGCTGCAAAGTAGAACTTATTACCCCCAGTTTACTGATGAAGAAACAAAGGCACAGAAAGGTTAAGGAAATTGTCAAAGTTTCACAGCTAATGAGTGGCTGAATCAGGGTTTGATTCTAGGTCTGTCTGACTTCAGACCTAGACCTTCTGTTTTATTTTACCTTTTTAAAAAACCCATTTAATCCTGTTTTATTCCACTAGATCTAAGTTCCGTGACAGCAGGTGCTATGTCTCTTTTATATAATACCTTCCCCCTGGTAACTAGTAGAGTACTGACATATAGTGCATATTTATTAAAATAATGAATAAAAAATGAATTAAAGAGCAGTTAAAGGTCCCAGATGCTTCACTGTGGACATGCTGATGTTTCGTTATAGTTCTTATTCTCAGGGAGCATTATCCTCAGCCCCTGACATTCCTCCATTTTCAAGTTTTTGAGTAGTAATTTGGAAGATAGATTTGGGAAAAGATCCTGAGATCTGTACCTACTTATCCAACTATCAACTCGACATGACCACTTTCATGCCTAATAGGTTTCGCAGTTTTAATGTCTTACCTCTTCCTTTCTCATTCTTCACATTAGTCAATGGCCATGCCTCCCACCCATTTGCCAAATTGCAGAACCCTGAGAGCCAATACTCAGTGCCTTCCTTTCCTTTATTCCTCACTTGCAATCCAATTGCATGTCCTGATGTTCATCCTTCGACTGTGCGTATCTCCCACCACTATCCTAGTCCAAGACAACATCTTTTCTTATCTGGACCATTACAATAGCCTCCTTATCTAGAGGATCCCTGGTTTGGAGCATGGTTTCCGGATCTTTATGGATTCTCAGTGAATCCACAAAGATCCTCATGAATTCCTATGAGCGTAAAAACAGATGTTTTGTCAGGAAAGCATCACCAGTCAGGGCCATGCACAGCACAGGAGATAGGGTTGGTTCATTTGAGCATAATATTGGGCAATGTAGGCTGGATAAAGTGGTTGGCAGGATTTGGTGATTAGAGCATCCCTCTACTTGGCAAAGGGAGGTCATGGCTGAGCTCCAGGCTCTGAGATAGTTGTGGGTGTGGCATCTCTTCCCTTCCCACTGTCTCTGTGCATCTCCTCTCTGCTGGGGTCTCTTTGGAGATCTGGAGGCCCCTGAGCTGGCTGCAGAGTCTTTCCTACTTCTCTCCTCTCTTTCTTCCTGTTCTTATCTCAGCCCACTTGCATCTTTCCCAAGGCACATGGGTAGACAAAGCCTCAAGAAGGGCTCCTAACAGAGTTGGGAGGCACCTGGGAATATCCTCATTAGCTTTTCTCAAATACCCAGATACTGTGAAGCTATACTGATTGCTCTAAAATCTCCTAGACCGCCTTGAGAATTCAGAGGCTTGGGTAGATACGTAGGTCGGTGGGGAAGTCTGAACTGATCTGCTTATCCTCCTTCTTTCCTGGCATGGCTCATGCTTGAGACTGGAGACTTTAGTCTTATGAATAGTAAAGAACTTTCTGGAAGGGAGCTCAGTGGTTTATCTATTCCTCAACAAACAATTCTGCCCCTTATGCAAATACCGCACCCCCCTTCCACCCCCCACCCTCCACAACACTGACACTTCTGGAACCTTGGTAAAGCCTGAACCGGAGAGGAGTAAAAATCTGTATTTTCAATACAATGTAGACAGTAAAGACCAAAGAGCAAGAGATGGAGGCCAAGGGAAGAAGAGTTCATAAGCAGAAAATAAGATTCAGAGGAAATGAGGATGCTTGTGGGAGAACGAGCGTAAGGCAAACCTTGCATGTTTAGTGATTTTTTAAAATGGTTGTATAGGAAGAGAGGATTATTTCTTTCACATTGATTGGAGTGTAAGTTTCTTGAAGATGAGGGTCATGTTTTGGTCATTTTGTGTCCTTCCCACCACCCCAGGGCCTTGTATAAGCTTATCATACAGTAGCTGCATTTATACAGAGCCTGAAAATAATTGACACAGGCTCCATGTGAAACATTCTAGGCACATCTCCATCCTAGCTCACCATCTGGGCTTCTGGGAGGATGGGAAATCATTTGTGTCAGAGCAGCTCCAAGATTGTTCAGAACTGGCATACAGAGGATTATCAGAGAGAGAAATTTTGCAGTCTCTTGGGGGTGTCTTTGAAGAAGGTGTTTATAACACATTTTGCTGACTGCTTCCATAAATCCCAAGAGCACTGATAATTTTTCATCAGAAAACAAGAAGTGAAAATGAAGCAATTTGGCTGTGAGAACATCCTTGAATTTCTACTGGTCGCTTCTAATTGTAACTTGGCTATAACTACATTTTTATCCTTTGCATTAGAGTATGAAGAAAAACACATCCTTAAGCTTTAGAACAGAGCAATGTCTAAAAACATCCTGAAGTTCAGAGGGCAAGGAGAATTCTCTGAAACAATCTTGGCCAGGACTCTCGAGAACACAGGGAGGAAACTTTTCATTCCCTAAGAACCATGGCCTTTGTAGTGCAAATACTGGTTTTGTGGAGGCATTTGGCCTGTCATTCATTAGAAACTTGTGGTCTTTAAGTGTGGGGCCCCAGTGTTCAGATTCAAGGGCTTGAAGTTTGGGATGAGGCCGGCTTTCAAACATTGTATTTGTTTTCTATTCTCTAATAACTTAAAACAAAAACAAAAACTTTGAAATCATGAGACCAATAAGAGCAAGGAATTGAAATAATAACAGCTAACATTTATCGAGTGCTTTCTAGGTGCTAAGAGCTATTTTATGTGCATTAAATCATTTAATCTTAACAACAACCCTATGCTAAGAGACGAGAAAATCTAGACCAGAAAAGTGAAATAAGCCACCCAAGGTCACACAGCATAGCCACATTAGTCTGATGCCAAAGGTGAGCTCCTACCCAAGTGATACCACTTAGAGTTTGTGCTTAACTAAGTAAAAAGGTGAAATAACTAGGACCAGAGGCTCCATATAGTGTGCTGAGCTCTAATACCTAGCCTCTGACAAAGAACCCAGTAAGAAAAAGTAAAAAAGACTGAAACAGAAAAGTCCATCCTGTGTTTTCTGCAAGTCCACGGCCAGGCTGATGGAGCCAGTTTTGAGGCAGCTTAAGATTTTCCCTTTCCATGGCCAGATCTGTTTTAAATTGAATCTTCCAGCTGGTCCCGATTTGCAGATTGGTGCTCAGCTTTCTAAACAAGCCTTTCATCGGCATCTCAGAATTCCATTCCAGCTAATATATGTTTGGTTGTACCACAATTCGGATGGTTGGGGTATATGTTCCCCCAACTCTTTTTTTTTTCTTAAAAGTGGAGCATAACAGTTCATTCTTATTGTTGCATTTTGTAATATTTTCACATGCAATTTTCTCCTTCAGATCATTGCTCCCTACAAAAGAGGTAATGGGTAGATTATTGTATTATATTTATAATTGAAAACAGCTGACTTCATGGATTTTTACATTTTTTTGTTTTTTACCTAGTTTTCCAGCTGTGTCTGACTTTGGCTTGTCATGTGAGGCGGGGGGAGATGGTTTAGTGGAGAAGGGGGTGGTGTCAAATCATTGCTTGTGTAGCCAACATCAATAGTAAACTAGCTCCAGAGAGGAAAGGGCAGGATTCTTTTAGCAAAAAACTCTATGAGCCAAGGAGGGTTTCTGGAGAGCAGCTTATAAATATAAAAAGGGGAGAGAGAAAAGGTGTAAGTGAGTGAATGTGTGGGTTAAGATGCCAATGCCACCATTTTGTTGAGTGCTTATTATATGCCAGACACCGTGCTAAGTACCTTATATGAGTTATTTCGTTTAATCCTCACAACGACCCCATTTTTCAGACAAGACAACTGAAACCAAGGAGCCACGATGTAAGCATGAGACTTTCTGAGGTCAGAGCCCAGGCTGTAACCTCTCATTCCACTCTTCCTCCCACTGGGCTTTCTTCAGGTGTGATATGCTAGTTGGAGAGCCATTCAAAGGCCCCTTTAGAGGACACCTCAGCCTTGTTCCACCTCTGTGGTTTCCTGGAATTCCCAGTGGGAAGGCAAATGCCATTTGTAATGAAGACCCCTCCTGTAGTCTGTTCAGAGCTCTTACTGTCGACTCTGTATTCTTCCTGTCCCCATCACATTTTTTTTTTTTTTCAATTTTGACTTTAGGTTCAGGAGGTACATGTTTACATTGGTTTACATGGGTTAATTATGTGTCGCTGGGGTTTGGGGTGTGAATGATCCCTGTCCCAGGTAGTGAGCAAAGCACCTGCTAGGTAGTTTTTCAACCCTCATCCTCCTCCCACCCTCCACCCTCAGTTAGGCCCCAGTGTCCTTTGTTTCCATCTTTATGTCCATGAGTATCCAATGTTTAGCTCCCACTTTTAAGTGAAAACATGTGGTATTTGGTTTCCTGTTCATGCATTAATTTGCTTGGGATAATGGCCTCCAGCTGTATCCATGTTGCTGCAAAGAACATGATTTTGTTCTTTTTTTATGGCTAAGTAGTATTCCATGGTGTATATGTACCATATTTTCTTTACCTGGTCCACCACTGATGCGTTATCTCTATTAGGCTTTCCTTGAACTTCTTGGAGAATTGAAAAGAGCAGGGATGGACTGGGCGCGGTGGCTCACGCCTGTAATCCCAGCATTTTGGGAGGCCGAGGCGGGCGGATCACGCGGTCAGGAGAGTGAGACCGTCCTGGCTAACATGGTGAAACCCCGTCTCTACTAAAAATGCAAATAATTAGCCGGGCGTGGTTGCAGGCTCCTGTAGTCCCAGCTACTCGGGAGGCTGAGGCAGGAGAATGGCGTGAGCCCGGGAGGTGGAGCTTGCAGTGAGCCGAGATTGCGCCACTGCACTCCAGCCTGGACGACAGAGCGAGACTCCGTCTCAAAAAAAAAAAAAAAAAAAAAAAAAAAAAGAGCAGGGGTTCCCTTTTATAGAGTTATTCTACCTGAGAAATATTTGCAGTAGTTTAATATGTGGGACATTAATGGCCTCATCTGTGCATTGTTCTTTTTGCTGGAAATTCTTAGTGCAGTGAGTCCCTGGAGGCCACCTCTTGGTCCAGCTGCTTGCCCATAAAGTAAATTTCCTGTGAATTATTCAGGATTGAAGCCATACAGATCTCTAACTTCATTACCCATCTTTTCTCAGATACATTCTCTACATATCAGTGAGTAGATGAAGAAAGATGTCCCAGAATTTTATGTTGACTTACAAGAAAAAAGGCGCATTTTTTTCTTCTTGGTCCTATGTCAGTGATTCCCAGGGCAGGCTGGCTGGCCAAATGCATGGCCCCTGTGACCTGCTGTTTCCATCTGTGCCTCCACTGTCTTGGTTGTTGAGTTTGCCCTTGACAAAGAATGTTAAGGCATCTTATGTAAATTAGATGGGGAACTTAAAACTCGAGACAAAGTATGTGCAATTCTCAAGTTTTTCTCTACTTTTGCTTTGTGTTGTGGCAGTGACATTGAAAATTGATGAGATTATTCTTGCCCAAAATCTACCTATAATTTTGTATAATTATTCCAAATTCTGTGCCACAGAACTGAATTTTTGAGGTAAATGTGTAGGACTTAATGACTCGCAGTCTGGATTTCCTATAGAAGAAAACCCTGTATGATTTTGATACTCTTTTTGCTCTTTCATCATAGATTTGGTCACAGGTTTGCCATATTTTATTTAGTGAGATACTTTCAGTCCCTTCAAAAAATGTTTATGTCTGCTTTTTTCTTTCTAGAAAGAGAAATAAAACATCTTAATTTTTTTCTTAGTGCACAAACTATTATCTAAAATAAATAAACACTGAGTATGATGACGTTCATCCGTGGGTTTTTCTACTGGTGTGATTTTTCTTCTCTGTCTTCAGCTTCAGGCTCCTCTCCCTAAGGAAAACTATTCACTTTCTCCTGGGTAGTAAGTATGTTTTGTATTTGGGTGGCTCAGTGTTGTTTAGGCTACAGGCTTGAGGTATAAAGGGCAAGACTTTTCCCCTTAGGCAGGGATAACTTTAGTATATAAAATGTTCTCACCAACGTGAAGGGAAGAATTTTATTCATCTGAAATTTTTCATGAAATTTATTTATGAAAAGCCATCAGAGGAATTCCCAGAAGGCTACATGCCTCCTTCTCATAGGACTGAGAAAGGATGGGGTAACATGGGGTTACAGAGTGAGTTCTCCAACCAGGTGGCCAGAGCTTGGGTAAGTCCTGATGGTCGCACCTGGCTGGGAAGCCAGGAAAGGTGCTCACAGACAAGTGGAGAAATGAATAGAATTGTGGTGAGGCACCCTCCAAAATGAGAGACAGTAGGAGAAATTTTAGCAATTTTACTGTGTGCAGAATTTCAGAACTAAGTACTGGAGCCTAAAGATAATTTCTGGGAAGTTTTCTGTTTGATATCCTGTATAAAACCCCTAGATGGCCTAGTTAAAAACCTACAGAAAAGATCTACAATATGGTCCAAAGTTTACGAAGCCAGATTTATGTTTCTTTTGACTGTGACTCACAGCTAAGACTGAGCCACATGGAGCCTTAGGGATTATTTAGGTTAGATTACATATTAACAAAATATCAGCATATCCTTTAGTAAGATATCCACGCAGTAATGTCAACTAATCACAGAAGCATAGCATTTAAAGGGAGTTTTGAGCAGGATTGAAAGAAATATGAATAACTAGGTATAAGTAGGAATTTTCATAAAGGGACGATTTACAGAGCTGTGGCAGGGTTAAAAGGACCAACAAGGAATGTTGAAGCACTCAGGGACCAGCAACATTGAGAAACTGTTTCCTAGAACTGAAGAGTGGAGGGGAAGGAAGAGTGTTGTTACTAAGGCCCATTAAAAATTGGGGCTATAGAAGGGGAGCTGACTGCAACTGCATCAGGAGCTACAGTCAGAGAGGGATGGTGCCACTGCCAGATTGTGAACCATGAAGCTGAGTAGGGAGCGAGCAGCAGAGAAATACCCTCATCTCTCCTGCTGTTGCCTTCCATTGGCTGAACCGTCCGGGGCATCTGAGCCTGAAGAAATTAGAGAATACTGCCGGGCGCTCACGCCTGTAATCCCAGCACTTTGGGAGGCCAAGGAGGGTGGATCACCTGAAGTCAGGAGTTCGAGACCAGCCTGACCAACATGGTGAAACCCTGTCTCTACTAAAAATACAAAATTAGCCAGGCATGGTGGTGCATACCTGTAATCCCAGCTACTTGAGAGGCTGAGGCAAAAGAATTGCTTAAACCTGGGAGGCGGAGATTGCAGCGAGCTGAGATCTCACCACTGCACTCCAGCCTGGGCAACAAGGGTGAAACTCCATCTCAAAAAACCAAACAAACAAACAAACAAACAAACAAAAACCAAACAAAAAACCCAAGCACAAAAAAACTTAGAGAATGCTATCTGTAAGCATCAGTTCCCTGAGGACCTAGGCTGCCATGGAGGAACAGAGAATGGATGTGGGGTGGTGCACAAATGGAGAAGAACGCACACCCTGTGTCTCACTCTAGTGAATTCTGACCTTTCTTTAAGAAAAACTACCCAATTTTGGAATCTTTCTTGACATGTCCAGGCTGTCTAGAGCTCTAGGACCTTTATAACTCTTAGCCACAGCAGGCTTTACATTCCCTAGAGTTTTTCTTCTGCCAAAACAGAAGAACAGAACTATGGCATATAGTTTTCAATCCATCTTCTGCCTTAGCACAGGTGAATGACAGAAAACAGTGACATTGCATATCCCTAATGCCAGTGCACAATGGGGCACAATTCTCACTGGGCATAGGGAACACATTGCCTTTAGGAAGGTATAGGAGAACCTCAGGGTGGTGGTAGTGTACATTTGAAAAAGCCCCGCCTTTCCAACTTGGACGCGGCAGAATGGTTCCCGCAAAGAAGGGTGGCGAGAAGAAAAAGGGCCGTTGCCATCAACGAAGTGATAACCCGAGAATACACCATCAACATTCACAAGCGCATCCATGGAGTGGGCTTCAAGAAACGTGCACCTTGGGCACTCAAAGAGATTCGGAAATTTGCCATGAAGGAGATGGGAACTCCAGATGTGCGCATTGACACCAGGCTCAACAAAGCTGTCTGGGCCAAAGGAATAAGGAATGTCCCATACCGAATCCATGTGAGGCTGTCCAGAAAACGTAATGAGGATGAAGATTCACCAAATAAGCTATATACTTTGGTTACCTATGTAACTGTTACCACTTTCAAAAATCTACAGACAGTCAATGTGGATGAGAACTAATCCCTGATCGTCAGATACATCAAATAAAGTTATAAAATTGCCAAAAAAAAGTAAAAGCTCCTACAAATGATTCTCATAAACTTCTGTGCTTCTCTGAGAATGACTGTGCTAAAAGCTTTAACCAGGATCTCTTGATGACAGGATCTTTCTCTTTCTGAAACGAAGGGTAGAGTTTCTCTTTCTGAAAGGGAGGGTAGAGTTTTCATCAAAACATTCAAGCTTCTACACGTGGCAGTAGTGAAAATGCTTGGGAATTCAAATTTGTATCTCGTTTTAACTGTGTAATCTTGGGCAAGACAGTTAATGTCTCTGAGCCTCAGTATCTTAATCTATAAAGAAGGCATAATTATACCTACCTCCAAGGGTTGCTAAGAATAAGTCAGCTAAAAGTGCTTTGTAGGTGGAAAAATTCTAGATAATTGTTATTTATATTATTGTTATCTTGATGTCTTTTCACATATGGGAAAAGCTGGCTTTTTATTCCCTGCAGTCAGCTTAAAACTGAAAGACATAAAATCATTTATAGAATAACTCTAGTCTGAATCCTTTGCATCGATCCATTACCAATCAGAAGGTGGCGTATTTTGAAGTCCTGAGCTTATGTAGATATGGGTTTTGAGTTAATGTATGACTCCTTTTAAAATTACAGACATTTCTAGCTTCCTTTGAGTTTTACAAACTAACAGTTCAGGCACAGACACTTTTCTCATTTTTTATTTCAAACTTCAAAATATATTTATGATAATAAACTAAAAGCAAAATTGTCAGGTTGCCAAGTAATGAGATTATAGGTGAATCCACACTCCCAGTTTGCCTTAATATTGTTAAATTACTTCTATAACTAACAAGGGAAACATTCATTTAAACCAAACATAGTAAGTTTTTGTAATTTATTTCCCTTTGTAAAAGCTGTATAGATATATATTTATTGTAACAAACTTAAAAAATTAAGAAACATTGTACCTATGGACTTATTCTTCAAAAACAACAATATTTTGAAGCTACTTTCATTCCTTCTTTCCCCTTCTGATGGATATATTTTAATAGCTGTGAACATTTTCATGTTCCATTTTCCTTCTACCTTACAACATAAATATTTCACATTGTTACTACAAGATTTCCTTGATAATTTTAATGGCTATGTAACAGTTCATCAGATGGGTATATCTTAACATTAGACATTTAGGTGATTTGCTTCCACTAGATATTAATGTATAGTAAGTTAAATAATAACAAGAACAAGGAAGTTAAAAAAAGAGGAAATTCTCCTCGTTTTTTTACAACTTCCTCATGGCTTACCTGGATCTCCTCCATGTCTCATTAAAATTTAACTAATTATTTCATAACAGCACGTAGAAATTCTGGCAATGTGATAGACATATTCATTTTACTCCTGACCACACAGACAAAGCTGTGTACCACGATGACAGAGGCCAGCAAGCCAGAGGCATGTGTTATTTTTGGAACTTCTCTAGAGAAAATGTGAACTCAAAAGTCTGGGCTTAACAACTGTTCCTGTTACACACATACACAAACACACTCACAGATGTTAAATATTGGGATTCTAGATGGCTTGTTTTCATTATGCAAAGACATTTCTCTCTTTCCCATGATGTCTAAAATAATACTATGAATTCCAAGAATCATGGAAAGTTAGGAAGTTTGGAGATTATTTATATGGGATTTTTAATATATGACATGTCTGCTATGCTAAACACATGGCAGACATTATTGACCAATTGTTCTTTCCTGAGACAACTTCAGACTCCTTCCCAGCATAACACTACCACACTCATGACCAATCCTTCACAAATGGTTCAAGAGAGCAAACCTGTTCACCATCGAGAGCTCTTCAGACCTCTTACTTCATGGATAAGGAAACTGAAACACTTTAGATTCCGGGCAGAAAAAATAATGCATCTGCTTGGCTTGTTGAGTGTATGTAGAGGTTTACATATTAAAAGGATCCCCAGGTGATTTGAAAGCACCCTAAGCTTAAGAAGCACTGATCTAGACCACTGAATGGAGGATGCCACAGGTACAGACAGGTCCAGAGTGAGGTTGTCCAGCAGCTGTGGGCAGGACCCCAGGGGAATCAGTACCTTGGAGAGGGCATCCCATATGGTGAGCTGTGGTTTTCACTTCATAGTTTCAGAAACTTAATTTCGTTAATTACACAGAGATGATTAACCCGTAGGAGACCAGGTTTTACTAATGAAACTTAAACGGCATTGATGTGCAAACCAGAATTCCTATTTTGGTACAAAAAAAAACCTGTTAGAATCATCCTTTGCGTCATACATGGCTGCGGGGGTATTTTTTCTGGCAAGTACCTTCATGCAGCTACCTAAGGTAAAGGCCCAGAGATGCCTTCGTCAACATAGAATGATAGCAATGACAGTAGGTATTTCTGAGGGCTGTTTTTTTTTTGTGTTAGAGTTATTTCTCCTTCAAGATGCTGGATAAACATGAAGAAATCCTCGCTAATACATTGCCTTTGAAAACCTTTTACTAGGCCTGGCACGGTGGCTCGTGCCTGTAATCCCAGCACTTTGGGAGGCTGAGGTGGGCAGATCACGAGGTCAGGAGATCGAGACCATCCTGGCTAACACGGTGAAACCCCGTCTCTACTAAAAATACAAAAAATTAGCCGGGCGTGGTGGTGGGCACCTGTAGTCCTGGCAGGCGCCTGTAGTCCCAGCTACTCGGGAGGCTGAGGCAGGAGAATGGCGTGAACCTGGGAGGCAGAGCTTGCAGTGAGCCGAGATCACGCCACTGCACTCCAGCCTGGGTGACAGAGCAAGACTCTGTCTTAAAAAAAAAAAGAAAAGAAAAGAAAACCTTTTTCTAAAACAATCCTTGGCCAATGCCAGCTATGTTTCAGTGAGTTTTCTTTTCTGTCAGTTTCATTTCAGTCATCTTCCTGAGGATATTTACCAATTTCTCCAGTTTCAGGAGCAATATCCTTGTAAACTATTTCATAGAGGTACCTGCTTCTGTAGCTATTTAAACTCCACTGTTTATTGATTCTTCTTAACTTTATTCTCTAAATTCACCTAAATTCTAGGTGCTCTGTCCTGTGGCTCCCAACAATGACTACTTTAGTCAAATCTTGTTTCTCCAGCTGATGGGAGGCAAACTGCTTAACCTGTACATATTTGTTACTTTTTTGAACAGTAGGGGTGAGGAAGTTGAAAGAACTTACAAAAAGAGTCAATGCCTTCACTGTAAATGTATTTGGAGCGAACAGAATCAAGATGTTCTTAAATCGAAGTCATTATTCTCTGCCAGATGGGAAAAGGCACAGTCTTATGGTTATGAAGAGCTAGGTTGGGTCTGTATGGTGCTGTGAACTCCACTTAAAGCCAGACTTCTTTGTTTGCCAAGAATAGCTATCACAGACTAAAATGCTAAAACGCAATTGGGGATGCTGTCAATCTGCTTGACATGCATCGATTGCAAACATCTCATACCCCTGGTAGAGGGGGCACATTCTACTTCTCTAACACAAGGGAGTGGGAAGGCATGGTTCAGGAAAGCTGCACATATTACAGTATATATATTTCCATAATCAAAAGACAACCCCTACTATATTACATTATTGGACAATTTGAAAAAACTTTTAGTGCTTTGCTGTTCTTTTACTCTGAATTCCTCTAGAACACAGTTACATGCCTACCACTTATTACATGAGGAAATCCATAATATGGGAGCTCTTATTTAGCTTCCAAATGGTCTCAAATCAGATCCAAAATTTAAGAAGGAAATAAGAATCAGTGATTATGTAACATTAACCAAATATCTTTCCCAAACTGAGGCTGACTTTACATTTCTTACGGGCCCAATTCCATTAATGGTGCTTTCTTATTCAGCAAGGTAGAGACATGGATTACTTAGCCAGTGTTTTAGAACTGTGAAAACTGTACTGTACACACAACTGAGGGCTGTAAGGGGATCTTGCTTCATACTCAGTCACTGGCTGCAGCAAGGGAGACTTAAGTGAGACCATACAGCAAGGACTTTGCAAAGCTAAAAGTACTAAATACATGCAAGGGGATTTGCAGCTAAATAAAATGTTTTTATACCTCCAGCTTCCACTAAGCTGTCCAGGGACAAGTGAATTCCTTTTCTCCAGCTGCTTGAAGAAGTGTGTTGTCTAAAGCATTGTTCCTGGCCACTATTATTTATAGTAGAATTGTCTTCTCCTACTATTCTCAACACGTTTGCTTTTTCATTTTTGAGGAAGCAGTTTTAGAATCTGAAGTCGGACCTGTACCTTGACTGTCCTCTTCACATACAATGATGCTCAGCCTCTCCCTGTTACTTCATCTCTTGTTATGAAATTCCGACCCAATTTAAGTTTGCATGCAAGTTTCAGTTTCTTCATAAAGTAAGCACTCTGAATTCTTACTAGCATTTTAACACTTATTATCTGATCTAAGCAATTGAGCCTGATTATTTGCTGTTTTATCTTGCTTTTTAATGGTTCCATGTGCATAAGGCTCTTCAATAAAACTGTACATTAGTTAAAAGTAAGAGTTTCTAATGTCTCTTCAATGCTATATTGTTTCAATTGTGTTTTTATTATAGCTGTAGAAACCATATTTCTTTTTCTTTTTCTTTCCTTTTCTTTCTTTCTTTCTTTTTTTTTTTTTTTTTTTTTGATATGGAGTTTCGCTCTTGTTGCCCAGGCTGGAGTGCAATGGTGTGCTCTCAGCTCACCGCAACCTCCGCCTCCCAGGTTCAAGCGATTCTCCTGCCTCAGCCTCCCGAGTAGCTGGGATTATAGGCATGCACCACCACACCTGGCTAATTTTGTATTTTTAGTAGAGATGGGTTTCTCCATGTTGTTCAGGCTGGTCTTGAACTCCCGACCTCAGGTGATCTGCCTGCCTTGCAATGGCACGATCTTGGCTCACTGCAACCTCCAACTGCTGGGTTCAAGTAATTCTGCCTCAGCTTCCCAAGAAGCTGGGTTTACAGGCACATGCCACCATGCCCAGCTAATTTTTGTAATTTTACTAGAGAAGGGTTTTGTCATGTTGGCCAGGCTGGTCTCGAACTCCTGACCTCAGGTGATTCGCCCGCCTCGGCCTCCCAAAAGTGCTGGGATTACAGGCATGAGCCACTGCACCCTAGAAACCATATTTCATACATAAGATAATCAGACATGAATTGAACTCAAGGTCTGTCAATAGGGCAGAATATTTGAAATCTGGGTTACTCTGGGAAATCCAGGAGACAGTGTTATTTTATTTATGGTGCCGCTATATACCCTTGTTATAGCCACACATCTATCTGCCCTGCTAGATCTTTAGCAACCTGAGATTAATAAAAGTAATATTTATCTTTGTGGTACCAGTGCCCACTATTGTTGTCAACAATGTTATCCATTGTTAGCTTTCTTTTAGTGCTTCTTCTGTGCCAGACACTGTACTAAGTACTTTACATGAATCATCTAATCCTCACAAACTTTATCTTCATAAGATAATAAGGTTCAGTTATCTCCATTTTAAGAATGAATACTCACTGGTGCATAAATAGTAGGCACATAATGAATTTTAGACTAATGAATGAATTGATGCTGAAATGGTTGATGCCTAAGACATTGCCATGGGAATATTCTTCTTGCTCCAACTAGAAAGATAACTTAGAGACTCAGATCACTTCTTCACTTTTTAAAGGTAGATTAGGGAATCTGGGTGTTCATTTTGATTCTCACTTACCTGTGTGGCATTTTCTATTGAAATAGTTATTGGTTTGTCCACATTCACTAATACCTCAGTGTTAGAAATTGTCAACTTTCCTGTATTAAATTGATACATTTGTGAAGGACTTATTGTTTAGGGATAAATGGGAGAGAATAGAAAGGACTAGGGAGAATAAAGTTGTGGAAACATTTATGTCATTGTTATATGTATTTAAATATACCTTTTACCAATGGGGTTCTTGATCCATTTAGTGAAATATAAATTGAAATTAAATATTTGAATTAGAAATGGAAATTTTGTATAAAAGAGAAGGAAGAAAAAAGTTTAGAAAATTGATTATTTCATTTCCTTTGTAAGCAGAAATTATGTGACAGACTCAATGAGTATTTCAGGGGAACAGAATTTGCAAATAATTTAGTTTAATGGGTATAATTGTCAACTGATAATTTACTTTGCTGGATAAAAAATAGATGATACATTTCAAAGTTACAGCAGCCTAGGCCATATAATTCTTGTGAAATATCCCCTGGGATTACTCAATAGGGGGAAAAAAGTAAATTTTGAAGCAGTGCAAAATGCTATTCCATGTAGAGTACTCAAAAGTCTACATGAGCAAGGACCTGTCAAACATTTCATGACCTCATGACAGTTTATTTTTTAATTTTTTGTACTTAAAACTTTTAAGTTCATGGCTACATGTGCAGGTTTGTTACATAGGTAAACTTGTGCCATGGGGGTTTGTTGTACAGATTATTGCATCACCCATGTATTAAGCCTAGTACCCATTAGTTATTTTTTCTGATCCTCTCCCTTCTCCCACCCTCCACCATCCAACAGGCCCCAGTGTGTTGTTGTCCCTCTGTATGTGTGCATGTGTTCTCATCATTTAGCTCTCATTTATAAGTGAGAACGTGTGGTATTGGCTTTTCTGTTCCTGCATTAGTTTGCTAAGGATAATGGCCTCCAGCTCCATCCGTGTCCCTAAAGGACATTATTTTGTTCTTTTTTAAGTATTCCATGATATATATGTACCATTTTTTCTTTATCTAGCCTATCATTGATAGGCATTTAGGTTGATTCTATGTCTTTGCTAGTGTGAATAGTGCTGCAATGAACATACATGTGAATGTGTCTTTATAATAAAAGATTTATATTCCTTTGGGTACATACCCAGTAATGGAATTGCTGGGTGGAATGATATTTCTGTCTTTAGGACCTTGA
Source organism: Pan paniscus (assembly GCF_029289425.2). Classification (NCBI taxonomy): domain Eukaryota; kingdom Metazoa; phylum Chordata; class Mammalia; order Primates; family Hominidae; genus Pan; species Pan paniscus. Next base: position 59,926,235 of record NC_073264.2, read on the forward strand.
GGTATCACCACACTGTCTTCTACAATGGTTGAACTAATTTACACTCCCACCAACAGTGTAAAAGCGTTCGTTTTTCTCCACAACCTCTCCAGCATCTGTTGTTTTTTGACTTTTTAATAACAGCCATTCTGACTGGTGTGAGATGGTATCTCATTGTGGTTTTTGATTTGCATTTCTCTAATGAATAGTGATGTTGAGCTTTTTTTTCATATGTTTGTGACTTCTTATATGTCTTCTGAAAAGTGTATGTTCATGTTCTTTGCCCACTTTTTAATGGGGTTGTTTGATTTTTCTTCTTGTAAATTTGTTTAAGTTCCTTATAGATGCTGGATATTAGACCTTTGTCAGATGCATAGTTTGCAAAAATTTTCTCCCATTCTGTAGGTTGTCTGTTTACTCTGCTTATAATTTCTTTTGCTGTACAGAAGATCTTTAATTTACTTAGATCCCATTTGTCAACTTTTGCTTTTGTTGCAATTGCTTTTGGCATTTTCATCATGAAACCTTTGCCCATGCCTATGTCCTGGATGGCATTGCCTAGGTTGTCTTTTAGTGTTTTTTATAATTTTTGGGTTTTACATTTAAGTCTTTAATTCATCTTGAGTTGATTTTTATATGTGGTGTAAGGAAGAGGTCCAGTTTCAATCTTCTGCATATGGCTAACCAGTTATCCTAGCACCGTTTATTGAATAGGGAATCCTTTCCCCATTGCTTGTTTTTGTCAGGTTTGTCAAAGATCAGATAGTTGTGGGTGTGTGGTTTTAGTTCTGAGTTCTTATTAGTTCATTCTCACATTGCTATAAAGACATACCTGAAATTGGGTAATTTATAAAGAAAAGGGGCTTAATTGACTCACAGTTCTGCATGGCTGGGGAGGCACCAGGAAACTTACAATCATGGCAGAAGGTGAAGGAGAAGCAAGGCACATCTTACATGGCAGCAGGAGAGAGAATGAAGGGGGACGTGCCACACTTTTAAACCATCAGATATCATGAGAACTCACTATCATGAGAACAGCAAGGGGGTATCTTTCCCCATGATCCTGTCACCTCCCACCAGGCCCCTCCTCTGACACATGGGGTTTACAATTTGAGATGAGATTTGGGTGGGGACACAGAGCCAACCATATCAGTTCTCTATTCTGTTCCACTGGTCTATATGCCTGTTTTTGTACCAGTACCATGCTGTTTTGGTTACTATAGCCCTGTTGTGTAGTTTGAAGTTGAGTAGTGTGATGCCTCCAGCTTTGTTCTTTTTGCTTAGCCTTGGCTACTCAGACTTTTTTGGTTCCAGATGAATTTTAAAAGTTTTTTTATTTAGTTCTGTGAAGACTCTCAATGGTAGCTTAAAAGGAATAGCATTGAATCTATAAATTGCTTTGGGCAGTATGGCCATTTTAACAATATTGTTTTTTCCTATCCATGCGCATGGAATGTTTTTCCATTTGTTTGTGTCATCTCTGATTTCCTTGAGCAGTATTTTGTAGTTCTCCTTGTGGAGATCTTTCACTTCCCTGTTAGCTGTATTCCTAGGTATTTTGTTCTTTTTGTGGCAATTGTGAATGGGAGTACATTCCCGATTTGGCTCTCGGCTTGACTGTTGTTGGTGTATGGGTGATTTTTGCACAATGATTTTGTATCCTGAGACTTTGCTGAAGTTGTTTATCTGCTTAAGGAGTTTGTGACTGAGACTACGGGGTTTTCTAGATGTAGGATCATGTTGCTTATGACAGTTTATTGGATGGAAATCTCATATGTCATAGTATTATATAACCTGGAGACACATTGCTTATTGTGATTAAATTTTCTCTGGAGAAAAGAAATATAGCGAATTAGAAAATGTTATTCCCTGCTCATTGGAAAGGGACTAGTCCTCAGTCATAGGGACACTTGTGAACTATTGAAGAAAAATGAGGATGGAGAATTACTTGTTTTTTGAGGTATGCTCTATCTGAGGTCAGCTTGGCTTTGCCTGATCACTTTCAGTTTGAGGGTGTGGATTAATTGTCTCAGTCTAGGCTCTATGAGGAGAACCCACATTTTCATGCTTTTTTATCCTTCTCTAGGTTTCATCTTTCTTGCTAAGTTTGGCCTCATCTGGGCCTTCCTTTAGAAGCCCAGTGTGCTATCCATTGCATGACACAGCCTGGGCCTTCCTTTATAATCCTGGTGATCTGAGCTCTGAAATGAAACTTTTGCAAGCCCACCGCTTGGGTTGTATATGGTGAGAACAGCCCTTTCCAAGACTCAGCCAGCACCAAACTGGCTTTCGACAGATCATGAGCTGTACCAGGCCTTGATAGATGTCAAAAAAATCCCAGCCACTTTTGGTTGGCTGGCATCACAGTTGACTGTGACAGGTAAGTCACTGAGTGTTGCCTTGCTGAGGAAGAAACATGATATAAGAAAGTAAATGTGTTTGTTAACACTGATCTGGGGAGGATAGGTAAGAATAACAACTGAGGTGAATGTGGAGCTTGGCTGCTAAGGGAATTTTTATACTTATTAAGAAATGTAGGCTGGGCATGGTGGCTCATGCCTGTAATCCCAGCACTTTGGGAGGCCGAGGTGGGAGGATCACTTGAGCTCAGGAATTTGTGACTAGCCTGAGCAACATGGTGAAACCCCGTCTCTATAAAAAACACAAAAATTAGCCAGGCATGCTTGTGCATGCCTGTAGTCCCAGCTACTTGGGAGGCTCAAGCAGTAGGGTCGCTTGAGTCTGGGAGGCAGAGGTTGGAGTGAGTAGATATCATGCCATTGCACTCCAGCCTGGGCAACAAAGTGAGATTCTGTCTCCAAAAAAAAAAAAGTATAAAAGTATTTCAATATTTTAACAATCAGTATGACTGTATTTGTTTATATCAGCTGGACTTCTATAAGTTCTGCTGTAGTCCATGAGACTATAAGTTGCCTAAGACCAAAGTTGCAGTTTGCTTTACAGTTTAGATTCACACTGAAGGCCGTATTTTGTGTTTGTCTCATCACAATACTTTTTGTTCCATTAAGATGGACACAAACTTTTGGGTATCGTAGAGCTGAATGGAAAGAGTTACTGTTGTAGAAGGAGGGGCTACTGGAAAAAATGGGTCAAGGGGGAAAGCATTGGCTATCAATCATTCATCCCAGCAGAGATTTCAACAGAAATTTAATCAGTCAGTCTCATAGCGATTGCAGAACTCCTAGGCACAGTTCAGACTAAATCAGGGTGTAGAGGGAGGCCAGCTGCTTTTGATAAATGACTCGACATGGCTGAATGTTCTACAAAATGCAACCTTCAGTACTGCGAGCCTGCACAGATGATGTCATGGACACTTCAAATGGATGAAGGCTAATGGATCAAAAGCAGAACCTGATGCCAAAAAAATGGCTTCACTGAGTGAGAACTCAGGGATGAAGTTACTCCGTTACGCAAGGGATTCAGCAGTCTTTTCCTCAAGGTCTTAGTTTGTGGCAAAACTCCATTTTATTTAGCTTTAACCAGAAAACACTAAATGTTCTTAAACTTTTCTTGACTAATGGATTTGATACACTTAAGCATTTTCTGTATCTAAATTTTCCAAGGCAGATAATTGCTCTAAGGATTGTTAACATTAAAACAGGAGATTAAGGAGACTAGCTGGTAAATCCCAAACACTTGTAACCCTTGACAAAATTCGGCATGCTTGGTGATCTCTACCAACATCTCATCAAGTATGCATGCGTCTAGGTGGAAGATTTGTCTTGGGAAGATGAGTGTCAATGTTTAACCTTTCAAATGTGTGGCAGGATTCTCAGGTGGATTTGCTCCACAGAGTAGGTAGATGAATAATATATACAATGATTACCAGAGTGGACAAAAGCCTGGAAAGACTTGTTGAATGTAGTTTATGATGTTAGAAAAGTGAATTTCCCTAGACATTCGTTCAGCCTCGAGTTCTTAGATGTTCAATTTTATTGTAAAAGAACAGATTACAGGAGATAATTCAAGAGTTGTGGTCATCTACTCATTTTAAGACACAGGTCATACTAACTCTCACCTGGCTTACTTCATCTGTTTAGGATAGGGCTAGCTGAAATAATTGACAATAGTAGATGAGTTAGCCAGGAGACTAAATACAGGTGAAAGGATGACAGTGCTAGATCTTGACACAAATTACCTTAATGGCTGTGCAAATAGTAAGCTGGATATGATTTTTTGAAAACAAACCAAGCTAAACAATCCATTGAAGTGCTCTCTTCCATCTATACCCAGAAACAGCAATTTAGCTTTTGGGAGACTTGGTAAAATAGGAGCTTGGACTAGTGCCCAGAACTCTCCAAGATAATGTAAAAGGAGAGTGTGTGTCTTGGACCAGAGCCATTTCCCTAGAAGATGCAAAGCCAGGCAGGGAGTCTTGGAAGGGTCCTTCCTTATTAAGTAGAATTCTCCTCTGTATATGCCTTAGCAACTGCTGGTCTTCAAGGAGAAAGTGGATTCTAAGCTCTTCACCCTGAATAAAGTTTAATTGAGCTGCTCTAGAGCACAAGCATCGTGTGGCATCTTAGATTCCCATGACTGCCACTTTCCTTCTCTCTTGCTTGGTGTCCCACCCTCCTCATTGCCCCTTCATTTTCGGGCTTGGATAAAACACTGCTTTCCAGGGGTAAGATCTGGAGTCTTGAGACTCCTGAGGAGCTGATGGTGCAATCAAGAAGGGAGTAGGTGTTCACTCCTCACAGGGTGAGACTTGACCATTAGGAAATGGGAGATGAGAGAGAGCTGGGCAGGCAGACTTCTTCATTCTTTCTTCCACGGACTACTCTGAGATGCAGTTCCTCTGCACAGCACTTCTTGAGAAGTCCCATTTACCATGCACACATGCCTGTTGAGTGACCTGCTGGGTCTCTTTCTGGGTCATGGGGATGGTGGAGGTGGAAGGGAGGGGGTAGCAAAGTGTACCATACTGCAATGCAACTGTACCTTAACTCATTTTCTTTTCTTCTTTCTCTTGCTGCCCTGGGCTTACATCTCCCCAAAATAGTATTGGCACCTTAAATCCTTGTCCCAGCCTCTACTTTCTAGATTACCTAGGCTGTTAGATACCAGTCTAATCATTAAATATTTGACCAGCTCATTAATGGATTGGCCTAATCAATATGTGATACTATCCTTCCTAAGATCTGACTGAAAACTGATTTAAGTCTTTTTCATACTTATGGTTTAGATTTGTGCAATAACAATCAGTATCAGCCCTTCTCAACCAGCATTCCAGATAACTAAGCCCTAACATCCCAAGGCACCTATTGTGTGTAATGAATTATTTTCTCTTCTGTGCACACAGAATGTATCATCCCTGAGAGGATTGAGAAGACAGTTACTCAAATCATTCTTTGTAGGCCTTAATTCTTTTGAGGAATCCTGGTTGTCAAGAGCTGGTCTAAATATTTTCCTGAGATTGTTTTTATTCACATTGTTACCAGACAAGAAATGTATATTTAACTTATTTATAAGTTTTTCAACTCTAGTCTTTGTTTGGCTTAAGTAACAAAGGAAGTGAATTACATGATTATCTCTTACACAATAAATATTTGAATACCAACTAAGAGCTAGGTCCTAGGAAAACTGGAGATGGCTGAGGCTTGTTATCTGTCTTCCTGGAGCTCAGAGTCTAGTGGGAATTAATGTAGACAAATATCACACTGTGTACTGTAACAGAGGTTATAGAAAGTAACCTAAGGACTGAGGACACAGATAATATTCTCTTTTCAAGTCATGCATAGCATATGTAACTTTGTTGTATCTTAGAAAACATAACTAAATAAACCAAATAAATGTAAAATAATTAAATATTAAAATAAAATAAAATATTAAAATGAAATAAACTTAGAAAACATACCTAAAATAAACCAGCTGTAAGAAAACTGTGATGAAATTTTCTTGATCATTCGTATTACAACAATTTTTCTGGGTTCTCCAAAAAAGGAAAAAACCCTTAGTTCTTACATGATATCAAATAGGAAAAGAAGCTGAAACTTGCTAAAACATTCAGTCTTGAGTCCACCAGCTAGGTTACTAATAACAAAGTTTTCTCTCAGTGTATTATTTTTCTGACACTTCTCATAAAAAGAGAGGTAGACTATCAAAAGTTCTACATAATGTTTTTTGTATTGTTATAAACAAATAGTGCATGGGAATTTATATGACAGCCTGCATTCAAGTGATTCCTGATTTTATATTTTACAACACTGGAAGTCTAGAAGTTTAGTGCCAGTCTAAAGAGTATCTGCCATTTGTCAAAGAAGCAAGTCTTCAAAAATTTTTGATAAGTGAGGGTCCATTTAAACTCTGCTCTCATATGTATATCTATGAAAATTACTCTGCTAGTTCTAAGGTAGCAGTCTATCACTAACATTTACAATTTTGGAAAATAATCCAAAGAATTAAAAATTATATGAGTGCTCTAATTGAATCCCTTAAGGGGACTTGGTCTGGGATAATGGCCTTGTTAACTTGCAGGCCTTCAAGGAAAGGTGGGTTTAGTTGTAAAAAAAAGTGCTGTTTTTTTTAAAAAACAGTAAAGACTAATTTCGGATAATTTTTCAGATGACAGAGATTCGAAATCTGACATTTACAAATTAAAGTTATATTGCAAAGCTAATGAGAATGAATGTTTTAATTTCAAATGTGATGAAAAGTTTTTTAGAATTAAGAGAAGAAAGTAGGGACAGATTTTTGTATTGGGGCACAACTTCATTCTTGGATTTTAAAATGAAAACATTAAGATTTTATCATAAGCTTTGTTGAAAATCTGCCAGAAGCACTATTTTTTTTTTTAAATGCCCTAGAAGAGGGGATAGAAGTCAAAACTCTGTAGTTTGAACTCTTTAGTTTGAAACTCATCCTTCTAAAATTCTCTAGCAAGCCATCTAGGAGACAACTATTTAGAGTTATCTGGATTTTCTGTGTGGAGTCAAAGCTTCTGTTCTTTGGGCTGTGTATTTTGCCTTTCTAGTCAGCCTTGCCCTTGAATCAATAAGAGTTCACAGAAGGAAATGTTCAGGGCTCTCTTGGTCATGAGCCAAGGATAGCTGTGCCGGCGAAGCAAAACAAATCCTCAACAAGAATGTGTAAACAAAAATCATCTGACTAATGCCTGGTACAAAATGATGGCTGGCATTTGTACTTTTGGTTGAATTTTGCGCAAAGGAGCAAAATGATTTTGCTTTTGTTACCCCTTTTTTCCATTGAGCTCTCTGGAGGAGTATCATTAATTTGGAATTCAGGGCTGAGATGGGGTTAGGCTGTCTTTTGCAAGTAATTTTTTCCCTAGTGTAACTTTATCTTCCTTTGTTTGCTTCTATTTGAGATTATTAGGAAACCATTCCTTGTTCAGAAAAAAAGAGTCCTGCCTAGACCTCCTGATTTTTTTAAGGTTTATTAATTTATTAATTTTTTATTTGTATACATTTATGGGGTGCAAGAATAATTTTGTTTCATGCGTAGATTGCGCAGTGGTAAAGTCAGGGCTTTTAGGGTATCCATCATCCAAATAATGTACATTGTACCCATCAAGTAATTTCTCATTATCTCCCTTCCTACTCCCTCACCCTTCTGAGTCTCCACTGTCTATCAGTCCACACTCTATTCCATGCATACACATTATTTAGCTTCTACTTACAAGTGAGAACATGTGCTATTTGTCTTTCTCTGTCTGACTTGCTTCACTTCAGGTAATGGCCCCCAGTTGCATTCATATTACTGCAAAAGACATGATTTTGATCTTTTTTATGGACGAATAGTACTCCATTGTGTATATATACCACATTTTCTTTATCCAATCATCTGTTGATGGCACTTAAGTTGATTCCATATCTTCGCTATTGTGAATAGTGCTGCAATAGACATATAAGTTCAAGTATCTTTTTGATATAATGATTTCTTTTCCTTTGGGTGGATATCTAGTAGTGGGATTGCTGTTTTGCATAGTAGTTCTATTTTTAGTTCTTTGAGAAATCTCCGTACTGCTTTCCATAGAAGTTATACTAATTTACATTCCTACTAACAGTATATTTTGTTTTGTCTACATCTTCGCCAACATCTGTTATTTTTTGTCTTTTTAATAATAGCTATTCTGACTGGTGTAAGATATCTCATTGTGGTTTCAGTTTGCATTTTTCTGATGATTAATGATGAGCTTTTTTTTTTCAGAAGACTGTTGGCCATATGTATGTCTTCTTTTGAAAAATATCTATTCATGTCCTTTGCCCAATTTTTAATGGAATTATTTGTGAGTTTTTTGTTGAGTTGTTTGAGTTTTATAAATTCTGGATATTAGTCTTCTGTTGGATGCATAATTTGCAAATATTTTCTCTCATTCTGCAGGTTGTTCACTCTGTTGATTATTTCTTTGGCTGTGCAGAAGCTTTTTAGCTTAAGTAAGCCTCAACTTTCTATTTTAATTTTTGTTGCCTGTGCTTTTGAGGCTTTAGTCATGAATTCTTTGCCTAGACCAATGTCTGGAAGAATTTTCCCTAGGTTTTCTTCTAGTATTTTTATAGTTTCAGGTCTTACAGTTAAGTCTTTAATCCATCCTGAGTTGATTTTTCTATCTGATTTCTCATCCCTGTGAACTGACAGAAGCCATGGAACACCTCTAGGCCCTCAGTGGAAGTTGAGAACAAACAGCAGGCACAGGAGATGAATGGTACTCAGGGAGCAAACTTTTGACTAATATTGACTCATCTATGTTTAATAGTCATAGCAATTGCATTTTAATGAGCTTATACTATGTGATAGGTGCTGTCATAATTGCCTCAGAAGAACAACTTAAATTATATTGTGCCTTACTGTATGCTACGTACTGTTTGAAAGTACATAGCATAAATGCCTAACATTTATTAACTCCTATAAGCTCCATAGCCCTCTGAAATAGGTGATATTATTACTCCCATTAAAGAGTGTAGCCTTCATGGGGACAGGGATGTTATTGCACTTACAGCACTCAACATGTACAAACTAAAAGACCCTATTATACAGTTGTGGAAATGAGAGGCCAAGTGTATTGCTCTGGCCCAGGGCTTCTCAACCTCAGCACTAAGAACATTAGTTTTTAAGAACTAAAGACTAAGGCTGGTGAATAGAGCCATCACGGTGGTAGAGATGAGGTTATGCATGAGCTTAACATTAAGAACTCCCACTTACCACTGCAGATCTATACTGCCACAGCACATGTTCAACTGCCAGAAACAGAGACTATCACTTGAGAAGACCAACCAGTCTCTTGGTAGCACATGGACTTTTCGTACCCTGAAGGGGCAGTGTTTACTTTGACAGATATCCACACTTAATCCAAGAATGAGTTTGCCTTATCTGCCTTCAGGGCTTCAGCTAGCACATTTTCTTTGAGATTTCTTTGAGATGTTTGAAGCAGCATAAGGCTGAGCAGGGGTAAGAACCATGGAGAATATCTACTTTTTAACTTGCATATGGATGTCAAGGATTTGTTACTCCCTCAGGAGAACACAAGTATCTGTTTAAATTTCTATCATGGGCTGAGATAATTGGATAAAATGTCGTGGGCCACTAGTTATATTTAAGTTAGCAATCACACTCTGCAGCACACCACAAACATTGGTGGTAGCGATCGTTACTAGCTAAAGTTGGAAAGAAAGGAGGAAGAACAGGTTTCAAAGAAAAAGTTCTTTCAAAATTTGAAGGCTTCTCCATGTCATAGCTGTAGGAAGCAAAAGGGAAATGTGGGAAAAACAGATTGCACTGGGAAGTTGGACTGGAGAAGAGGACAAAGTGGAGTCTGAGCTATGAAGCCAATCTCTTGGGACTCTCCAGCTCATATTCAATTTTCTGTTTCAAGGTTTGAATGGGGATCCCAGTCTTTGGGGATCCTGCTCCAGATGGACATGCAAGGAACATGAAGTAACAAAGGATAGTGTGTTTGGGTAGCGGAGAGGCTGAAGGCCTGAGAGTGTGTTTGGGGAGGACATTTTATATAAAATGTATGTTTTCTAGGAAGAAGGGGCATAGTTTTTATCTATTGAAGCTTTTTAAAGCAATTTTTCTCTATTAAAAGCCATTGGCCTGAACAATAAGAATCAGGATTATTCTGGGCAAAAAACATCCTTCATGATTTGTTTTCAGTTTGCCTTTACAGCATTTACCCTTTCTTCATGCTACTGTTTGCTGATGATAATGACCTACTCATCATTTTCACACTGTTTTCTCCTCCCCATGCTTCCACAAGGCCATTCTTGTCTGGAATGCCTTTCTCTCCTATCCGCTTCAGGGAATATCTCCTCATCTTTCAGAGAGCCAGATGAGCTGTCGTTTTTTTCCAGATGGCCTTCCTCAGTGCCCAGAGAGAGTTGGCTGGTCCTCCTTTGTAGCCACCTCTGTTGTATGCCTGATAAAGTGGCATTCACTTGATTTGTTACGGGCCTGTTTCCTTCGCAGGTAAGTTTCTTAGGCTGGGGGCTGCCTTATTTTCTTTCTATGCTTCAGTGCTTGGCAGATAGCAGGTGACATAATAAACACTTATTGAGAGTGTGAATTTAGAAATGAGTCACTCTGGAGGTGGCTGATCAGATGTCTTCAGTGTAACTTACAAAAAAGAAAAACATTTTTGGAAGTGTAGTAGAAGTTTGAGTTTCTGCAGGGAAGAAGTGTAATAAGTATATGTAAAATAAGTGTTATATAACATGATAGGAAATATTTTCTAGGGAATCTAAGACCAAGATAGAAACCCATCTGTCCCTGCTGACAGAGACACAGTCTGGCTCATGTTTTCTTTTCTATGATTTTGTAATTTAGGATTTAAATTCCATAAAGTGAACAGCTGACAAACTAGACAAATGTCAGAATACCGATAATAAGCAAAAAACCCAAACACTTTCTTTATTTTCCCTTCTCTCCATTGTGTCACTCAGTCAACTATTTCCACCCTGAAGTGTTGGTCACATTAAAGGACAAGGACATGAATAGATGCTTGTGAAGGATTGTATGTTTTGGTAGAGGAAGCATTCTATTTTTCTTTTTTTTCCTTGGGCTAGAGGCAACATTTTTTTTAGATCTCATATTTTTAATTTATGAGGTATTGTTTGTGTTCATTTTCTTCAACATTTCCAAAACCTCACAAATTTAGATGAAGTTAAACTACTATAAAAGTGAAATATCAGAATATTTTAAAACTAACTACATTAGTTTTTTTTTTTGAGATGGACTCTCACTCTGTCACCAGGCTGGAGTGCAGTGTGCAGTGGCGCGATCTTGGCTCACTGCAATCTCCGCCTCCAGGGTTCAAGCGATTCCCCTGCCTCAGCCTCCCGAGTCGCTGGGACTACAGGCGCGCCCCATCATGCCCGGCTAATTTTTTGTATTTTAGTAGAGACAGGCTTTCACCATGTTGGCCAGGAGGGTCTCGAGCTCCTAACCTTGTGATCTGCCTGCCTCAGCCTCCCAAAGTGTTGGGATTACAGAGTAAGCCACTGCACCCAGCCAGCTTTTTTTTTTTTTTTTAGTACATCATTAAAGGAAACAACATTAGAAGAATACAACGAAGCATTGATGAAGAAATTGAGTTAGTTATGCTTTAATAAATACATGACTCATTTTTTAAAAGCCTAAATCCTTTTATGTGCAAATAACCACTAATCACTATAAAAATATTTAAAAATTTAGTTCTCACAAGTAGGATTAATATGGCCTGTTATAATCTTAATATAATACATATGCTTATTTATAATAGATATTTGCTTAAACAGCTTCTTTTGCCATAGATGTTAAAGATATAAGCCTCAGCTCAATTCTGGTCTAATTATTAAGAATTTAAAAAGAATGATTATTCAAGTGATTGAGTTTTCAACTGTACTATGTTTATTTTAACTCCACTGTTTGAATTACATGAACTATGGACTTGCATCAAGAAAGTAGTGTATATGTCTAGAAACATTTTGAATGCTGGGGGAAGAATTTGACCAGCAGGACGTCTTATTGTCTAAACAGTATGAGGGCCTGTTTGCTTCATGGTGAGAAGATCTGCTTTCCTAACAGATTCTGAATGTGGAGAACAGAAGGAGATGAAGGACTCTTGTCCTGCAGTGTAAGCAGATAATGGCACTTCAGCTGCTTCGATACACAGGCAGGAGGTTGGACTTAGCAATTTTTTTAGAGACTTCTTAGTTCTTAATATCTGTATCATTAGTTGACAGATGGATTTCTGTCTGGAATCTTATTTCAAGAAAGCTGCCTCCTGCTAGATAATCTCCTTAAACTGTAATTGACAAATGGAATGAATTTCATTTTCCTAAATTTTAGATGAATATACTAAAACGTTATCCATGCCTTCAATCTGTGGAGCCCATTCTTTTAATAAATATTTATTGAGCATTTACTATGTGCCAAAGATTCTGCTAGGAACTGGGATAAAGTGGAGAATAAGAAGGATACTATCCTTATTCTTCAGTGATAGCAACAAACCAGGATTTGAGTGCAAAGACTCTTACAATATTTTTTGTGTGTGTTTATCAAAATTCTGTTCTTGTTCTCTTTACCATTTTAGGTGAAAAAAAGGGGAGATTTTTCTAGGATGTGGTAACTTTTTTTTCTCTATAAAAAGTACAGTCAACCTCTCCAGTTAACTTTTTCAGACCACAGCTTCTCAACTTGGAAATAGTCACAACTGAGGTCAGACAGAAATTCTCTTTGAATTTTGAAGGCCAGTTATTACAGATATGTCCAATAAACCACAGTCCAACTTCTCAGCCCAGACTTTGGGACTTTATGGCTGATGGTAAGAGAACCTATCTTTATATTGTTCTCCTACGGAAACCCTGCGTGAGTCTCCTCACCGCTGGCCTGGCCTGCAGATTTCAGACTCCAGACCACAACATCTACTCTTATTGAATTGCTAGCCTACCAGACTGCTCTGCAGATTTTGGACTTGCCAGCCGCCAGAATTTCATGAGACAATTCCTTAAAACAAATATACTTGTCTCTCTTTTTCTTTCTAAATATATGTATATGATATATATGAACATATATGTATATGTTCTATATGTATGTATGATATATATACATATAACATTAGATATGATTGGTTTTGTTTCTGCAGAGAACTCTAATACAGGCAATCTGAAAGGGAACAGATATTTAGTGTATTGTACTGGAAATACTCAGTGTCCTAATAGATTACATATATTTTGCTGAATTCCACTTAGAATCCACAAGAACATACTGCCAAAACCCTTTGTCTGGTGAGGAAAGCATGCAGGACACTGTCCTCAGTCCAAGGCCTCTGCTTAAAAATGTTGAAAGCATTGTCTACCTGCCTCCATCTCCTGAGTCCTGTCCCATGGACCAGAAAAAGGTGATGCTCAGACCCTTATGCCATCTCGTGCTATCTTTGTCCCATTAGCAACCGCGTGTGGTTGTCTGTGATAAGTAATCGAACAATTGCTCAGGGAAGTACATGTGCTAATGGTGCATGGCAGCTTTACAAACACTGTCTGTTTGAGTTAGACCTGAATTGTCCTCTGATTTAAAGATTCCACTGTGATTATCAGAGCCTTGGGGATGATGCTGGCCAGAAAGAATGTGCATGGCTATTATTGTGCCAATTTTATAATTCATCTTTTAATAATCTGTAACTGAAGAGCTGAATGGAATTTATCAAACCCTGCCTTGTTTCTCACTGGGGAACTTTCTGTGTTTTGTTACTGAGCCAAGGCTGAATGCAGCTGTTGGAGCTGTCACCAGCATTCTGGTTCACCCAAATATTGATAATAATTACTTCTGCTTCACATGGAAAGAATTTATTTAAATATCTGTAATGGAAAGACCGTTATTATTGGTATTACAACTTTACAGTGAGTACATCAAAATGTAGGTATGACATTCATAAACTGTGTTTGCAAAAAGCTGTATCTGTCTCCTGCATAGTACACAGGACCCTGGGCTAGTATTGCTGCTCATCTGTTCTTCATAGAAATAGGGAGAAGTTATTACTAGAGAATAATTAAACCCACAGAAACGTCCAAATGTTGGCAGGCTACAGCCATCCCCAACACCGCACAACAGCCTGTTATGATCAGCGAAATCCAATAGCCGGAGCTTTGAGCCTGAGGGGGTAAATAGCATAATGAATTTTCTTTACCCTGTCATTACTCCTCTCCTGGCTTTCCTAGATTACAGTCACAAGCAGGTCACAGAGCATTTATGCACACTTCGTGCAAAGTGCTTTGGAGTGGAGGCTGGGTCTTGGTCTAACTGGTGGTGATCAATGTTCATTGCGAGGAATGAAAAGCTGCTTCTGACCCTTGCCAGCTACATCACTGGGAAGCCCTGTGCTAGCACAAGCCCATTGCCCCATATTTCCTCTTTGGGTTTTTCCTTTTCTGTTCTCCTTGCCTTCCCCTATTTGCTTGCTCTGGTGGTCTTCTGTCTCCTGAATCAAAATTTCTTTGTTCTTTATCACGTGAGACATGTTTGTTGCTCCAATTAAGATGATTTTATTTCATAGGTAATGTCAGATCACCTCCAAGGGAATGTTTGAGTAGCCGCCTACTGTAGTGAGGACCTCAGCTGAGGCTTACTTGTATTCGCAGCAATGGGTTGCCCTGTCTATTTGCAGGGGCTAAGGAGATCTTGTGAGAAATACCCCTAGGGAGCAAGGACTTTTCTATCAAAGCCTTACTTGTCAGAGGGAAAGAGAAAGACTGAGTCTAGCCCTAGGGCTGTTATGAGACTGGAATCATAGCTTAGCTCCTGGAAGCATGTTTGGGCCTGGAGGAGAGAGAGCTGCAAGTAAAAATCATGCCATTATGTTCTGTGACAATTTAGGGCTCAGTGACATACTGTTTAGGGACCCATCCAGCAAAGTGTAACACAGAGGCGGCGAGCCCCCTCCCCCGCAGGAGAACGGTAGTGCCCAGAGCAACTTGGGGCCACAGCACTCTGCCCTGTCTGCCAAGGGGCCACCAGCAGAGGCCTGCTATGCCTCTGGAACTGCAGAGCTCAGCCAAACAGGATGGCAATCCCTGGGGCAGTCCGAGTGCCACTGGAATATTACTGAATTAATGGATAATATACCTTTGCCCTTGTCTGACACATGTGGTCCATCTTGGATACTTAGTTCTTTCCTCCATGTATTGTGAGTCCTTGGCCAGGAGGGCTGAGCTAATTTCCTTAAGGAGGGCTTCTGGATTTCCCAGGTGAATGCTGCATCCTGATCTTAGCTTAAAGCAGGAATAAGAATAGTTTTGCCTTATAACACAGATGAAGTCTAAAATTGGACCAGCTTTCCAATAGAGCCTGTTTTCTAATAAAAAAGTTTGTTTTCGGTGGGGCGCAGTGGCTCACGCCTGTAATCTCAGCACTTTAGGAGGCCAAGGTGGGCGGATCATGAGGTCAGGAGATCTAGACCATCCTGGCCAACATGGTGAAACCCTGTCTCTACTAAAATATTTTAAAAAATTAGCCGGGCATGGTGGCGGCTTGCACCTGTAGTCCCAGTTACTCAGGAGGCTGAGGCAGGGGAATCGCTTGAACCTGGGAGGTGGAGGTTGCAAGGAGCCAAGATCGTGCCACTGCACTCCAGCCTGGGCGACAGAGCAAGACTCTGTCTCAAAAAAAAAAAAAAGTTTATTTTCAAGAAATAGCTTTTGGGATTTAACATTTCTTAAGTAGATTCCCTGGGAAGAAAACCTGAAGGAAAATTTAGGAGACATTAATGTCCTTAAGATAGAAAAACACTGGGTAAAGAAGAAAGTGATGAAAAGAATGTTATACTTAGCCAAGTCAGCCATTTGAGACAAAACTCCTCTTGTTTAAATTGCAAACTATCTATTTTGGCCAATGAATGTAGTCCTAAAGCATATTCTTAATTTCAGAAGCCTTTGTTACAAGAAAGCCAAATAATCGGGCTTTACAGTTTCAGAGCACTTTTCCTGTTTTCAAATGGCTTTGAGTTCAGAAGATGAATCATGTAATTTTGTAAGAATTCCTTATAATGTAGTATGAAATTATGCTCACATGCTCTGAAGTGTTTCTAAATAGCTCTGGCCACATCTTGGATATTCACTGTCTGAGAATGTATAATTTAAGAAATCATAACAAGATGGCAGAATTTCATTCTAAAGGATTTTCAAGGCATTGATCTCCACTCACTTCAATGTTGTTTAAGTTCTTTTCTAAGACAGCTCTCAACTCCTGCTACCTTCACCCCCAAAACCACAATTTTCAGAACTCTCAGAATGGGTTCTTCCAACTTGGGATGGTGGTCTGTAGCATTGTAAAGGAGGAGTTGATTCATTGAATTCTTTCCTCTTATTCAATGCCATGAATTTAGGGCCTGCCTTCTGTTCGATATTTGTTCTCAGCTTGCTGTCAGTTCCCTGCTAAGTGGTTATTATGACCTTCGCTTAAGGCAGGTGGACTGACCCACCTTTCAAAAAATTTCACAAAATTTGGTGTATTTCTGGCAGGTGGGAATATTTTAGGAGGGATTTTAAATCAGAATCTTAAAGAGGTTTGTAACATTAAAAAGTGGAGAAACCAAGGAATTAAGGAATGTGCTTATTGGGCAGACATCCTGAGGACTCTAGGCTAAAGAGAAATAATGATGAAACAAATGGTGATGTGATGGATAATTTGAGGCCTGGGAATGTTGATCAACACCCTTTAAATTCTACTATCTACAAGGCTGATTTTGTTTGTGAGTTTTTCCAAGCAGCTAACAATTTTTTTCTTTCTCTTTCACATGAATCAGTGCTTTGGGTTTCTTAATTCATGTTTTGCTTGTAGGTATACTTCTCTTACAGGAGTTGTTTCGGTCCAGAGAAGTTGCATACAGATGAATATGTGATAAATTGAGTACTGCTTTAACTTCTTGAGGTTGGCAGATTTTTAAAGAATTTGTGTGTGTGTGTGTGTGTGTGTGTGTGTGTGTGTAACCTTTGTAAAGTGAAGTATGACCAAATAATTCGTTTATTTGGAAAATCCAAATTTTTCATATATCAACTCTACTTAAAATGGGGAGATCTTTCATAGTGCAGTCTGCACTGAACCACAGCTTTTATCTGTGAAGTCAGGGAGGGAGTCAGATTCCCTGTCCTTTCCCACACTGCAGCTGCTTCTGAATATGGTACTTATTTTCTACTTGGACATTGATTACAGTAGAACCATGTGTCTATAGAATTAATTTATAAAAAGAGAAACCTGTTCAAAAAGGAAGTTATTGGAGACTTAGAATTGCTAGATTTTTATTTTTATTTTTGGGGGGAGGAAAGAATAAAAAAGCCCACAATTCTCAGCGAACAAGATAGGTCCCTTAGTGTCATTGTAATTTTAATATTTTTAATTTCTTTATGGAGGAAATGAACATTTAGAAACAGAAGTCTCATGATATTCAACATGTTCTTTAATTTTTAAAGTTGATTTTAAAAAATACATATATGTGTTTCTGGATTATATTTGGATATATAAATATTTATGTACTCTGTTCCACTTTTTCTTTTGTCACTATTGTTTATCCTCACAGAGCATTGCAGGCACCAGCCTTCATGTGGGCCAGGCTGCGGCAAGAGTAGGGACAGCACCATGGGCTGGAGAAAGAGTGTAAATGACAACCCAAGTGTGCACTGTCCATCCGGTGCTGTTGGCTGTGTAGGTTTGGGTGGGTTTGCCTTGGATGCAGGGAAGGGGGTGGAGGAGGGTGAGAGCGAGCCCCAGAATCAGCACAGCATGAATGTCACTGGAGCAATAAAATGGGGAAAGGATGGAAAGAGCTAAGTTAAAGAAAATAAAGGACAAAATACATGAGAGACAATCATGAAGTATAAAGGGGAGGAAGGCATAGGCACTAAAGTGGAGGGAGTGGGATGGTAAGTCAGAAATACTACAGTTGGTACCACTCATCTGTGGTTGCTTCCATTTCATCATCAGAGGAGGCTGGGGTAAGGTGTGGTGGGGCAGAGAAACAGGCTTAGGCTGTAAAAGGGATGAGAGAGATACAGGGGAAGAGAGGAAGTGAGGGGAGTAGAAAGTACTGTAAATGAGGGCAAAAGGTAGGGTCTGAAGGGAGGGGCTGGCCTCTGTTTGCAGCATTAGGAATAGGAAGTGTTCATGTAAGACTGAGAGTGGAGGGTTGGCCTCAGAAAAAGTAGTTTTCTAGAGTGTTCTGCTTCTGCTTCCTAATTTGCTCTCTGCCACTGAGAACAGGAAGGCCTGAGAAGACCCTCCTTCACTCCCCCAGCAGAGGACGGTCTGGGTGGGAACGGGTGAGGCTGAGGCAGGGCTGTCCTGCTGGTGGAGACACAGTCCCCCAGAGAGAACCTGCAGTGTGGACAGACCATGGCCGTGGAGTTGGGCAGATCTGCCTCTGTGTGCTTCCTTGGTGACCTTGCCCAAGTAATTTAACTGTTCTAAGCTTCAGACTTTTTATCTATAAGGTGGAAATGAAAATATCTACCTTCCAAGGTTACTGCTATAAATGAGATACGTGCGGGGCAACATGGTTAAACTGGATTCTTAATCTCCCCTCTGCCCCTTTTGGTAAATTGCCTAATGGATGTTGGGAATTCTTGCTCTGTTGGAATGCCCAGGGACAGCCACCAAGAAGCACATGGTTACCTGGGGACTGGAGTAGCCTTTGGTCCATCATGGGCCTGGTCCCAGTTTCACCTAATCTAGTGGTGACAGAACTTTTGCTATTGGGGAGGCATAGGCATCTCCAAGACAAGTGGCCTGCAGTGCCAAGGTGCCCAGGATGGCATCAAAGTGAGCAGTGTATGGCTTATGCATCTTTTTGGGTTAACCTGCTTAATTCTTCTATAATCCAAATGTATACAAAGATAAACATGGCCAATTGACTTCCAACTTTTAATTTTGACTGTAATAATTATATACTTTCTCTAAAAGATACCTGTAGACCTCTATGCCATTGAATCAATTATAAATAACAGTGGAATAACTGAAAATTGCTTGCTGTTGGGGGGCCTGGAAACTTTGACTAGTACTCTTAAATTCTATAAGCTGGCCTTGCCTTCAGATTCTTAAAATTAGCCCAGTTCTCTCTTTCTCTTTCATATGAGTAAATGAGTTTTGGTGTCTTGAACTTCTGTTTCATCTGCGTGTGCACTTTTCTTCTCTTCAAGCTTAGGGTTGAGATTTCATTCATTTCCCTCTACTACTACACTCCTCGTTCATGTGCTCATGCTCATCTTCCTCCTTTTCAATTCTTAGTTACTAGATTTGGGCTCTTATCCACTCTGCTTTTCTGAGACTCGGTTTTTGGATCTGTAAAATGGAGCTAATATTACCTTTTTTCCCCCAAGCTATTGTGAAGATTAAATGAAATGATGTAGTTGTTAAGCTACATAAAAGGCCTCTCAACAAATAATAATCATGAACAAAAACATTGTAGAATGAGATTCTAAATATATTTATATTATTAATTTGCAAAAAGTGGGATAAGAGATGAAGCAGAAAAGGCAACTCAACTAAGATTGAGGAGTGTATGTGTATTCATATGGAATATCTTGTCCCAAATACATTTTCTGAGAATTTTCCTCTTAACTATATTGTTGCTGTGGAAGCAGTCACCGTGTGGCCGGTTCCTGGTCTGTAGGTAATTTTGTCAAGGATGGACATCTGAACTAGACTAGGTCAGTGAGTCTATTCCTTGGAATCTTTGGAATTCATGAGGAAGTTAAGGAAGTGGGTTGAGAAGGAAAGAGAGCCAAGCGCAGTAGAGCAGCTAGAGTAGAGGAAAGAGGCAGCAAGGCTCTGGACAAGGCTTGAACCCCGGTTCCATCTGGTTCTGATGCCTGGCTATATTTCTGTCCTTGGGTTCCTTGAGGTACCCCTGTATCTTTGTAGTGATTATTCTCCCTTTTGCTTATACTAATTTGAGGTGAAGTTCTGTTGCTTGTAACTAAGGGCCCTAACTAATATAATGATCAACTAGATATAAAAATTTCTCAGGACCTCACGAGCAGGGTAAACTGAATTATCTATAAGGTCTCTGTGATTTCTGTGATTTTATTTAATTTTAATTTAATTTTTTTTTTTTTGAGATGGAGTCTGACTCTGTCACCCAGGCTGGAGTGCAATGGCACGATCTTGGTTCCCTGCAACCTCTGCCTCCCAGGTTCAAGTGATTCTCCTGCCTCAGCCTCCCAAGTAGCTGGGATTACAGGCACCCATCATCATGCCCGGCTAATTTTTGTATTTTTGTAGAGTTGAGGTTTCACCATGTTGGCCAGGCTGATCTTGAACTCCTCACCTCAGGTGATCCACCTGCCTCAGCCTCCCAAAGTGCTAGGATTACAGGCGTGAGCCACCGCTTCCAGTCTTATTTTAATTTTTACATTTTTGAGACAGAGTCTTGCTGTCTTCCAGTCGCCTACTGGAGTGCAGTGGTGCCATCGTGGCTCACTCCAACCTCCACTTCCTGGGTTCAAGCGATTCTCCTGCTTCAGCCTCCCAAGTAGCTGGGATTGCAGGCATGGGCCACCATGCCTGGCTGATTTTTGTATTTTTAGTAGAGACAGGGTTTCACCATGTTGGCCAGGCTGGTCTCGAACTCTTGATCCTAAGTGATCCACTGGCCTCAACCTCCCAAAGTGCTGGGATTACAGGTGTGAGCCACCATACCTGGCCTGATTTCAGTGATTTTAAATGTGTGTATGTGTGTGTGTGTGTGTGAAGAAAGTGATGGTAGGGTCTGGGCAATCACAAGGTTCTTTATCTGTTGCCAGATAAATGCAGAATAGACCACAAATGATAAATGAAACTAAAAAATGTAATTTTATGGACAGTAAACTGTTGAGGGGGTTGCAAGCTGCATACATGCTATGGTTACATAAGTATTAGCAACACAGCTTTTGATTACTTTCCTTGAGTTACTTTTTAGCTCTAGATGTTTAGGAGCACGGTGTAAAGGTGGCAGAGAAAGGTTTCAAATAATCATTCTAGGAAAACAAGGAAATACAATTGGGAATTGGTAAGTCTGATTCTCCAGAGTGAGATGATGTTAGCGTCATATGATTGTCCCTGAACCCTGAATCTAGGATAGCTCTTTTCAGATAATTTCTGAGAGATGAGGGGTGTCCTGCCTTTGAAATGGGAAGGACAGATGCCCTGCAGCTGTCCCTTCAGAAGGAAATGTGCCAGGTGCAAGATGCCATATTGGCCTCTTGACGATGACTTATGAGCTCTGAGCTTCAATTACCATGAGCTTGATGGAGATGTCATTTGTCATTGTTTCAGGGGATGTGCTTTGAAATATTTGAAAAAATAAAACTCAGCCTTATCTTATTAATTGTTTATTTTTAAGGGATCTTTGTGCGTATCACTTTAGATGGGTGACTTTTGTTGCCTTATCTATGCTCTGAAAGAATAGTTGACTATCTGCCTTTTAGCTGGGGTTAGCTTTCATCTAGTCTAAATTAACTCAGTTTTGCTCCCTACTACACATGAAAAAGCCACTAATTTATCAATAAGTACTGTTATGTTCAGCTGATAGGGTGGAGCCAGCTGTCTATGGGGGTAATACTCTCTTCTCCCACAAGCTTTCTTGGGTAGTGGCTAAGAGCCCAGACTCTGTCACAGGACTGCCTTGGTTTAAATCCTAGCTCTGCCACTTATTTGTGTGACCTTAGACAAGTTACTTAATATATCCGTAGTTCCTAATTTATAATGTGAGGACAATGACCTCAACTGAATGGGTAAATATATGTCAAGCACTTCGAACAGTGCCTGGCACATGGCAAATGCTATGCAAATGTTTGGTAAGTGACTTATTTCTCCATTAGAATAAATTTAAACATGAAGTCTTCTTCCTCCAACCAGAGATTGCCTAAAACCACACAAAGATAAAATTTGTTTGGTATCTGATGCTCATGTAAGAATGGATCCTGGCTGGGCAAGGTGGCTCACACCTGTAATCCCAGCACTTTGAGAGGCTGAGGTGGGTGGATCATGAGGTCAGGAGTTCGAGACCAGCCTGACCAACATGGTGAAACACCGTCTCTACTAAAAATACAAAAATTAGCTGGGCATGGTGGTGTGCACCTGTAATCCCAGCTACTCTGGAGGCTGAGGCAGGAGAATCGCTTGAACCTGGGAGGTGGAGGTTGCAGTGAGCCGAGATCCTGCCATTGCGTTCCAGCCTGGGCAACAGAGCGAGACTCTGTCTCAAAAAAAAAAAAAAAAAAAAAAAGAATGGATCCTGAAGAGATAGACTGCAGAATGTAATAAGGGAAGGAGGCCCCTTGAAAAAGGGCAGGGCTTTGAAACAGGAATCCTATAGGACAGTTTAGCCACAGACCATCCTTGTCTGGCAACCTTCTACTTCCAAGCAAGGAGCAGCAGGGCAGGTTGCGAGATCTGCCTCTTCTTCATAGTTCCTACTGTCATCTCTCTGGAATCCTACAAGCCAGGGTTTCCCAGGGAAACTCCCAGTCAGAACTGTGATGCTTTTTCCACTACAATGGCTCAATTGTAGAGTGGGTTGGAAGTAGGCAGACTTCTGATTCTTCACAGCATGTTGATAGAGAATAGGCTTCAGGTAAAAGAAATTACCAATCATTTTTCATTATCCAAGGTAACACTCACCCACTCCAAGGAACACGACTGCGGCAGCTGTGAGGATGCCAAGCATCAGGCCCCAAACCATCTGGCAGATCAGAAGGGGCATTTTCTGGCTTGGGGAAGCTGACATTCAGTAAATTGTTAGTGCTGGCTCCCACAGTGATCATCCTGGCTTCAGGCAATGCCAAGTTATGGTGGGCAAAATGAAGCCTTGATATACAGGTTGCATAATCTTAAGAGATTTTTGGGTTTTTTTGTTTTTGTTTTTTTGCATGGCATTTTCTTTCCCAAAAGGATGACTTGAGAAGCTTTTGTACACATTGTCTTGTTACATTGGTGGGTGACAATTTTCTATGGGTCTCTCATGTTTCTGCATGTCTTGTGAGCAAAGACACTGCCTACAGATAGCAGATATATTGTCTTTTCAAGAATATGTGTTTAGAGATAAGCCTGAAGTTACTGTCTCCCTCTTGAGCAAAGGGCAGGCATGCTTCGAATCTAATCTAATAAAGATAGTATCTTCCTCTGAAGAAAAAGGCAGATATGCTGATGCTATCCATTGTGAAAATTGTGGGCTTCCTCAGAGCAGGATCCCTCTCCTGTGATGCAACCCACGATGTGTGCAGATATTTATCATTCTCTCTTTAGATGGTCTCAAAATTGGGAGTCGGGGCTTGAGGACTGGCATAGATTTTTGACCTGCATTCTTTCTAAACTTATTGAGGTTGTGGAGCATATTCATAGCACCAGCGATTCAAACAACTGAATGTAATTCTCAATGGTGCATTCTAGCTGTATAGATCCAAAATCTTTTTTTTTTTTCTGCCAGCTTCCTGCTGTATGTCGCTACAATCTTTTTATTTCTGTTCAAAAATGGAATATTTTGGTCAAGTTTCAAGATTTAATATGGGCCGGGCGCGGTGGTTCACACCTGTAATCCCAGCACTTTGGGAGGCTGAGGCAGGTGGATCACGAGGTCAGGAGATTGAGACCATCCTGGCTAACATGGTGAAACCCCGTCTCTACTAAAAATACAAAAATTAGCCGGGCGTGGTGGAGTGCGCCTATAGTCTCAGCTACTCGGGAGGCTGAGGCAGGAGAATGGTGGGTGAACCTGGGAGGTGGAGGTTGCAGTGAGCCAAGATCACGCCACTGCACTCCAGCCTGGGTGACAGAGTGAGACTCTGTCTCTAAAAAAAAAAAAAAAAAAAAAAAGATTTAATATGATAACTTGTACATTATTATGTCTTTCCTATAAAAAAATCTAATTCCCTTCCCCGAGATCCATCCTGGTTTTACTTTTCTCCCCCTCCAAGAAAGAGTTCAGCCTTTCTAAGGTTCCATTCCTGGACAACAGTTCCGCATTTGCTTAGTTCCATAAATAGTAAGTAACTGAATAGGGCCTTTTTAATCCTATCCAAGGTCTGTCTGAATCCAAATCTTATGTGCTTTCTGCTATATCGTTCTGCCTTTCCATAATGAAAAGAGCAACCACAAATATTTATTGAAGATTCATTCTGGCCAGGCACTGAAATAAGAACTTCACTTGTATTCTCTTCCCTGATCCTTATAACAATTCCAATGGGGTAGATTCTGTTATTATCATTTTCACACAGATGAAAAAACTAAGGCTTAGAAAGTTATCTACTGTGTGCTAAGACAGCTAGTAACTGATGGGGACGAATGGGAACTCAAGTCTGTCTTCTTTTTTTTTTTTTTTTTTTTTTTTTGGAGACGGGGTCTTGCTCTGTTAGCCAGGCTGGAGTGCAGTGGCGCGATCTCGCTCACTGCAAGCTCCGCCTCCTGGGTTCACGCCCTTCTCCTGCCTCAGCCTCCGGAGTAGCTGGGACTACAGGCGCCCGCCACCACGCCCGGCTAATTTTTTGTATTTTTAGTAGAGACGGGGTTTCACCGTGTTAGCTGGGATGGTCTTGATCTCCTGACCTCGTGATCCACCTGCCTTGGCCTCCCAAAGTGCTAGGATTACAGGCGTGAGCCACCGCACCCGGCCAAATCTGTCTTCTTAACAACCAGGCTGCATTGCCTCCCAGGAAGGTCCTGCCCAATTGGTATCCGAATAACATGTAAATGAAGGATGCTTTATGGAAATGAATTATACTGAAGGAGGCTTTATTGAAATGAATTATACTACCCACAAAATATTCATTTTAGGTTTTAAAGGTGTCCTAAAGCTAATTGCAATGAACTGAAAATTACATAGTCTTGATTCTCTATTGTGAAGAATCTTCAAGAAGAAACAGTTATACCCCTTGTTAAATTTTTCAGACTTGCTATCTTGGCATTTAATAATTTATACCA
The DNA here is from genome assembly GCF_029289425.2 of Pan paniscus. Lineage (NCBI taxonomy): Eukaryota > Metazoa > Chordata > Mammalia > Primates > Hominidae > Pan > Pan paniscus. The sequence goes on from NC_073264.2 coordinate 59,951,117, forward strand.
GTTAAGATCTTTTCCCTCTACTAATGATGACTATTGAGTAATTTATTAATCTTGGTTTGGTCATATTGAAACTACGTTGCTTTTATAGTGGTGATAATAGTAGAATAAAATAATTAAATCATAATAAAACGGGGCATCTATTTTCTCATTTATACCAGTGCCAGGTATAAATGACTATCAAATCGCCCATCAACTAAGAATGATTTTTAAAATCTCTTTGTTTGCTTGCTTGCACAGGCTTTATATTGCATGGTATTATTTTATTTTTTCTTTTTTTTTTTTTGGAAACGTAAGTATAAATTTACTATCCACCTAGTGGTAGCTAGGTAAAATTGCAGGCATAATGATAAAAAAGAAATAATCAGCTTTGTAGTTCTCATCTTCAAACCCAAACCTGTAAGGGGGAGGACAGACTCAAACGTCTCAGGGACCAGGCAGATAATACAAATAAATGAAATAGGCCAGGTGAGAGAGTACAAGTCTTGCCAAAAGGAGCAACCCCTATTTAGCTTCGATTGATTGTCCTTTTCTGAAAAGCAGATCAGAATTGCCATACGTTCTGACTGATCGAGAGAGGCCAGAAATTCTAATTTTAATGTGAAACCTCTTGATTTCTTAGATGGTGGTTCAATTTTCTTGAAAACACTAGGTAGGCTAAATGAAGCTGACAGTCCACCAGTTTTCAATGCTCCTCTGTGCAGAGTGAATGGCATCTCCCCTAACAGTGGTATTAGACTGCCACTCACAAGCCACAATTTGCAATTGCAACAGAGGCACAAACTGACAGAGATCTCCTGCTTTACTATGCACACACAGCTGAACTCTTGAGCCGTGGAGAACAACTAATTCTACAGGAAAAAGTGGAAGGCTAATCTGAGCCACCCAGTGATGGCGGCAGGGGCCTTCAGGACTAGCTGCTGGTCTGTAGGCGCTAAATTGCAGACTGCTCCTGCAGGAAGCCTTCAGGGCCTGGGAGGCCTTTATCTGGCTCAAAAGCTAGGGCTGCTTCTCGAAGGACTTCCAAATGCTCCTCAGCAGCTGATAGTGACTGGTCAATCCACTCCAGGCCCCCCGTCAGATGGCAGGCATTCCTTGTCACCAGCACCAGGCGACTGACAGACAGGAGCAGGGTAGTCGTCCCTGTGTCCAGGAGCTTGGGGTCCAACGGCGGGTACATCGACTTCACAACATCATCTACCCTGGGGCTGTTCCACTTGGCCACCACAATGATGTCGCTGACAATGGCTGAAGTCTTCATCTTGGCCCCAGAGCCCATTGTCATGGCAACAAGCTTCTCTGTCAGAGTGTGACAAATCTTCAAGATGGCCATGCAGTGGGACATGAGACCCGAGGCATCTTCGATCCAGTCTTTGTTCTCCAGAATGGCCTCAATGCGGGGGTTGGTGATAACAACATCATCCAGTTCTAAGAGGGCTCAGACTGGGTCGCCATGGCACCGATGAGGTCCACAATGGGCTTAGAATCATAGCGCTGCCGCAGGTCTCGGGGCTGGTAGTAGCGCTGCCTGCAAACCAGCACCAAGGCTGCAAACGAAGCCAGAAAGATGGTGGCCAGCACACCTCTGGCAACTATCACCACGGTCTCCATGCTTCCGGGGAGCTCCTGACTCAGTCCCGTTCACATCCTCCTCATGGGCTAAGGCTGCTGGAAGTGGCAAACTGGGGGAAGAGGATGGCAGGAGCTAGGTTCCTCCACGACACCTCCAGAGACCTGAGGGCCTCAAGCTGCAGCTCCGGGGCACATCCCGCTGCGCTCCCACGACGGCCCCGCCGATGGCAAAGTCAGCGGTATTATTTTCTTTAATTCCTTTGTTAGAGCTCTTAAGTTTCATCCCGTAAATGGTACATTATTTGAGCTTTATCTGTATGTTATAATATTTATGAACCATTATTCCAGACAAAGGAAAGAAAGCCTTACCAAGGCCCATTAGATGCTTCGCAGTATTCCAGAGGCAGCATAGTAGGCAAAAAAGAATTGTGGTGGGTTAAATATGGGTCCAAGCTCAGTGTCTCTATTTACCATTGCAGTGATTCTGGTGAATTTCTTAATCCCTATAAGCCTCAGTTTTTCACCTATGAAATGGGATAATATTATCTAGCCTATAGCGTCTTTGTGAGCATTAGAAAGAATATGTATAAGTTAACTGGCATGTATTAGGTGCTCAAGAAGCTGAACAATAATCACTGTTGTTTCTCAGATAATTATTATCACTACTATTAATCTCTCATTATTTATCAATGCCCCTATATCTCTATGGATCTATTTAGATGTGTAGACATGAGGTCTTACTAACTAAATGATAATCATACAAATATTCCTTGTTATTACATTTTTTTCAAGCAAATTTAAATATTTTTCTAACTTTCTACTTTCATGAAAGTTAGATTAACATTCTCTGGGTGTAAATATATATTCAACCATAAGCAGATATTTCTTACCAAGCATTTAATTCATTAAATTTCAACTTTAAACATTAAAGATTTCAAACTGTAAACATTAATTTCAAACTTTAAACATTAATAAATTGGACCGTAAACCTCTCTTAATTTGAAAATTTTGAACTTGAGGCATTAATATACATTTTCTTGGCCCTGCCACCAGCTGAGATGCCTAGCTTCCTCTATGGCATATGACTACTGTATTTCTATGGCAACTGCTTTAGCATTTTGCAAGGGTCAAAAGAACCCATTTTGATATGTTAAAGGCAAAAAACAGCAATAGTCATTTAACATCAATTTTAGTCTTATCTCTAATGTTTCCCTTCTATTCAAACACTTCCTTCAATTAACTCCATACTAGATTTTGAAAACAAGTCGTTTCCTTGTTTCATTTTATTCCCTTTTCTTAGAAAGTCACCTCTCTTCTTTTCCCTTATTGAAATTCTATCCACCCTTGCAGGGAGAGCTACAATGTCATTTTCCTGGAGGCCCATCCCACTATTACACAAGACAGGTTACCTACCTTTGTAACATTGAGGTTTTCCTGCTAATTAGACTCTTAGCTCAGATATATTTAGGTTGGTGAGTCATTTGTGCACTTTGTTCTTCCAGAGAAAAACATTGTTGTCTGCATGTCTTTATGTGTGCATAGTGCGTGAGAGAGCCCTTTACAATCATAAATGCTCAATCTAGGTTAATCGAAAGAATAAATAAATAACGAATGATTTGTTTGGAAATAAAACAAACACTGGCTGGGGTAGCAGGGAAGCTATAAAAGGCTAGGCTGGAGACCTAGTCTGGTTGCCTGTTACATGCGTGGCTTGGGAAAATAATTTAACCTCTCTGAACTCAGTTTCTTCATCTGTAAAAACATAAGTGATCCTGCCTCCGTCCTTTCCCTGTATACTTATGGGATAGTTGTGGGAACCAAATAAAGAAATGCATGCAGACTGTAAATGCTAACCTGAGGTATTAAGTTCCTAGACAGCTGGACAACTCAGTTGACATTAGATACTTTTAATAGCCAACTTTACATGCTATTATCTCACCCCATTAAGAATATGTTATCAAGCTGTTTTGATATTACATAGCAAAGATGATTCATTTACTCCCTCATCTGTTTTTCTGCTCATCCATTCATTCACTAAAATTTATTGAGTACCTACTACATACCTGGTACCATGCTAGGCACTCGGGCTGTGAACATGACAAGACAGATGTAGTCCCCTGCTCTGAAGGACCTTGCATTCTTGTAAGGGAGCACTGAAATAGGTCTACAAACAACTGAGCCCACAAATAAGATCATTTTAGATGAGGATAAGTGCCAGAAAGCAAATAAAACAAGTTAGTGTGCTAGGAAGTAAGTAGGCGTGAACATCATTGGAGTGGTCAAGAAAAGCCTTTCTGGAGGGACCAGAATGAAGAGAAGGGACAAACTCTGCAAAGCGGGGACAGCAAGTGCAAATGCTCTGAGGTGGGACCAGGCTGAGGTTGATCAAACAGCAGAAAGACCAGTGGGCTGAAGCAAAATGACCCAAGGAGAATGGAGGCATTCGCTGATGGAAAGGTGGTTTATATGCACAGAAAGATTCAGACAGAGAAAAGCAATATATTTTCTTTGGCGATAAAGATCAAGGAGTTTAAAACTGGTTTAATTCTTGTGAAAACATAGCTCATTGGATAATATGTTAAGGTATTTACAATTATATAACCGTAGCGTTAGGGAGTTTTGAGATTTACTATTTTAAAAAATCATTTTAATGTTAAAGCAAAGGGATCTTAGCATTGTCCGTGGTTGTTGATATTTTACCAGAATACTATTTTTTCCTTCCCGTAAGTTCTTACTATTATTATTTTGGTGATTTGTTGCACCTTTTGCTGTCATTCATTGTAACCAATATTTAGTGGAAAGTCTGAATTAAAATATTTTAAAAATATATTTAATTGTATTGCATTCACAATGTTTTTCTAGTAGGAAAGTAGGAAGTGTTAGGTTCTTTGTAGGTACTAGCTGAAGGGGGAAAAAATTAGTCCCTCATGGAGTCCTCATGGAGTGTACACACACACACACACACACACAAAATTTTTAACTGTGATAAATGCTGAGAAAGAGGTTATGTGCTATCATGCTCTTTTTTTTTTTTTTTTTTGAGATGGTGTCTCACTCTGTCACCCAGGCTGGAGTGCAATGGTGCGACCTTGGCTCACTGAAACCTCCGCCTCCCGGGTTCAAGCCATTCTCTTCCCTCAGCCACCCGAGTAGCTGGGATAACAGGCGCCTGCCACCATGCCTGGCTAATTTTTTTTATTTTTATTTTTAGTAGAGACGGGGTTTCACCATCTTGGCCAGGCTGGTCTGGAACTCCTGACCTCGTGATCCACCTGCCTCAGCCTCCCAAAGTGCTAGGATTACAGGCGTGAGCCACCATGCCCGGTCCTATCATGCTAATTCTTAACAGCAGGAATTTACCAAGTAAGAAGGTCAGGGTTAACCTAGTCAAGATTATGAACTATCAGTCCTACTTAATCACAATTAGAATGGGCTGTAATAAGTTTTTATCCCCACTGTAGCTTTACCTTTCCTTAGAGATAAATTGCATGTAAATATATATTAAAGTGCTTCAAGTCAGTTTTGTCTCTTAAGTATATATTTGTTTCTTTGTAATCTGCTTTTACTTTTAATTTGAACATCAAACCAATATCCTCTCCCCACTCTTTTTCATATTCACAGAAGAGGAGTCAGCCCTGTTGTTGACACTAATTAATGACCACTCATATTTGGTTGGCAGAGAGATTTATCCCATGTCCTGTGAGTTCTCTTCTCCTTTTTTTGCACTCTGCACCCTAGACATCTGGGCCACAATTGCCAGAAGCCTCTGAGCGCTCCATCTCACTTTCCTCCCTCCAAGCCTCCCCATGTGTCATCTCTCTGGTCACAGTGGTGTCCCAACCAGTGGTTCCTGCAGTTTCCTGACACTGAAACCTGCTCAGCCAGATGGCATAACTCCCTCCAGGCGGCAACTCTGTGCCAGGCATCGGACTTCCAGGCTCATAAACGTGGAATCTGTCAGGCTGAGAACATAAGTTGCTCCAGCCCGTTATTAGCCGGTAGAAAGCTTATAAAAAAGGACTTTATAAACCAAGGCACGAGTACATAATTTCATGAGCAAAGCTGCAGTGTGGCAGTTCTTGGTTTAAAGCTGAAAGCCTTTCTAATGTGTTGCCAGAGGATTAAACGCTATCACCATGTTTCAGGCAGTGATTTTTATTGCATGTTTCATTCAGGATTTGGCACTGGAAAAGAAGGAATTCTGCACACATCAAATTGAAATCAGAAGGCAATGCGTTGCTATTTGAAGCAGGGATGCTATTGTTTTGAGGACATTATCTTCTGTTGAGGTGATTCCCATCTTGTGCACACTCTCTCCATTTTTCAATAGATATTTACCATTTTTCATTTCTTGATAAATCCTTTCTGTAATGCCTGGTACTTTTCAAAATTATTCTTCAAATAGGCAAATAGAATCATTTCTGACAAATAGAATGATGTGTTGCTTAACGATGGGGCTGTGTTCTGAGAAATGCTTCATTAGGTGATTTTGTCCTTGTGCGATTATTGTAGGGTGTACTTACACAAACCTAGATGGTTTAGCCTCCTGTACACCTAGACTGTAGGGAATGACCTATTGCTCCTAGGCTACAAACCTGTACAGGATGTTACTGTACTGAATACTATAGGCAATTATGACACAATGGTAAGCATTTGTGTATCTAAACAAATCTAAGCATAGAAAAAGCACAGTAAAAATATGGTATTATAATCATATGGGACCACCTGTGGTCCATTGTTGACTGAAACGTTGTTATGTGGTGCATGACGGTAAGGTGGTCTGTTTGCAGTATCAGAAGAGAAATAGCTTGTGTAGCACTCATAGAAAATCAGGGATTAAAATAGGCAGAGCGAAAAACCAGGGACTCACCTCTCTTACTTAAAAAAAAAAAAAGCAGGTCATTGGGCACAAGGTTACGGCTTTGGATTGGTCACCTTGGGTTAGAGTGAGACTTGAGGATCTGAGTCTCAATTAAAAGTTGTTTCACGTTCTGGTTGATCAGGCTCTTTGTGAGTATAGGCCACACGCTACTCTACCTCTGGGATGGCAAACAGGAGCACCCAAACTCCCTTCAATCAGCTCCCTTTCCTTTTCTACCATTTTCTATCTTCGTTTCTTCCCTTTAATAAGGGAAACAAAGCTTTTTCTTTTAATGACTGCCACCAGAGCTCCTCTTTGCAAGGTAACTTTGTTGTGAAAAGGTGCACAACAGTGATAAAGACAGTTATGGGCAGGTGAGATACTAGGACGTGGAGCAGGCTGGTTCCAATGCCCCATTAAGGATGGCAAGGCAGCTCCACACAAAACCAAGAGAGCAAGGGCTCCAGACAGGGTGGGGAGGGAAGCACGAAGCAGAGGGCCCTGAGGCTGGGATTGTGGAGTGAGGAACCCATGGTACCCTGGAGGTGGAGGTGAGAGGTGACAGCATGCTGGCAGCCCCTGCTCGCTCTCAGTGCCTCCTTGGCCTCGCGCCCACTCTGGCCATGTTTGAGGAGGCCTTCAGCCCATCTCTGTGCTATGGGAGCCCCTCTCTGGGTTGGTTGAGGTCGGAGCCGGCTCCCTCTGCTTGCAGGGAGGTGTGGAGGGAGAGGCGCGGGCAGGAAGGGTGGCGCTTGGGGGCCAGCGCCAGTTCCGGGTGGGCGTGGGCTCTGTGGCCGCTCACTTGGAGTGGCCGGCGGGCGCCACCAGCCCGGGGCAGTGAGGAGCTTAGCACCTGGGCCAGCAGCTGCGGAGAATGTGCCGGGTCCCCCAGCGGTGCCGCCCAACAGCGCTGCGATCGAATTATCACGGGGCCTCAGCTGCTTCCCCACAGGGCAGAGCTCGGGACCTGCAGCCTGCCATGCCCGAGCCTCCCTCTGCCGCTGTGGGCTCCTGCGTGGCCCGAGCCTCCCAGACAAGTGCTGCCCCCTGCTCCGCGGGGCCTGGTCCCATTGACCACCCAAGGGCTGAGGAGTGCGGGGCACATGGCAAGGGACTGGCAGGCAGCTCTGCCTGCAGCTACAGGGCAGGATTCACTAGGTGAAGCCAGCTGGACTCCTGAGTCTAGTGGGGACTTGGAGAACCTTTATGTCTAGCTAAAGGATTGTAAATATACCAATCAGCACTCTGTGTCTATCTCAAGGTTTGTAAATACACCAATCAGCACTGTGTCTACTTCAAGGTTTGTAAACACACCAATCAGCACCCTGTGTCTAGCTCAAGGTTTGTAAATGCACCAATCAGTGCTCTGTGGGGACTTGGAGAACTTTTGTGTCTAGCTCAGGGGTTGTAAACACACAAATCAGCACCCTGTCAAAACGCACCAATCGGCTCTCTGTAAAATAGACCAATCAGCTCTCTGTAAAAATGGACGAATCAGCAGGATATGGGTGGGGCCAGATAAGGGAATAAAAGCAGACTGCCCCAGCCATCAGGGGTAACCTACCTGGGTCCCCTTTCACATTGTGGAAGTTTTGTTCTTTCACTCTTTGCAATAAATCTCGCTGCTGCTCACTCTTTGGGTCCACACTGCCTTTATGAGCTGTAACACTCACCACAAAGGTCTGCAGCTTCACTCCTGAAGCCAGTGAGACCACGAGCCTGCCAGAAGGAAGAAACTCGGAACATGTCCGAACATCAGAAGGAACAAACTCTGGACACAACCACCTTTAAGAACTGTAACACTCACTGCAAGGGTCCGCGGCTTCATTCTTTAAGTCAGTGAGACCAAGAACCCACCAATTCCGGACACAGAGAGACTGAGGTATACTTAACAGTAGTAATATGTATTTTTCTATTTGCATTTCTGAGATGTAAATGCCCCCTCCAACTCCCTTTAAACCTCTTTAGTAGGGAGGACAGTGCTGATGAGCTCTTGCCTAAGGATGGGTGGGCCTAAGGAGGGTCTGAGTTTCCTGTATATGTATTATAGAATAGCCATAGCCAGCCTTACGGCAGAAGGTGGTCAGGAGACCATCACAAGAGTTAGGCCCTTCAGGGGTTTGAGGAAATCTCAAGGCTGGGATCTGGACTGCCCTAAGCCATGAAATCTGGAGATTTGAGCCAATTTTCCCTAGGTCTCCAAACATCAACAGAACCTACTAATAACTTTGGGTTATAACAGATTTTCAGTAGGCCTATACTACAGTACTTTGTAACAGGTAATATGAAAATGAATGTTAGGTGGTTTGCAAAGATACTGGCTTGCGGCCAGACAAAAAGTGCAAGGCAAAAGAAGGCAAAAATGTGCATAGTGCAAATAGGTAATTAAGAGAATTTTTTAAAAATCCAATGGTCTGGTTCGTGGTAGAATAAAATGCCACTCTATTCTGTTTATAGGAGCATTTTTAATTGGCAAATATTAGAATCCATGGAATATCAGTCAGAGAAAATCCAGTTAAAACTCTTCATGGGCTCATGCTGTAGCAACATTCTTAGGAAAAAGGCTTTTAGAAAAATATTATGTTATATTTCTCATTCCTCATATGTTTAGGGAACATTTTTCTGCATGTTACTTCTTTCTGGGATTTCATCCTGGGACTTTTCCTACCACCCTTTGCTCTTCTCTCCATTACATACATTTAGGCTGCACTTTGCCTGTGAAAAGCCATGGTAGGTGGCTGCCCCACTGCAGCAGCTTGGAGTTCTCCTGTGGACGCCATCCTCCAGTGGTTGCATTGATGTCCCGCAGAGCTCTCCCAGCTCCCTTCATGGTGGGCCTCACCTCCTCCTCAGAGGTCCTCAATGAACTCTTCACTTCAGAGCTTGTCATTCTTCTTATCCAGCTTCTCCGCATAGGCAGAGGCCTATGTGCAGAAAGTTCAGAATAGCCCAAGGCTGATTTTCCTCCAATATGTAGGTAACAGGATTCCAGAGTGTGTAACTGTTTGAAAGGACTTTCTTCCATTCTGTTTAGAAAGGCATTTACTGTTAGCACAGAGAAGTGGCTTTGTCTTTCTCTATTGGCCTGAGTGAAAAAGAATGCAAGGTGTGTAGTTGTGTGTGTGAGAGTGTGTATGAGTGTACTTGTGAGTGTGTGCCTGTGTCTGGGTGGGGAAGAATAATAGAAAAGGAAGGGAAACCTAATGACTTAACTCAATAGTGAGCAATCATTTTTCATTCAGGACAATTAGGAAGCATACTGTATAACATCTTTTGCATCAGTACATTCATTATTTACACTAGTATTTCAAACATTTATTATTTTGTCACTAAAAGGTTTCATTTTGGGAGGTGAATTGTCAAAGTGACCTAAATAGTACAAACTGCAGAATTTGATGGTTATGCCATGTCTTTGAACACTTACTGTATCTTTAAAAGCAGTGGAGCTGAGGTGAGGGATTTGTGGAATTTGAGAATGAGGCTGTGAATTTGCACCAACAGATCAGGGAGTGATGCTTTGGTGCCCAGGAAGCTGGAGGACAGGAGCTGTTATCTCAGAGAGTACTGAAACAAGAATGGATTTTAAATGCTCTGTGAATACCTGTCCTTACTTTTCTGCCCTTATAGTCTGTACCATTTGGGCTTCTTGGTTGCAAGCAACAGAAACTGGCTCTAATGAATTTAAACAAAAAGGGAATTTGTTATAAGGATATTTTCAATGGGAAGCTGAAGAACAAGCTTGGAGAGTAGGAAGCAATGTCTACTCAAAACCCAGGCAATGGAACCATAGCATCCCAGGTCCCACTGCAGAGACAGGCCACTCTACACTCCATCTGCACAGCTGTGAGAAGTGTGACCCACAACCATCCCCTGCTTTCCTCTCATGCTCAGGACCACAGTTCTGGGGAGGGTGTACCCTTGGCTGAGCGTAACTCAGGGCTGCCCTTCCTCCCCCAGAATGCTGAACAGGGGTAGGGGAGGGAGAGGCCTCACCCCTTTGGCATTCATGGTGTAGTGAATGGTGATTTCCTTTGTCTCTAAGACCATGCAAAATGAGGGCTTTCCAATAAAGAGAGATTGACATGGAAACAGGAAGATGGCAGGAAGTTGAAGGCTGTCAAACTAAAAAGTGATTCAAATTCATCACATGCTCCATAACTTAGCCAGAAGAGACTGGGATACTGAAGCATGTCCTTACAGGTTTCTTCCTGGTTGGGGTTTCCTCTCTCTTCTTCTCCAGGCTCAGGTACAAATGTCACATTGAGAGGTGACAAGGTGTTAGCAGCCCTTGCTCACTCTCAGCGCCTCCTCGGCCTCGGCGTCAGCTCTGGCCATACTTGAGGAGCCCTTCAGCCTACGGCTGCACTGTGGGAGACCCTCTCTGGGCTGGTGGAGGCCAGAGCCGGCTCCCTCTGCTTGTGGGGAGGTGTGGAGGGAGAGGCACAGGCAGGAACTGGGTTTGGCGGACCCCGCACTCTGAGTGGCCAGCCGGCACCGCCAGCCCCAGACAGTGAGGGGCTTAGCACCCAGGCCAGCAGCTGTGGAGGGCACGCCAGGTCCCCCAGCACTGCTGGCACGTGCACTGCCGGGGCGCACGTGCTGCGCTTGAATTCTCGCCGGGCTTCAGCTGCCTCCCCGCAGGGCATGGCTTGGGACCTGCAGCCCGCCATGCCCGATTCCCGCCGTGGGCTCCTGCACAACCCCAGCCTCCCGAGGGGCACCACCCTCTGCTTTGCGGCACCTGGTCCCATCAACAGCCCAAGCACTGAGGAGTGCGGGTGCACTGTGCATGACTGGCGGGCAGCTCCGCCTGCGGCCCCAGTGCAGGATCCACTAAGTGAAGCCAGCTGGGCTCTTGAGTCCGGTGGGGACTTGGAGAACTTTTATGTCTAGCTGAAGGTTTGTAAATGCACCAATCAGCACTCTGTGTCTAGCTAATCTAGTGGGGACTTGGAGAACTTTTCTGTCTAGCACTCTGTCTAGCTAAAGGATTGTAAATGCACCAATCAGCACTCTCTGTCTAGCTAAAGGTTTGTAAACGCACCAGTCAGCACCCTGTCAAAACGGGCCAATGAGCTCTCTGTAAAATGGACCAATCAGCAGGATGTGGGTGGGGCCAGATAAGGGAATAAAAGCAGGCTGCTTGAGCCAGCAGCAGCAACCTGCTGGGGTACTCTTCCACACTGTGGAAACTTTGTTTTTTCGCCCTTTGCACTAAATCTTGCTGCTGCTCACTCTTTGGGTCTGTGCTGCCTTTATGAGCTGTAACACCCACTGCAAAGGTCTGCAGCTTCAGTCCTGAAGCCAGCGAGACCACGAACCCACCGGGAGGGACGAACAACTCCAGACAAGAGAAACAAACAACTCCAGATGCACCACCTTTAAGAGCTGTAACACTCACCCCGAAGGTCTGCAGCTTCACTCCTGAAGTCAGCAAGACCACGAACCCACCAGAAGGAAGAAACTCTGGACACATCTGAACATCTGAAGGCACAGACTCCGGACACACCATCTTTAAGAACTGTAACACTCAACACGAGGGTCCACGGCTTCATTCTTGAAGTCAGCGAGACCAAGAACCCACCAATATTGTACACAACATTTCTGGGGCAGCTGACTAGATGAGAGCATAGGAATAAGAGGCTGGCTTCTGTAAAGTAAGAATAGCAGCACCCGTCTCCCTGTGTTGCTGTGAGAATTAAATAGGCTATTTGTAAGGTGCCTAGTACTGTGCCTGGCATTGAGCAGTATGCTCAGCAGATACTAGGTTGTGGCCCTCACTACGTTGTTTCCCAAAGGGCAGTGGGCAAGTGCGATGAGCCAGTTGTCATTTTATTTATTCAACCAACATACCAGTGTATTGTTGAGTGCCATTGCTCTTGTTTTCCTCAAGGACTGGTGAAGACATTGTCCAGGAATGTTACCACCTGCTAGGTGTGCAACCTTAGGCAAGTTTTTTAGCCTCTGTGAGAATCCATGTGAATGGCTGTAAGGGGGTGATGGTAATCATACCTACATCAAAGAATCTTTCTAAGCCTTAAATGAGATAATCCATGTAAAGTACTTAGCATAGGGCCTGGCAACAGGAAATACTCGGTACCTGTTAATGATTAATGAGAACCCGAAGAGTTTAAAACGCTTTTCTTGAATCCACTTATATATTCAACCTCTTCTACCAAAGAGTGGTATACTTCATGAGCTTACCACAAGCTCTTTGTTCTAAATGAAGCTTATTTTCTGAGGATCCAAGAAGCCACCATGTAGCCCTGGAGCTGGAAGAACATCATTGATGTTATAGTTCATCCTCTTCGTTGTACGAAGGAAGAGATGGGGGCTGGCTGGTGGCAGATTTGCTGACTCTCCACGTGGTGCTCCATCCCAGCTGCAATAGGCTTATTTTCTATTTCTTTTCTTTTTTCTTTCTTTCTTTTTCTTTTTTTTTTTTTTGAGACGGAGTCTCACTCCATTGCCCAAGCTGGAGTGTAGTGGTGTGATCTCAGCTCACTGCAACCTCCGCCTCCTGGGTTCAAGCAATTTTTCTGTCTCAGCCTCCCGAGTAGCAGGGACTACAGGTGCCTGCCACCATGCCTGGCTAATTTTTGTATTTTTAGTAGAGACGGTGTTTCCCCTTGTTGGTCAGGCTGGTCTCAAACTCCTGACCTTAGGTGATCCACCCACCTCAGCCTCTCAAAGTGCTGGGATTACAGGCATGAGCCACCATGCCCAGCCTTATTTTCTATTTCTACCCACCTCAATTAAAGTAAAAAAATCAGATGTTGGTCAGGCGGAGTTCAGTTACCACAGGGTTCTGCTATTTTACCATTTCTCTTCCTGCTGTCATTGATGGAAGTGGTCAGGCCATGTAGTTAGGTAAGGCCTGTCAGTCTCACCTTATCTAATCATTTCCATCTACTCATGGCAGACTGCCATAAGAAGAAATGGAAATGGTACTGGGAGGCTTTGGCTGTCTTTTAATTCCTATCACCCTTGAAGTGGTTACTTAATATTCTGTCTATTATTCCTTGTAGAGTCTCTTTGGCATTACAAATTGCCTTATTTTCTCATGGAATTAAATTACTTTCAAATGATTTTTCTCATACTATGGTAGCTTGCATTTTTCTAAGCTGACTCTAGTTTATAATTTTCTGGCATTAGATCCAATCCCGTCATCTTTGTGTATCTGAACACAATTTTTGCCTATTCAAAACAGAACTTCCACTAATATCAATAACCTAATGTTCATTCTCCATTCCAAGTCATTTACAAAATTTTTATTGGGACCAGAGAGAATAAGACCTTCTGCCAAATATATTGTTTGAATTGGATACTGAGCCATTTATCAATTTCCTTTGTTTAAAAAATAGGTTAGCTATTTTAAAATTTATTTGACAATTTTTTTCAAGCTAATTTAAATTTACTTTAGATAACATTTTATTAAATACTGTATCAGATGATTTATTAATTCCCTCCCTCATGTAATTCTGCATTATTTCCTAAACAAATTATTTTTATAATTTTGCCAAGAGCAGCTATGTTATTTTATTTGAAACAACTTGTTTAAATAAATGCTTGGCATTGCTTTGCTATTGCTTGGGATTTTAAAATTACTTTTCCTGAACATAATTGCTTTAAATTAAGAATTGCACTTCTGTTGAAATTTTGAAGGTTATAGTTTTGATTTTTCTTACACTTTTAAAAAATAGGTGAGCTGAGTAACTCCCTTTAATCAAGAATTTATAAGTTACAAACATTCATATTTTCCATAACGAATAAAAAGATAATTCTTTACAAATCGACGTTTCTGTAGAGACAGCAATTTTTTTTCAGTGATATTCTTTTGGACTTTAGGAACAGAGAGTTTTTGTTATTGTTGCAATTTTTAAAACTCTTCTTCAATATACTTCAAATTATCCCTCTTCAATGTTATTTTTAAAGACAGATTTGAATGCCACTAAGCTTCATGTACAAGCTTTTAAAAAAATGTTGTCATTCGTTTCATACCTGCACTCATTTATGTTGTGTATATTCTCTGTAATTCCTATTTTCTTTTCTATTCATTTAAGCTAGGATTTCCTAGCTGGCTCTTGTCAATGTGAGTCTTAATGTAATCACCAAGGCAGATTTTCTTTGGGTTTATTTTTGTGCTCTCTAGCTTAAAATTGCCCTTCATATAATTTGGGACTTTTCGATGCCAACTGATGGGCTGTCATTAGTTTAATGTGTCCATTCGTACAACCTTGTGAGGCCTACACCATCTACATAGTCAATCTTATTTCTCTCTCCCTGGGGTTAAATCAGTATCTACTGTAATTTCCTTTCCCCGTTTTTAACTACATACTATTTTATTGGACTACAGATTACTTTTTTCCAGAATTTATCCAAATATGATATTAAAAATCTTTCCTATATGCTATGCTATGTTTCAACATCTTTCCATTACCTTTAAGTTCAATATTGATCAATTAGCAACATATTTATAAGGAACACTCAATATTTAATTTGAGTGATTAGGCTGCATTTTCAACTTTATCTCAATATACAGTTCAATAAGTTCCTCACATCTTTTCCATATGAGGATATAATTACCTGGCATTTATTTCACAGAATGAGAGATTCTGGATTAAGCCTACATTCTTATGCAGCATTAAATAAATATATGTTGTTTTAAAATTGATGTGTAAATGATCTAACATTACACATACATGTTCGTTCCTTTCTTTCCCCTAACAATTATATCTAACATTTTATGTAAATAAGATTAAACTCTGGCCAGGCGCTGTGGCTCCCCCTAGAATCCCAGCACTTTGGGAGGCCAAGGCGAATGGATCACTTGAGGTCAGGAGTTTGAGACAAGCCCGATCAACATGGTGAAACACCATCTCTACTAAAAATACAAAAATTAGCCCAGGTGTGGTGGCACGCACCTGTAATCCCAGCTACTTGGGAGGCTGAGGCATGGGAATCCCTTGAACCTGGGAGGCGAGGTTGCAGTGAGCCAAGATTGTGTCAGTGCACTCCAGCCTGGGCCACAGAGTGAGATCCTGTCTCAGTAAAAACAAAAGATTAAACTCTCCTTTGTCTCCTTTTGAGTCAAACTTTCACTTCCAGCAGAAATGTTCAGTCTTTGATTTTCTGAACTCCTCCTTTTTTTTTCTCCCCTAAAGGGCTTTTTTTCTCTTTTTTTTTGACAATATTGTAAAAAATTAAGGAATACATGAAGTTTATTCAAATATCCACTACCAAGAAGTAATCATTTATGAAATGACATTATGGAAAAAAAAGGACCAACATTAAGTATAAAATGATAGCTTGAAACCAAGAGTTCAAGACCAGCTTGGGCAACATAGCAAGAACCTGTTTTCAACAAAAAGGAAAAATAAAATAAAATAAAATGAGGCCATTCTCTGTGTTGCCTACCCCAGCTTTACACAACAATACTAGTGTCTTGGATGTTAGGGGATTTCTGTTGGGGTCTGACAGAGACCACTTAGTGTACTTTTTTGGGACTCGACTTCCTTGACATCCAGCTCTAATTTAAAAGTCTTTGATTATCATCACAGCTGAAAATGCCACAAATCTGTTCTTCTTTTAAAAAAATTGTAGTAAAATATCATTTTGTCATTCTTAGGTGTACAATTTAGTGACTTTAAATATATTTACGTTGTTGAGCAACCACCACCAACATCCATCTGCAGAACTCTTTTTATCTTGCAGAACTGAGACCATTTGCCTGTTAAACAATAACTCCGTATTCCCCACTTTTCCCAACCCCCTGGCAAGCACCGTTCTGCTTTTTGTCTTTGAGAATTTGACTACTTTACAGACATCATGTAAATGAAATCATACAATGTTTGTCCTTTTGTGTCTGGCTTATTTCACTTAGCGTAACGTGTTCCAGGTTCATCCATGTTGTAGCATGTGTCAGAATTTTCTTCCTTTTTAAGGCTGAATAATATTGCATTGTATGTATGTACTACACTTTGCTTATCCATTCTTTTGTCAATGGACTTTTGAGTTGTTTGTGCCTTTTTCCTATTTTGAATAACACTGCTATGAACATTGTTTACAAATATCTGTTCAGGTCCCTGCTTTCAATTATTTTGGGTATATACCAGAAAATAATATTGCTGGGTCATGTGGTAATTCTATGTTCAATTTTTTTTTAAGAACCCACACATGTTTTTACCTGTAAGATGATAATTCCTCTGATTATACTCATTTTTAGCAGAAATTTTATTCTCTTGTGGCTTCTGACTTCATTTTCAGTTTTTAACAAGTACAAAAACAGTGGTTAAATAAAACGCCAAGAATTATGACACTCCTGGTTTAGTAATGTTTAAAAAAAGGCATAAAATTAACTTTTGGAAATGATAAGCTATAGATTCTCTTTATAGCAAAACCAATTTCTTTATTTTTTCAAAATTATTATTTTAAAAACTGAGTTTTACTCATGATTATCTTTTGAAAATATTCCAATATTTGAAGTTTTCATAGTATTTTTTCCTACTATAAAGCTTACTTTAAAAGGAAACAGAAATATGATTTGCTGAGGCAAAATTATAGGGGTATCCTTTAAAAAAATAAACCATTCCTAAAGATCTGAACTTAGAAAACAAGTCCATTAGAAGATGATTATCTGTGTTGTCAAAAACAGATCTTGAATTGATCAAAGGTTTCTTTTAACTAGTTTCTTGATGCATTTTTTTGAAAGGATTTGATTTATTAATAATTTTCTAAGAAGCCATTGTAAAGACATTATGGCAAAATTATCTTGATTTGTAGTTGAGTAATTAGAATTTGTGATATTTGTACAGGGTTCATGAAGTTGGCTTTTTTTGCAGAAGTTGTTTGAGGAAAAATAAAAGCCTGTTAACAAGACTATAAACAAGGTTCCAAAGGAAAATGATTGCCTATTGAAGAGAGCCAAAGTGTTTTCAAGCATTTAAGAAATAGTAATTTAGGGACAAACTGCCATTTGAGTGTCCTGCAGAGGCTAACAATGCTTATGCTGAAGCTGTAATATGCTAGCTTCAAGCCATTCTTATTGATTAATGCTTTAATGGGCTTTTTGCTAGGCAACATTTAGTTAGCACAGTTATTATACATGTTTGACTGTATAAAATTGCATTTATTGAATATCCAGTTTGGGGAAGATAAAGGAGAAAATTACACTTTTCTTGAGTTGTCTCTGGCACTACAGTTAGGTTGCTGCCTTTTAAATGCTTGAAATTAAAGCTTTCATCTTGAATTATCATAGTATTTCTACTTTTATTTTCTGAGTATGGTCTATAGTTACAGCTGCTGACAAAGAATGGAATCTGGCTAACATAAATTTGAGAGAAGGAAGAAAAAGCTGGTTTTGGATCAGGATTTTGGGTTCTGGGACAGAGATTTACCAACATCTGTTTCAAAGGAGAAAATAGAAGCCCACCCTAGAAGTCTAAGGGTCATCAGGAAATAGACAAACATCAGGATATTATATTAAAGCACATCTGTCTCCACTTTGGCATGAAAAGCCTATATTTAGATATTATTTTAAGAGCTATGTTTAAAAATGCTGATAAAGTAGATTCCATACTCATTTTTTAGTCAACTGTGTTATTTTTCTTTTTCACAGATGTGCACACTTGGTACTATAGTTTGAATATATTTTCTACCAAGACCAAAATTTAAAAAGTAAAAGTATGGAATTTCTGTCTTCTCCATCCTGGCTTAAAACTTTGGAGCATACCTCGAATAGCTTATGCATCGTTGGTGGAAAGTCCTCGCATCATTATTTTACCTTGTGTGTATACGTGCATGTGTGTATTTCACTGTTGTTGCTTGGGGCCTCCTCAGTTGGTGTGGTATATTGGGTCTTCAATCACCTGGTCATACCAGGCCTATTGTAGCCCTGGAGATTTGGTGCCTGTTTGAATCAAGTCTGGTAGCAACCTTCTGTAGACCTAATTCTTTCAGCTGTGATTTGTTATAGAAAAAATAACTGTTTGAATCTGAGATCTAGGCCAGCTCTTATCAGCTACTGAGGGTTCTGTTTGTGGAGGTGCCCCCTGTGCATGCTGAAGCCAGATTTTGGCACAGTTACAGAGACACACAGAGCCGCATTGGTTTCACAATTCTAGACGTAAATAGCCTATTATGGGTTGGATTTAGAGTTACTTACTGTAGTATTTTAGTCAGTTTGGGCTGCTATAAAAAATACAATAGACTGGGTGACTTAGAAAACAGAGATTTATTTCTCACAGTTCTGGAGGTTGAGAAGTCCAAGATCAAGGTGCTGGCAGATCCAGTCTGGTGAGGGCTTTCTTTTTGGTTTGCAGAGAGCTGTCTTGTATTCTTATGCCGTGTGGGGATGGGGAGGGAGAGATATCTCTTTTGCATCTTTTCTTATGTGGACACTAATCTCATTCATGAGGGCACCACCCCCTTGATCTATTAATAATCACATCCCAAAGCCCCACCTCCCAATACCATCACGCTAGGGATTTAGGCTTCCACATTCAGTCTATAGCCTATAGTTATTCATTTTTACAATAAAAGATGTACTTATATTTTTCTTCATATCTTCTCTTCCTGGTCACTGGTTTGGTTTTTCATTCTGGAGAAGAATAAGAGGTAATTTCCCCACAATTATAATTTATTCCTGGAATCAATTATAATTTATTCAGCAGCAGGAGGGTTACTTTATAAGTTTGAAAGAAACAAGAAGATATGCTTGGCTTTGCTAAAAAAAAGGTATTATTACTATTATTCAGTTATTAAGAGAGGGAGAGTCTTAGTTTGGTGCTAATATATCCTTAACAACAACCTAAAATCTCCTATTTAAAAAAAGAGAGAGTAGGACCCAAGCTCAGAGGCTTTAGTAGGCAACTGTTTCCAGTGAGAATTTAATGACATTACTGTGTTTTTACTTCTTTAGAATTTCCTTCTATTTATGGCAAATAGAGCAGCTTTTAAGATTTCTTTCAAACTCTTGTTGGACCAGAAGTTGAAGTAAACTCTGGATTGTTTTATTTAATCCTTATAATAACTCAGTGTGTTTGAAGCTATTTTATTTTATTTTATTCTTTTGAGACAGAGTCTTGCTGTGTCACACAGGCTATAGTGCAGTGACACAATCGTGGCTCACTGCAACCTTGACCTCCTGGACTCAAGCCATCCTCCCACCTCAGCCTCCCAAGTAGCTGGGACCACAGGCGTGTGCCATCATACCTGGCTAATTTTTAACCATTTTTTTGTAGAGACGGGGTCTGCCTATGTTTCTCAGACTGGTCTCAAACTCCTAGGCTCAAAGTGCTGGGATTACAGGCATGAGCTACTGCGTGAGTCCTGAAGCTGTTTTAAACCACATTTTACATATGAAAAAAACGGAGACTCAGGGAGATTAAGTAACTTGTCTAAAGTCACTTATATTGTGGAAATCTAGAATTCGGATTCAGCTCTGTCTGAGTCCAGAGCCCAAACTTTGACCCACTGTGCACATGGTCTGTGCACCAGAGGGAAAAAGCAAGTTTCAGGCCATCTCTACTCATGTCCAGCAGTTCTTGCTAGCATCCTACGGGTAGCACAGAAATTTATATGTGCCCAATTCCTTCTGTCCACAGACTAGCTGTAGTAATGTCACATACTGAAATTCAAGATAATAACATTCTCAGAGGGCTTTTCTTTTTAGGAGTGGGAACAGTTTAAAATAAAACTACTTTCCTCCACCAATGGTATGTTTATATATATATATATATATATATATATATATATATATATATATACATACATATATATAGAAGTAAAATGGGACAAAAAGTAGTAAAAATATTTAACCCAATTTATTGTCACTCACGGGCAGCTGAATATCCTGGAAGAGACATCAGACTGCATGCGAGAGGGGAGTTCTAGTACCTAACCGAGCAAAGTAGGTCCAGAAACCACTAGAGATTTCTGCTGCTTCACTGACCTAAGCTATGGTTAAATTAAAACAATGATTTTTGGCCTGGTGAGGTGGTTCATGCCTGTAATTCTAGCAGTTTGGGAGACTGAGGTGGGTGGATCACCTGAGGTCAGGAGTTCGAGACCAGCCTGGCCAACATGGTGAAACCCCGTCTCTACTAAAAATGCAAACATTAGCCAGGCATGGTGGCAGGTGCCTGTAATGCCAGCTACTCAGGAGGCTGAGGCAGGAGAATCGCTTGAACCCAGGAGGCAGAGGTTGCAGTGAGCTGAGATCAAACCACTTCACTCCAGCCTGGGCGAAAGAGCAAAACTCCTTCTCAAATAAAATAAAATAAAAAATAAAACAATGATTTTTAAGCAGCTTTTTAAGATGAATTATATACTTTTAAATCTTTTGTATAAAAATGGATAAAAGTGGAGCCGTTCTGATTTCTAAATTAGGGAGGAGGGATAGTACTTGGATCTGTCCATATAAATTTAATTCCAAACTCCCCCACAACTTCCTACCACTGTGATCTTTGGCGAGTTACTTAATCTCTCTAAGCCTCAGTTCTTTTATCTGTAAATTGGGGTATAACAATAATATTCACCTTATAGAGTGGCTGTGAATCAATGTAAAATCCTGAGAACAGCACCTGGAACATAGAACAATTGTTTATGTTATGGTTTTATTTTTGTTGGAAGCTGGTTGAAGAAAAGATACAAATCACTGCTTAAGAGCAATTTAGCTGGTTGATCTCTAAAATCTCAGAATTCTATTCTGTGTTTCTATACTAGAAATTTCTAGAGCATAACTCAGAATACCAAGCTTAAGAATCCATCAAATTACCATATTTAGGAGTGTTTTGTGCTTGCTTGTTAATTTTATGCCTTAAATTCTAGGAAACGTTGTTGATAGCTATGTGCCTATCATCTGTGCTATTTTTCTCAATGTGATTAGTCTCTGGAAGGTTGAAATCAAAATGTTTTGGAAGTAACACCAAAGAAAATAAGTCTAGGCTTTGTTGGTTATCCCTATTTGTTGTGAAAATGTCCTTCAGCGACTAGAGGATAACACTTGCACAGAGCACCTGCTTTCCTTGATGTCACACATTGTGTTATTTATTATATCTTGGGAACAATAGTGTCTGCTCCAGAGGCATATTGCTGAAGTGTTTAATTATCCAAAGGCCCTTGATTTCATCAGTACCTCTGGGTCCTTGACCCCTGACCTTTTTGGCTCCAGAAAAGCTGCAGGTACAGATCTATTTGCCGGTCAACAAGCTGGTATCAAGTCTCCTCTTTGCCCCATTCCTACCCCCTTTTCAGTAAACAATACATTCTAATATAAAATAGATGGGATGATAGCTTATCAGGGAAACTGCCAAGACCCCAGGGTCTCTGTCTTCTTGGAAAATTACTAAGCCACATTTAATACCGTGGAAATCAACTTCCTGAAGCCCAGAATTAGCCTGCCCTTTTGGTATTAAGCAGCACTGCTGATACAATCTATACTAAAGGCAGAAGAGAAATGGGGATCTCTACCCTACTGTCTTAAAATAAATACAGGCAAATCTGTTAGAGGAATTCATTGCATTTTAAAACTCAGAAGGATGTGAGAATAAGCATAAATAGATAGCTGCAAATGGAGAAAGGATAAATGCCTTTGGCGCAAATTCTTCATTATATAGGAATTAGAGTAGATGCTAAGAAGAATCAAAATGTTATACATGCTCTACCTTTAAAAGTTAATTATGATTTTAAAATAATTCAGTAGAGTGGCTACGATTATAAGCTTTCAAGGCAGACTGCCTGAGTTGGAATCTCAGCCATGCTATTAATTAGGTGTGTGATCTGGAATAGTTACTTCCCTTGCTGTGATTTTGCTCCTGCATCTGTGAGATGGAGTTCTGGTTATCTACTGCTGTCTAACAAACTACCCCCACCATTGAATTGCCTAAAGCAACATCCATTTTGTGAAAACTCATGATTTTGTGGGTCAGAAATCTGTGCAGGACTCTGCTGGCGGTTCTGCTCCATGTGGCACTGATTGGGTCACCTGGTGGCATTCAGTGGGCAGCTGCTTAGTTCTGGAGGTCCATGATTTCCCTCATGGTCTGGCATCTCGACGGGGCAGCTGGAAAGCTGCGCTCAGAGCCTCTGGAGGTGGTGTCTTCAGCAGGGTAGTTGGGTTTCTTACAATGGAGGCCCGGGGCTCCAAAAGTGAGGGCACAGGAGGCAGGAAAAGGAAGCTCTTAAGGCTTGGCCCTGGAAATGGGCACTGCGTCATTTCCCCATAAACTCATGGTCAAAACAGTCACAGAGCCTGCTCAGATTCAGGGAGGGGTCTTTGACTTCACCCCTTCATGGGAGGGGTGTCAAAGATTTTGCGGCCCTCTTTAATCAACCACAGATGGGGAGTATAGTAGTGCTGATCTGATAAAGTAATTGTGAGGATTAAATAAGACAGTATCTATAACGTGTTCAACAGCATCCATCAGATTAAATGTTCCATGTGTTAGATGTTATATGTTTATATATACTATTTCTCTATATAAATGTATACATGTATAATTATATTTATAAAACTATATATTTATAGGCAATCTGACATGTATGCATACTATAGCTATGTAGGTAGGTGATCTATGTATAATTACATTTATATGATTACATTACAACAAAGCAGAGGCTGATGTGGATATGAACAATCCTCAAGTAATTTCTACATCAGCTTTCTTAGTATTTGCATAGTGAATCGCTTTCCTTTCTGGGGGAAATAAGAGAATCGCTGCAGAAAAAGAGATTTATTTATTGAATTGTTTTATTTTAACTAAAACTAAACATCACTGGACACTGAAGTGACAGAACTGCTCCTGTGTGTGGACTCTCAGGAGGGGGTGGTGGCTGAGGCACTCAGCCCACTGGCCTTGAGGAAGGAAGGTCAGTCAGGCAGTATGTTTGATGGGGAGCAGAGGACACTGGAGAACTATTTTACTCCTAAGAATTATTTTACTGCTTTGTGCTTTCAAGTCTCACCTTTAAGGAGCCACATTGTAATCAATAATTGGAGAGTTAGCTTCCATGCCGAGAGACTGAGAGAAAGAAAGCAGTGGTCCTCTAAGAAGAAAAATTTCCAAATACAAAACAAGGTCACACATGAAAAGGCTAACATGACAAATGTGCCAGCGTGTTGTAGGAAGGCCAAGGATCTAGAAAAGAAATGGAAAATCCTATACATAAAGACATCAGAGGCAGCCTATGCTCATGAAAAGAAAAAGGGTTAGGCCAGGGAATGGGGTCATTCAAAGAACATTAAGGGGTTTCAGAAAGAATAGTTGTGCCCCAGAGGGCCACTAGGCAGAATGGGTTACATTACAAAGCTGTTAGGGTAGCATTTCAGGATGCGAGATGCACCATTTGCCAACAGGAGGGTGTGAGCAGGAAGAAACTCAAATCAGGTTTAGGCAACTCTTATAGCAGGATACCATTCTTTTTTTCTTAAAGTTGAAACTTGAAAGCATCAACTGAAAACTAACGGAAAAGTTAGGAAAATTCTCCATTTTTCACTCCTAACTCATCAGGGTGAGTTTGTCTTTTTATACCACGGTAACATGAAAGCCATTTAAAATGATCATCCTAGAAGACAAACCACAGAAAGGTTCTTGGTTATAGCTTGTGTACTTGCATTGCTTATGAACAGTCCAGGCTCTGTCCCCTGCTGTGTAGAGGGGTCTGGTCTCAGCGCAGTCCTCTGGTCCTCTCTGGCCTCCCTGAGGTCAGCTTTGGGACTTGCACTCCTGGATTTACTCCTGTTATTTGTTAGATATAGAAGTTTATTTTTGCAAACTGTGTTAATGAGCTGATTGCCTTAATTCATTTTATTCTTCAATTGTATTATCAGGTTTTTTTTCCTAATAGATTTTTATGAAGTCTTTGTAAATTAAAAAAATTGGCCCTATTTGTATGTGTTACAAATATGTTCCCAATATGTTGTCAATTAACTTTATTTATAATATGTGTATTTTCCAAATGGATGTTTAGATAAATTTGACCACATAAACATTTAAATTTCTTTTATGGTATCTAGGTTTCATGCGTATTGGCTAGAAGGCATTTCCTATGCCAAGATTGTAAATAAATTCATCTGTTTTCTTCTATTCCTATAAGTTTATTTTAAAAAAATCATTGATTAATCTGCTTTTATAATCTCATTAAAGAATCTTTTGACTAGTCTGGATTTACTTGGTATAAAGACTGAAGAAGGGGCCAGGTGCCGTGGTGTGTGCCTGTAGTCCCAGCCACTCAGGCTGCTGAGGTGGGAGGATTGCTTGAACCCAGGAGTTTGAGTTCGGCTTGGGCAACATACTGACATTCCATCTCTTAAAAAAAAAAGACTGAAGACGGGCGATATCTTTTTCTAAATAGATAGCTAGTTTTCCCACTGTAATTTACAGATAATTCATTTTTCTCCTTTTGATTATAATGTAAGTTCCCATGTGAATTAGAGTATATTTCTGTATTCTCTATCCTTTGATCTTCTCATCTCCTCTTCAGCACCAACCTGTTTTTAATTATTATAGCTCCATGGAAATATTTTAATATCTAGTAGGATTCATCCCCCTTATAGCTTTCCTGTATATAAACAAGATTAGGTAAGAGAATATAATGGAAAAAAGATTCCAATTACCATATTAACTAATAAAAAGAGTTTTGGCACTAAAGAAACGTGCAGACACATAAATTTTAAAAAATTATTCTTAGAACCTAAGAAAAAACTTAAAAAGTTATACTGACAACATAAGAACAACATGCCTTGATATTGGATAGGAAGACTCTGTAGTGTGAAGCTCTCTGTTCTCCCTTAATAAATCCAGAGATTTAATACAATGCCAATTAAAATACCCAAAAGATTTTGAGGAAAACTTAAGAAAATGATACTAAGGCTCTCTTGGAGAAACAAATACACCAGAATGGCCAGAAAACTCCCCTTCCTTTTTGTACCTTATTAAGTCTCTTTAATATTGTCATTTAGTCTTTTATTTATGTATTTATTTATTATTTTTTATTTAGACAGAGTCTTGCTTTGTCGCCAGGCTGGAGTGCTGTGGCGCAATTTCGGCTCACTGCAACCTCTGCCTCCCGGCTTCAAGTGGTTCTCCTGCCTCAGCCGCCCAAGTAGCTGGGACTACAGGCGCCCGCCACCACACCAGCTAATTTTTGTATTTTTAGTAGAGACGGGGTTTCACTATGTTGGCCAGGATAGTCTCAATCTTTTGACCTCATGCTCTGCGCCCCTCAGCCTCCCAACATTTAGGCTTTTTAATACTTATATAAGTCATTCATACTTGTAAAGTGACTGCAAACATTACAGAGGTGTAATAACATTAACAGCCGACAGTGATGGAGGGTTCTAGATGCCAGGCCCTTTACTGAATGCAACGTATATGAAATGTTCATGATCTCATTTCCTCCTGATAACAGCCTTACCAGGTTATCCTCCTTATTTTACAGATGGGTAAAATGAGGCACAGGGGGACTCAATAACTTTTTAAAGATTACTTAAGTGGTACCTGCAGAGCCTGGGTTTTTAACCAGTACACCATTTTGTCTTCCATTACATAAATAAGAAAAAAAGAAAAAGTCCCTCCTTCATCCAGCCTCATTTCCCAGACTCTGTGTATCCGGTTCACTTAGGTACCTATAATCATATAAAATATTTTCATAAAATAGTGTAATTTAATATATACAATGTTCTGTGCTTTATCACTAAACACTATATAAAGGGTTTCTCCATGTCAGCATATATAGAACCACAACATTCTTTTTAGCAGTCACTCAGGATGCAGATGTACCATAATTTAACTATCCTGTATTGATGTGCATTTAGGATGTGACCTCAATTGTTATATTTCCTTTTTCCTCAATCAGTTATCATTAACTCTTATTATTTTGTTGTGACGCTCACTTCAATCTTCTCTTGTAGGCCACTGACAGATGTTTTGTAAGAACGCTGCAGTGAATCTGCTCCACCCAGGAACCTCTCTCTTTAACAATTTGACAGTGCAGCTCACTTTTTGAGCTGTATTTGTTCAATACAGTATTTGAGAGCTGTTCTTTCTTTTAATTCTCAAACGTTATTTTGCATCTGTCTGTGCGTTTTATTTGCTCTCGAAATAGTTCCTCAAAGACGTCGTACATACTATCTGCAGTTTCTTGTTCAGTGCTACCTGCTGGGTTTTATCTTTCCAGGGTATCATAAAGAATTAATCACCATCATGAACATTTATTGACTGTTCCCTATGAACCAGGCCCCATGTTAATAGCTTCATTCTCATCTCATTTCCTCCTCAAAGCAATCCAGGATAGAGAAGATAATGCAGTATAAAGGTCTTTTTTTCCTCTATCTTACACATAAAGAGAGATTGAGGCACAAGGAGGTTAAGAAAGTTGCCAGAAAAAAGGACAAGAAGAAAGAAAGTTGCCTAAGACATGGAGCTGGGACTAGAACTCCATGTGGCTAACTTTTAAACCCAGCCTTTTAACTTCTGTCCTTTATTGCCTCTTTTTAAAGCCATCATCATTTTCTCTGCTTTTTGGACACTAAAATGTCCTTGGGAAGAAATTCCATTCTTTCTTGATTTTCCTTTTCTTTTCTCATTGCCTTCACATTGCCTCAAACGCTTCTCATTTATTCATTTATTTGTTTTTTGGCTTCAGTTTCCATCCTTTTCCCCTTTCTATGTGCATTTCATGCTACCACAGCTGGGAGCATTTATTTTTATTTTTATTTTTTTATAAAGACTTTGGCTTTCTTCCTTCCTTTGAGTTTTCTTTGTATCATTTTTAAAATATATCCTGCCATTCTCTTATCCCTTCCAAAGTCAGGAGGGCTTCCTTCAACTTGATCATTCCTCTTACATCCTTATTTCTTCTTGTTTGAAGAAAATTTCGTCATCTGACACATACTTCTGCAAAATATCCCTCATTTTGCTAAATTATTTTCAGTTATTTCCTTATCATTAATAAAGTAGCTGTATTTCTCTCATAGCTCAAAGTTTCTTGGTCCATTTCTCTTTGGGGGGACTGTGTGCTAAATAAGTAACCTTTAAGGTATTTGTTCTTATTGAGTGATTCTAACTGTTTAGATTTTTGGGTCACTTTGATTTCCTTTCAATACTGTCACTTTTTCTTTTGCTTTCTTTTTTTTTTTTTTTTTGAGACAGAGTCTTGCTCTGTCGCCCAGGCTGGAGTGCAGTGGTGCGATCTCTGCTTATTGCAACCTCTGCCTCCCAGGTTCACGCCATTCTCCTGCCTCAGCCTCCTGAGTAGCTGGGACTACAGGCGCCCGCCACTACACCTGGTTAATTTTTTGTATTTTTAGTAGAGACGGGGTTTCACTATGTTAGCCAGGATGGTCTCGATCTCCTGACCTCGTGATCCACCCGCCTTGGCCTCCCAAAGTGCTGGGATTACAGGCGTGAACCACCACACCCGGCCAATACTGTCACTTTTTCAAAAAACTCATTTGAAATTCCTTCTTGCTACTGCTGCACTTAGTATCATGTGTAGGAAGTGAGAGTTGGAAATTCTTTCTCCTTTCCCCTTCCCAATTCATCCTGATCACCATGCATAATCTTACACAAATCTTATTAATCTTTTAAACTTCCAGATTGTATATTTAAAAAGAGGAAAAAAAGAAAGGAAGGAATCCATCCTCCAGTTTTATTCCCTTTCTATATTGACTAGAATGATGATGTTCTTTTACTTGGCGTTTCTTTTATAATACATTTTCTTATTCACATTTAGCCTGTTTTCTTGTTCTAAAATGTTTTCTATTTTCTTCATCTCTTTAACCTCTCAGTATACTAACATCTATGTTATTGGGAGGCTGTGTGATACACTAGAAAAGATCAAAGATTTGGAGCAAGATAGAACTGGTTTTGAACCTGGTTCTGCCATTTACTATCCTGTGTGACCATGAATAAACTACTGAATGTCTTCCAGACTATTTTCTCATCTTAGTGGTAAGAAAATTTACCCTGTAGTTGTAAGTATTAGAGGTAATGAATAAAAATGTGTAGTACAATGCCTGTACATAGCAGATGCTCTACAAATGGGAGCTGCTATTATTATTACTGTCATTAGTGTTTATTATTAGTGGCCTTCTAGATTTATGTTATGTAACTTGGATTTAATTAGTTGTACTCCTCTATGTTTTTTTAGGTAGTTCTTTGCATTTTCTCTGTCCTTTTCTCCCCTTTCTTCAAATCTTTGCATCTTACCTCTTACCTCTCAGGATTTCTTTTACAGAACAGGAATTTATCCTCTCATAGTTCTGGAACCTAGAAGTCTGAAATCAAGGTGTTGGCAGGGCCGTGCTCTCTCCGAAGGCTCAAGAGGAGGATCCTTCCTTGCCTCTTACTAGTTTCTGGTGGTTGCTCGCAATTTTTGATGTTCCCTGGTTGGTAGACACATACTTCAGTCACTGTCTCTATCCACACACAGCAGTCTCTCTTTATGTGTGTATCTGTGTCTCTTCTTTTAAGGACACTAGGGATTGGATCTAGACCCTACAATGATCCAGTGTGACATAATCTTAACTTGATTACATCTGCAAAGACCCTGTTTCCAAAAGATCACATCCATAGGTCCAACATTTTTGGGGGGCAGGGGGCACAATTCAACCCACAACACAAGGGGGAGAAAATGGGATAAATTAATACAGATATGGTGGGAGAGTGGTAGAAAGACCATACCATCAGGTTCCTCATCTATACAGTGGCCATGTGACTGCCTACCTCTCTGCCACATTAACCTTTCTGCTGATCATATGGTTACAAGGACCAGAGCTGAGGTTTGAGTAAGGGAGTCTAATTAGACAGGTCTCTGGGCTCAATGACAAACACTTGCTTTATTGGAGGTAGGTAACTGCAGCTTGTGAATTCGCCTACTGAGCAGCTATGGGCAGAAGACACAAGAGGCCAGGGTGGATTCACCAGTGAGTGGTCAAATAAGCCCTCATGAATATTGAGAGTCTTATATGTCTTATGTTTGAGTGTATCATGAATATTCATGGTACATGGTCCGTCCCTTCTTTTTAATCATTTTATCTTCCATTCCTTCTTTTTTATTCATTTTATCTTTTTTTAACTAGAAAACGTAAGTGGAACACATGAAATATGCTCCATTTGTTTTCTTTGTCTCAATATGTTGTGTGTGTGTATATGTATATAATATATATATATAAAAGCATATATCTGTTTACTATGTCTTATGTGTTTCATGTATCCCACTTATTTTCTTATCTTTTATAGCAGTATTGAATATTCCCAAACAATACAGTAAACACACATTACAAGCATTTAAATAACAGAAAACCTCCATTGAGTCCTTCCTATATACCATCAGCACATTATAGGCATTGCCGAAGTTGATCCTAACTACAGCTCTGTAAGGAGGCAGTTATTAGTGGAGTACATTGTAAACTGATTCATAAGAAACCAAGAAGATTTTGGTACCTGGAGGTGGGATGCCACTGTATCAAAAACTTAAAACCTGGATTTGGTCTGAGACGAGGTGGAGGGTTGAAGATGCGTGGGCCTCTAGAAGAGCGCTAGCAGAAGCCTAAAGGGCCTAGAGGAAGCTGTCAGTGAGGGCCAAAATGAAATCAAGAAAATGGTTAATGGATGCTGGAGGAAAGTGGACTCATGTAGTGGTGGAAATCTTGGTAGCAATGTTGCCTGAAGTAATGTGACAAATAAAAAATGCACTTAATGAATGCTCTAGCTAAGGAAATTTTCAGGAAGAATGTTGGAAGTGCTGCCTGGTTTCTTCTCACTCTCTATAATAAAAAGTGAGAGGAGATAGAAGAGCTAAAGAATAAACTACTAAATATAAAAAGCCAGGACTTATTGGAATTAAAAATAAGGCATTTCTCATTCCCAGCTTCTCCAGGTGGCCAGACAACTCTCAAGAAAGGGCTTCAAGCCAAAGATCAAATCCAGGATAGGATTATTAGATCCTTCGTTCAGACCTCAGGAAGATCTGGGGCACTGTGTAGTAGGGCAGTTCCCAGTAGCACTTTTCAGATAGATGAAAGTTACTCTAAGAATGTTTTTTTAAAAATGGCTACATATTTTACATATTTATGCATTACATGTTTTATTTTGTTACATGCATGGAAAGTAGTGATCAAGTCAATGTATTAGGGGTATTCATCTTGAGTGTTTGTTATTTCTGTGTTTGGAACAATTCAAGTCATCTCTTCTAGATACTTTGAAATATACAATATTTTATTGTTAACTATAGTTAACCAACTATGCTGTTGAACTTTATAACTTAAACCTTCTATCTAACTGTATGTTTGTACCCTTTAACCAACCTCTCTCTTTCTCTCTCTTTTTTTTTTTTTTGAGATGGAGTCTTGCTCTGTTGCTCAGGCTGAAGTGCAGTGGCGTGATCTAGGCTCACTGCAACCTCTGCCTCCCAAGTTCAAGCAATTCTCCTGCTGCAGCCTCCCGAATATCTTGGACTACAGGTGTGCACCACCATGCTCGGCTAATTTTTGTATTTTTAGTAGAGACAGGGTTTCGCATGTTTCCCCAACTGCTCTGGAACTCCTGGCCTCAGGTGATCTACCTGCCTCAGCCTCCCAAAGTGCTGAGATTACCGGCCTGAGCCACCGCACCCGGCCCGATGTCTGTACTCCCCACTCCCACCCACACACCCTTCCCAGCCTCTGGTACTCTGTAGAGTATCCTTCTACTCTATATTTCCATGAGAAAACCTTTTTAAGCTCCCAGATATGAGTGAGAACATGTGATATTTGTCTTTCTGTAACTAGCTTATTTCACTTAAAATAATGGCCTCCAATTCCATTTGTGTTGCTGTAAATGACAGGATTTCATTCTTTTTTTATGGCCAAAGAGAATTCCATTGCGTATATAGGTATATATGTACAACTTTTTTTTTTTTTTTTTTTTGAGACAGAGTCTCGCTCTGTCACCCAGGCTGGAGTACAGTGGCGTGATCTCGGCTCACTGCAACCTCCGCCTCCTGGATTCAAGCGATTCTCGTGCCTCACTCTCCCAAGTAGCTGGGACAACAGGCGCACACCACCATGCCTGATTAATTTTTGTATTTTTAGTAGAGGGGGGTTTCATGATGTTGGTCAGTCTGGTCTGGAATTCCTGGCCTCAAGTGATTTGCCCTCCTCCACCACCCAAACTGCTGGGATTACAGGTGGGAGCCACCATGCCCGGCCCTATATACCACTTTTTAAAAAATCCACTTGTCCATTGATGGACACTTAGGTTGAATCCATATCTTTGCATACTGTGAATGGTGCAGCAATAAACATGTGAATGTAGGTATGTTTTTATATGCTGATTTCTTTTCCTTTGAATAACTATTGAATATTGGGGTTGCTAGATCATATGGTAGTTCTATTTTTAGTTTTTTTGAAAAACCTCAATATTGTTTTCCATAGTGGCTGTACTAATTTATGTTTCCACCAACAGTGTACAAGAGTTCCCTTTTCTCTGCATCCTCACCAGCATTTGTTATTTCTTGTCTTTTTAATCATAGCCATTCCAATGGGTAAGATGATGTCTCATTGTGGTTTTGATTTGCATTTCCCTGATGATTAGTGATGTTGAGCATTTTTTTATATACCTGTTTGCCATTTGTATGTTTTCTTTTGAGAAATGCCTACTATTCATGTCATTTGCCTACTTTTAACTAAAAATATTTGTTTCACTGTTGAGTTGTTTGAATATCTTGTATATTCTGGATACTTGTTCCTTGCTAGTTTAATAGTTTGTAAATATTTTGTCCTATTCAACAGATTGTCTTTTCTTTCTGTTAATTGTTTCCCTTGCTTTGCAGAAGGTTTTTAGTTTAATATGGTTCCATTTGTCTATTTTTGTTTTTAATTGCCCATGCTTCTGAAGTCTTAGCCATTAAATCTTTGCCTAGACCAAAGTCCTGAAGTGTTTTCCCTAGGTATTCTTCTGGTATTTTTATAGTTTGGGGCCTTTTGTTTATGTTTAAGTCTTTGATCCATCTTGAGTTGATTTTTGTATATAGCGATAGACCCAGTTACACTAAATAGGAGTCCAGTTTCATTTGTCTACATATGGATGTCCAATTTTCCCAGCAACATTTACTGAAGAGACTTTCCTTTCCCTAATGTATGTTCTTGGCAGCTGTAAAAAATCAGTTGGCTATAAATATGTGGATTTATTTCTGGTTTCTCTATTGTGTTTCATTGGTTTATTTGTGTAATTTGAAGTTAGATAGTGTCATGTCTCTAGCTTTGTTCTTTTTGCTCAGGATTGCTTTGCCTATTTGGGCTCTTTTTTTATTCCGTATGAATTTTTGGATTGTTTTTTCTATTACTGTGAAAAATGACATCAGGATTTTGATAGAGATTGCATTGAATCTGTAGATTTCTTTGGGAAGTATGATCATTTTAACAATATTAATTATTCCAAAACATGTGCATGGGATGGCTTTCCATTTATTTCTATCCTCTTCAATTTCTTTCATCTGTGTTTCGTAGTTTTCCTTGTAGAGATTTTTTCACCTTCATGGTTAAATTTATTCCTATGCATTTTTTGTAGCTATTATACATGACATTGCCTTCTTGATTTCTTTCTCAGCTAATTAATTATCGGTGTGTAGAAACGCTAATGATTTTTGTGTGTTGATTTTATATCTCGCAACTTTACTGAATTTATTTATCAGATCTATGAGTGGTTTTGGTCAAGTCTTTAGGTTTTTCTAGATCTAAGATCATATTATCTGCAAAAAGGGACAATTGGACTTCTTATTTTCCAATTTAGGTGCTTTTAATTTGTGTCTCTTGCCTGATTGCTCTGGCTTGGATTGCCAATATCATGCTGAATAAGACTGGTGAACGTGGGCATTCTTGTTCCAATTCTTAGAGGAAAGGATTTCAGATTTTTTCTATTTAGTATAATGTTCAAGAAGATGTTAGCTGTGGGTTTGTCATATATGGCCTTTATTATTTTGAGGTTATGTTACTTCTATGACTAGTTTGTTAAGAGGTTTTTTTTTTTTAATCATGAAGGGATGTTGAATCTTATCAAATACTTTATCTGTCTCTATTGAGATGATCATGTGGTGTTGTTTTTCATTCTTTTGATGTGACACACCATGTTTATTTATTTGCATATGTTGAACCATACTTGCATCCCTGGGATAAATCCCATTTGATCATGGTGTATTATCTTTTTGATGTGTTGTTAGATTTGGTTTGCTAGTATTTTGCTGATAATTTTTGGGTCTATGTTCATGAAAGATATGGGCTTGTTTTTTTTTTATTGCATCCTTTTCTGGTTTTGGTACCAGGGTAATGCTGGCCTTGTAGAATAAGTTAGGGAGAATGCTCTCCTCTCCAATTTTTGGAATAGCTTGAAGAGAACTGTGAGTTCTTCTTTGAAAGTTTGGTAGAATTCAGCAATGAAGCCATCTGGTCTGGGACTTTGTTGGGAACTTTTTATTACTGATTCAATTTCATTACTTGTTATTGATCTGTTCAGGATTTCTATTTCTTCCTGATTCAATCTTGGTAGGTTGTCTGTGTCCAGGAATTTATCCATTTCCTCTAGGTTCCCAGTTTGTTAATATATAGTTATTCATAATCATCTCTGACAATTTTTCCTATTTTTGTGGTATCAGTTGAAATGTTTCTTTTTTATTTCTGATTTT
The DNA here is from genome assembly GCF_029289425.2 of Pan paniscus. Lineage (NCBI taxonomy): Eukaryota > Metazoa > Chordata > Mammalia > Primates > Hominidae > Pan > Pan paniscus. Next base: position 59,985,210 of record NC_073264.2, read on the forward strand.
GTTTACTTGAGTCTTCTCTCTTTTTTTCTTGGCTAGTCCAGCAAACAGTTTATCAATTTTATCTTTTCAAAGAACCAACTTTTCATTTTGTTGATCCTTTGTATTATTTTAGTCTCTATTTTGCTTAGTTCACTCAGATTCTTATTATTTCTTTTCTTACAACAATTTTGGATGTGGTTTGTTACTGCTTTTCTAGTTCTTTAGGTCCATCATTAGATTGCTTATTTGAATTATTTCTACTTTTTTTTGATGTAGACATTTATTGCTATAAACTTCCTCTTAGCATTGCTTTTGCTCTATCCCATAGCTTTTGGTAGCTTGTGTTTTGATTCTCATTTATTTCAGTAAATTATTTGATATTCTCCTTAATTTCTTCCTTGATCCGTTGGTCATTCAAGAGCATGTTTGTGCAGTTTCCAAGGTTTCTGTTATTAATTTCTAGTTTTATTCCATTGTGGTATGAGAAGATGCTTGATATAATTTCTATTTAATTTTTTTGATATTTGTTTTGTGTGTTAATGTATTGTCTAGCCTAGAAAATGTTCCACGTGCCGAAGAGAAGAATGTATATTCTATAGCTGTTGGACGAAATGTTCTGTAAACGTCTGTTAGGTCCATTTGGTCTAATGTGCAGTATAAATCCAATGTTTCTTTGTTGATTTTCCATCTAGATGATCTGTCTAATGTTGCGAGTGGGGTGTTGAAATCCCAAACTATTGTCATTTTGGAGTCAGTCTTTCCCTTTAGATCTAATCATATGTGCTTTATATATCTGCATGCTCCAGTGTTGGGTGCATATATGTTTAGAATTGCTATATCCTCTTTCTGACTTGATCCCCTCATCATTATACAATGATATAGTAATTCTTTATCTCTTTTTACCGTTTTTGACTTAAAGTCTGTTTTATCTGATATAAGTACAGTTACTCCTGCTTACTTTTGGTTTCTGTTTGCATGACATACCTTTTTCTATCCCTTTATTTAGAGTCTGTATGTCTTTACAGGTGAGATTAGGTTCTTATAGGCAGCATATATTTGAGTTTTTAAAAATTCATTTGGATAGTCTGTATCTTTTAAGTGGAAAGTTTAATTAGTTTATATTCAAGGTTATTATTGATATGTGAGGGCTTATTCCTATCACCATAATAATTGATTTCTGGTCATTTTGTATATCCTCTGTTCCTTTCTTTTTTCTCTTATTGCTTATTATTTTAGTTTGGTGGTTTTCTGTAGTGGTAACATTTGAGTCTTTTCCTTATCTATTTGCTCTACCAGTGGGTTTGATATTTTTGTGTGTTTTCACGATGGTAGATATTGTTCTTTCACTTCTGGGTGTAGAACTTCCTTAAGCATTTCTGGTAGGACCAATCTGGCGCTGATGAATTCCCTGAGCTTTTGCTTATCTGGGAACAACTTTATGTCTTCTTCATTTATGAAAGACAACTTTGCTGAGTATAGTACCTTTGGATGGCAGTTGTTTTTCTTTCAGCACTTTGGATATATCATCCTATTCTCTCCTGGTCTGTAGGTTTCTGCTGAGAAATTTGCTGTTAGTCTGATGGAGTTTCCTTTATAAGTGACTAGATGCTTTTCTTCTGCTGTTTTTAGAATTCTCTGTTTGTCTTTGACTTTTGACAGTTTGACCACAATGTGCTACGGAGAAGACTTTTCTGAATTGTATCTATTTGGTGATCTCTGAGTCTCCTGTATCTGTCTGTCTAAATCTCTTGCTAGACTTGGGAAGTTTTCATCTATTATTTTGTGAAATAAGTTTTCTAAACTTTTGGTCTTCTTTTTGCCTTCTAGGGTACAGAAATTGGAATATTTGGTTGCTTTATGGTCTCCCATATGTCATGTAGTCTTTGCTCATTCTTTTAAAATTCGTTTTCTTTTTTTTTTGTCTGACTGGGTTATTTCAAAAGACTTATTTTCACATCTTAAACTTCTTTTTTTTTTCTTGATCTAGTCTAGTCTATTGTAGAAGCTTTTGAATGTATTTTGTAATTCATCCAATGAATTCTTCAGTTTTAAAATTTATGGTTGGTTCTTTTTTATGAGATCTATCTCTTTGGTGAATTTTTCATTCATACCCTGAATTGTTTTTCTGACTTTTTTGTATTATTTTTCAATATTCTCTTGCATCTCACTGAGCTTCTTTAATATCAATATTTTGATTTTTTTCTGGGATTTTGTAAATTTCTTTTTTTATTGGAATCTGTTGCTGGAGAGTTATTGTGTTCCTTTAGAGATGTCGTATTTCCTTGCTTTTTTATGTTCCTTGTGTCCTTATACTGATATTTGTGCATCAGTGTAGCAGTCACCTCTTTGAATTTTTTGAATTTGCTTTCATAATGGGGTGCTTTTTCCCTGAAGATGTATGTATGGTGTTGATTGGGTAGGGCACTTTGGCTTTGATTCTTGGCGTGTGTGGTAGTGTAGTCTGTGTATGATTTCTTCAGCTATTAACAGAGTTAGTGGTGCCTGTGATTTACTTGGTGGCCTAGGGTTCAGTTGTTAGTGGAGGTTGTGGTGAACTTTTAATGGAGACTGGGATACCAGGTGGGCCAGTCTTCCAGTCCTTGTGGTACAGTGGTGGGCTGAGTATGCTTATTCTTTGGCCCCAGAGTGGTATACATTGGCACTGGTGTTATTGTGTCCAGGCAGACCAATTCTTGGGCCTCCAGGTGGCTTTCGAGAGTGCCAGGAGTGGCAGCCATGGGCACTATGAGTGGGCAAATTCTTGGGCTCCTGGGCTGCAGATGTGGCATAGGTGATGTCAGTAGTAGTGGCAGGATACCCTCTGTGTGTCACATTCGTGTTGGCAGTATATGCAACAGGCTGTGCTTGCCAGTGCCCAGGCCTGCAAATGGCATATATGGGTGGGTATCAGCTGTGGTGGTAGCAGCAGGTTGGGTGAGCCCAACCTCAGGCCCCCAGGAGTAATGCTCAGGTGCCTATGATGGTGGAGTGGGATGGTGAATTGGGCTCTATGCCTCAGATAGTGTGCTTGCATACTAGGGGTATGGAGTCCAGCTGGGAGGACCTGCCTTTAGCCCTCCCCACTGGTGTGTATTCAGGCACTGGATGTGGTAGGCAGGGGCAGGGCAGTCCGCAGGTCACTGGTGAAATGCTTAGGTAGGGGCAGCAGTGACTATGCTGTAGGCCTGCTACTAGGAGGGTGGGGTTGCTTTCACTGGGAGCAGCCACAGGCAGGTAGCCAGGGGTGTATGCTTTGCTATTGCTTCGGCCCCTTTGCAGCAGCCCACAGCAACACCAGCTGCAAGCAGTGTGAAAGTGCATGGCCACCCCTTTGCTAGGGGTTGGGTTGAAGTTGCCTCTGGCAGCTCAGCCTTCATCCTGGCAGTGGCAGCAGTTGGCAGTGGTAGCAGCATGGTGTGGGGTGGCTTTTGTAATGGCTGCTCCTCTGCTGGTGGGGTCGGGTCACTGCCAGTGACTTGTGTTTTGGCACTTATGGTGGCAGCAGCCAGCTGTGGCAGTAGCTATGGGTAGGTTACCCTTCAGGGGAAGTAGCTGCTGGTGGGGAATGTCACTGGGGCTCTGGGGATATGCAGATGCAGGGGCTATTTTTCCCCAGGGCAAGATACAGACTGGTAGGAAATGGGATCTCAAAATAGTGTTGTGCTCTAGCTGCTTTGGACTTAGGAGGTGTATAGGACTCAGTGTGAGCTTCCTTTCTGGAACAATGCTGTTGTGCAGTCTCCAGACAGCTCCCTATGTTGGTCTTAGGTCCTGTGAGGGTCAAGGGGCTCTCCTGTGGCTATAATTGCAGGAGTCCACAGTGGGAATGTGGACCACTTATCTGTTTCCCACATTGAGGAGTCTCTCCAGGCTCCCAGCCAATCTTGGCTGAGCAGGCTGCTCCTCTCCTTCCTTGCCTTAGGTATGTCCTTTCACTCCTCTGTTGAATTTCAGTGTTCTCTCTTAGATATCTATGCAAAATGTGATTATCTACTTACTATGTTGGCTCTTCCTTGTGGAAGAGGTGGTGAGTACCCAATGTATCCAGTCAGCCATCTTGAAGCTGAGCCTGCTAAGGATCTTAAAGGGTGCCTCCTGGATGCACCTCTTAAGCACAAAGGCTTTTAGAAAGTATCTTAGAAATGTTTGGAGCCTCAAAGGGAATCTCAGGAGCCTCAAAGGGAACCTGAGTGAGAACTTATCTCAAAGAGATTTGCAATTGTGGCTTTTGTCTAATGGAATGAACTCCAATAAGATTTATATGAAACTCACAAAGTTTTTCAGAGAGTTATAGTGAAATTATCACTAGCTGGTCCTAAAAAGACAGAAAGTGCAAAACAAAAAGAAGCTTGTTGCTTTAAAGGGAAGAAATCTGAGGGTCTTGGGAGACTGAATGTATTTTGCATGTGGGAGGAATAAAAATAACTTGTGGGCAAAGGGCAGACTCCTGTGGTTTTAAAAAAATGACCCCACGATTTTTTGATACTTTCCCCATTAGAGGTATGTATGGCCTTATGTCCTCTCCTCTTGAATCTCTGCACTGTGGAATGCATATGAATTGCCCCTGCCAAGCCCTGCTCAAATGGCAGATTTGTAGACAAAATAAATGATTGTTGTCTTAAGCGACTGATATGGTTTGGCTGTGTCCCTACCCAAATCTCATCTTGAACTGTAGCTTCCATAATCCCCACCAGTCATGGGAGGGACCCAGTGGGAGGTAATTGAATTATGGGGGCAGGTTTTTCCCATGCTGTTCTCATGACAGTGAATAAGTCTCAGGAGATCTGATGGTTTTATAAAGGGCAGTTCCCCTACACACGCTGTCTTGCATGCCACCATGTAAGACATGACTTTGCTCCTCCTTTGCCTTCCACCATGATTGTGAAGCCTCCCCACCCATGTGGAACTGTAAGCCCATTAAACCTCTTTTTATTTATAAATTACTCAGTCTCGAATATGTCTTTATTAGCAGCATGAGAACAGACTAATACAGCAACTAAATTTGGGGGTGCTTGGTTATGTAGAAATAGACAACTGAAATGCCCCATTTTATAAATGAGAAAATTGAGACACAGAGAAATTAAATAACTTGTCCAAGGCCACATAGCTAGCAAGTGACAAACTCATGTGCTTCATTGTCTAAGCTTTTACTCTCTATGCTACAGGACTTCTCTTGTGCCAATGCCATCTTCTCCAAATGATCTTCCAATTATTCTTTGCTTTCCTCTGAAGACTGCCTGAGGAGAAAAGTGCACTTCTGCATGTATACATTGACATCCTGGTTTACCTACTATTTGTGAGCCTGAGCTCTGGATCCAGTCTCAGCTTTGGCAAAATTCAGCTTTTGAGCAAGCAAAGCTGAAATCCAGACCTCGGAGCTGGGTGGATCAACTCCATCATCAGCACATGCAAGGCTGCACAGTAAGGCTGGCAGCCAGCACCTTCTCTGGCTCATAGGTTGGTGGAGTCTTCAAACAAAAAATCCTTACTGCTATAATATGTATTCATGTATCTCCTTTCTGTTTCTTGAGGTTTATAATTTGTGTTAGTTTTTTTCTTACATTTTTAGTGTCTTTTTATTCTACCGATTTCATTTTCTAACCTCTTCACTCTCACTCCTGAATCCTAAATTAATCACCTTTATTTTTCTCATTTTCTTCTGGAAGCCTCTTCTCTGGTTTCTCCTTTTAAAGCCTCTGGAGTTCTCTCTACATTCATTTGGCAGATGTTACTGGCTAAGTTATTCATTCATGTTAACTGGCCCAGCTGTGTAGGCCTCTTCTTGTTTTGATGTGAATTGGACTGTTTGAATAAATATGTTTTAATTTTGTCATTAAAGAGATTGTATACAATTTGTTTGAAAAGGATGAAATATGGGTGCCTTGTTCTTTTAAAGTACCTAAATGATTTTTTTGTGCACATAGCTTAGTCTTTTGGATTTATGTGTCAATCAATTGACCTCCTTATCTATATTCATCCATCCATCCATCCATCCATCCATCCATCCATCCATCTTCCACTTATTCTTCTATCATGTCTTTTTGGCTATCTAATCTTACCTTCCCTATCTTTAATTGAAAACAACATTGTGGGAATTTAACCCCCCCGCCTTGCTACAATTCTCTTTCTCATGTGTAATTTCTATGTACATATTTCAAATGTGCTGTTGCTTTCCCTGTAACAGTTAGAACATCATTATGTCCCTTTAATTTTAACACAAATTGCTTGTTTTCATTGTTGTCATTTTTGAGAATAAAACATTTAGTCTTGGCCTGTTAAACAGAATTGCCAAAAAATATTTGTAGATCTAGTCTTTTTCTCTGAAATAGGCTTAAAAAAATCTACTTCTGTTGATGAATTGAAGCTCTTCTATTTTCTGGAATTTAAATGATTACAAATGATACCCTGTGAGTTCATCCTGATTTCATTAATAACCAGAGTTCTTACCTCGGTATCTGTCTGGGGAGCTGCTCTCATCAATGCCGAGTGAATCCACACCACAAATCTTCCCCTGAAAGCCTTCCTGCTGTCCTCCCTTCACTGACGTGGCTTAGCTTTTCTTATCTTCTGCTGAAGCCTTAATGGAAGACAAAATCGACAGGCTAGCGTGTTCTGCTTGGCTTCTTTTCCTGCCCCCTCCTTCTTTGTTCCTTCTCTTCTTTATCCTGCCTCAGTTGTCAGCTTTATTCAGTCTCTCCTGTTTAGACTTCCCATCTACTGCTGGCAGTGGGTACTGTCTCGGTTTCTGCGGAAATCAGGAGAAAAAGCAATATTTAGTCCATCTCAACTTTCACAGTTATTTTCTTTCTACTATTAGCTTTGAAGTTCCTACTTTCCTACCCTGAGTGTTGACATCTTTTGTTTGGAGCATATTTGTACTACAGCTTTCTCTCTCCCCCTCTAAGTTAGCTCATATTAACCACAGCATCCAGTCTCATTAGCTTATCTATTGTAAATTATTTTCAACTCCCTACTCTAAACAAAATGGGAGGCCAGTTCATACTTCCTGACTTATATATGTTACAACCTGTATAATAAACTTACTCTATGCAGATACCCATTTCTAACTCTTTCCAGTGAAGTGGCCTATTTAGGACCATTTAAAACTATATTAGAGTCCTATTTGCTTTGCCTTGAGATGGTTGCAGTCACCTTATTTTTTAGTACATGCAACTAGCTTTCCTTGTTTTCTCTTTCAGAATCTCGGAAGTATATTTTTTTAAAAAGAAAAGTATTTTGAAATTATAACACAAAGCTAACTCCATGTCAAAAATATTTGAATAAAAATTCTATTAGAATAAACATTTGGATTCTGTAAGACTATAATATATAATAGTTGGATCAAGGAGGGTGAATACATTTTGTGGATGTTATCGTGTGGAAGATTATGTTTTACTTTTTTATTCATGGTAAAATTTTAAGGGGAAATAACAACAAATATTTTTCTTTCCCATTTATTTCTAGTAAAAGTTATGTAGCTTTTTTTGTTCCTGATGGAATTCTATAATGACTAAGTCACTGAAACACTTGCATCTCTCTTAGGAGGGACATGTGGAATTTTTTCACAAAAGAAAGAGCGTGTTGTTATAAATGCTTCATGTAACCAGTTTAATACATCACTGAGTAAGAGACACACAGAAAACAATTCCTCTTATTTGGTCCTGGGAGACTGGGCATATGCCTCAGTGTAAAGGTGGGAGGCTTGTGAGTGCTTATTTCCTGGAAGTTGAGAAGCGTCTTTAGTCTACTGTGTTGACAGCAAAGCCAGGATCAACAGATTGTTTTATTAATTTGTTGTAGGTTGAGTTGCTTTTGCCTCTGGGCATTCCTGTGTTCAACTGGGGCTTTTGCCAAAAAAGCCAGAACACCCTTAATCTCCTCTTTCCTCATGAAACTCACAGCTTTGGTTCGTCACAGATCTTGCAGATCTTGGCGGTGCTCTCCTACTCCCCAGTTTTGTCTCAGCACCATATGGCTTTTGACAAAGTCAGGCCACAGCTTCAACCTAAACAGCTTAACATTATCGAAAGCCCAGCCCACTGAGGAAATAACAGTTCTCGTTTATTTCTGTAAGTCATATGGCTGGGAGTGGGAAGAGGGTAGGGAAGTCAGTGTGGTGAGGGATGGGGAACATGTGAAAGATGCAAAGAAAATAGGTGGATGTGGGAGTGGGGAGGGGGCAGTTCTAACAGATAAGATGTAGTGGATTCTGAGCAATATTTTCCAAGTCCAAGAAAAATACATTGCTCATATTCATTTTTTCCCCCTAAGGATAATGAACTTTCACCTGGATTTAAAAAGGAGGAGCCAAAGTCTGGTTTCAATTAACATGTTTTACAATATATGGGGGTGTTTTCCATATTGCTTCCGTAGCTTGCAATGGATGCTTAGGACATAACGATGTCTTACATACTCGGCTGTGGGAATGTGATGTCAGAATCCTCAGGGCTGGGGTGTGGGTGGTGTTGTTTGCCTACACTGAGGTTCTGTGTTCCAGACCTCACCCAACTGCATGCTATTTTTGGCTTGCAACCTCCTACCAGGCAAGCCTGATGAATGTCTAACTTCAAGGGAAAAAGAGAAGAGCAAAATGTAAGGAGCTGAATATCTCCCCCCGCCCACATCAAATTTCACTCCACCCTGTAAGACCTGGAGAACAAGAAGCAAGTTTCAAACCTTTCCACTAAGATCCACAGCAAACTGTGACTCCTGAATGAAGATGATTCTAATGGTGGCAAGAAACCAAGAAGGCCAGATGCTTCATTTTCTGGTCTTCTAAGAAGAGACAAATGATGTATCCATCCAGTGTATAATTTCATGAACTAGCAGAACACTCGGCCTTGTGTAAACACTCGGTTCCAAAACCCAGAAGCAAATAAACCCAGTAGAGAAAACCAGCTTTATTTTTTAAATCCTCCGATGAATTTGAGGTTGGGAAAGGAAAACACACCATAAGAGTGACTGCTATTGTTCTGGATCATGATTTATCTTCAGTCAGCTTGTGAAAATTAACTAGGCTACTTTCCTGAAGAGCTGAGGAGTGGATCTGAGTTATATAAGCTGCTCATCTAACAGCATAGAAACGGATACACAAAGGAGTTAGCCTTCTTGAGGTCACCTTTAAAAGCTCAGACCTCAAGAAATCTGCACGTCATTCAGCTCAGGCCATGCCTTCTCCCTGCTGGGAAACCTGCTGTGGTTCACTTCCCTCTTGGACTTCATTGGCCAGACGGTATGTAGCCCTAACCCAGTTTTCTAATCGTACTTCCCACTTTTAACTTTTTCTTTGCTCTCCAAGTTCTTTATATCTAGGCCCCATTGGTTTACTTGCTCTTCTCCCAAGATACCAGGGATTCTTTGGATGCTGAATGTTGCTCATATTTTCCTTCTGGAGTTGGAATGTCCTACCCGCCTATCTCAAATATGTGGACACTGACCTTCCCTTTAGGAACCAGATCAAATGTCATGATGTCCACAGAGCTTACTCTAGTTGGCCTATTTAGTCTAATGTGTAGCACAATGGGTAAGGGAACAGCCTTGGGTTAGGTAGGCCCAGGTTAAGGTTGTTTTTCCTTTCCTGATTATATGATCCTGGCAAGGTACTTGAGCTCTGAGTTTTTCAGCCCCTCCTCTGTAAAAAGAATGATGAATATAGAACCAATAAATAGGATTAATAAAATTGGGATCAACTCAACAAATATTATTTCATGAATTTAAATTTCAGGGATAAAAAGAAATTTCAAATCATCAAAGAAGATATTTATACATCTATATCTATTAATATCTATCTAAGTATATATTTTGGCCTATTCCAGAGAAAAAATACTAGACCCAGTAAAATAGTTTGTATCAAGTCCATTCTTCCATTTGTTTGTATATTGATTTAACAACCATTTGTTGAGTAGCTAATGTATGCCACGTATATGTTAACATGTATAGTTTATTCTTTCATAAGGTTTAGTTTGGCAAAGAGTGCCAAATATTATGAAAGAACTGGGCCCAGTGGCTCACATCTGTAATCTCAGCACTTTGAGAGTCTGAGGTGGGAGAATTGCTTGAGGCCAGGAGTTCGAGATCAGCCTGGTCAACATACCTAGACTCCTGTCTTTACAAAAAATAAAATTAGCTGAGTGCAGTGGCATGAGCCTGTAGTCCCAGTTATTCAGGAGGTTAAGGCACAAGGATAACTTAGGTCCAGGAGTTTGAGGTTGCAGTGAACTATGATTATACCATGCACCCCACAGCCTGGGAAACAAGAGTAAAGCCCTGTCTCAAAAGAAAAAATTATGAAAGAGAAGTGTAGGATGTTTAGGAATAACAAAAGGGTGAGCTGAACTATCTTGGGTTCAGGTTTTGGAAGTAGCCTCCCCTTGGGCCTTTCTGCTTCCGGTTTTATCCATTTAATTAATTAATTAATTAATTATTATTATTATTATTATTTTGAGACAGGGTCTCACTCTGTCAACCAGGATGGAGTGCAGTGGTGCGACCATGGCTCACTGCAGCTTTGACTTCCCAGGCTCAAGCAATCCTCTCATCTCAGCCTCCTGAGTAGCTGGGACTACATGTATGCCTCACCATGCCTTGCTAATTCTTTTAGTTTGTTGTAAAGATGGGGTCTCGCTGTGTTGACCAGGCTAATCTCAAACTCCTGGGCTCAAGTGTTCCTTTCACCTTGACCTCCCAAAGTGCTGGGATTACAGGCGTGAGCCATCACACCCAAACATCTCTTTTATTATTATTATTATTTTAGAATTGCATCAAAACCAGAGTGATTATTCTCAATCTACTTATGACAGTTCTCTCCTTCAAATTCTTCCATGATTCCCTGATACTTATGCAAAGCTGTCTTTGAATGAGACATGACACAGATGTCTCTTCTGGTCTTCTCAGTCAAGTCATCTTTTCTGTTCTTCTCCTGTGCAAACCCCTCTGGGGAGAATAAATGTCTGCTCTTGGGGGTCTGGAGGTGTAGCTCTAAGCATACCACTGTAAGTTCTAGATTTCACTGAAATCCCTTACAAAGTTATCCAAATATTGCAACCGTGCCACAATATCTGAGTTTATTATACAAACGTTGCAATCCACACCACAGTATCTGAGTTTATTTTAATAGAAAAATAAGAGTGTATATTGTCATGCCTGTTGTTAAGTAAACTGTGCTTCTAAGGCTGGAAGAACCTTTTGACATATTTTCTCCCAAAGCTCCAGGTTGAGAGAAGGGAAGGCTTTACAGGATAAAGTTTAAACTCATAAGCATGAGATATGAAAGGCTTCATGCCTTGATCTCTGCTGATACTTCCCAGCATCTTCTGTCTCTTCTTCCCTTCCTCTCATTACCAACCTAAGTACAGCCTGCCTGACTTAGTTGTATGCTGCCCTGCCTTGCTCCTCTTCAAGGTTTCTCATTGATTATTATGCTGCCTTGAATGTCCTTCGTCTCCTTGACAAATTCCAACT